>NW_020664540.1:1224547-1230903 GCF_002925995.2 Terrapene triunguis | reverse complement strand
CCTGGGTGATCTCGTCACCCTATTTGGTGTCATCTTTCTACATTTTTTGTACTGCGCACTCTGTCTTTCCTTTCGGTCTGTGGGAATGGAACCCGAACTGCTGAGGAATTTGCTGACGGGTCTTGCCAGCACGTCACGTTTGGCAGTTGAGTTACTCCTTAAGATCCAAACTGACAGTGAGGACTCCGACGATGATATCGACTCGAGTAACGCATACGATAAGAGATTGCTTGTGGCATTCACGGACATGCTCACCACCGTGAAACGCCACTTTTGGGCTCGGGAAACAAGCACTGAGTGGTGGGATCACATCGTCATGCAAGTCTTGGATGATGAGCAGTGGCTGCGGAACTTTTGGATGAGAAAAGCCACTTTCATGGGACTGTGTGATGAGCTCGCCCTCACCCTGCGGTGCAAGGACACGAGATTGAGAGTTGCCCTGACGGTGGAGAAGTGGGTGGCTATTGTAATCTGGAAGCTGGCAACTCCAGACAGCTACCAATCGGTCGCTAACCAGTTTGGAGTGGGAAAGTCGACCATTGGAATCGTGTTGATGCAAGTTTGCAGGGCCATTAACCGCATCCTGCTCAGAAGAACCGTGACTCTGGGTAACGTGCATGGCATTGTGGCTGGCTTTGCACAAATGGGTTTCCCTAATGCGGAGGAGTGATAGATAAGACGCATATTCCAATTCTGGCACCAGCCCACCTAGCCTCCGAGTACGTTAAAGGGGTATTTCTCTATGGTTCTCCAGGTGCTTGTGGATCACCATCGGCGTTTCATTGACATTAATGCAGGCTGGCCCAGAAAGGTGCGTGACGCCCGCATCTTTCGGAACACTGGCCTGTTCAGGAAGCTGCAAGCCGGGACTTTTTTCCCAGACCAGAAGATCACCGTAGGGGAAGTCGAAATGGCCATTGTGATCCTTGGAGACCCTGCTTACCCTTTAATGCCGTGGCTCATGAAACCCTGCACAGGGAGCCTTGACAGCAGCAAGGAGCAGTTCAACAACAGGCTGAACCGGTGCAGAATGACTGTGGAGTGTGCTTTTGGCCGTTTAAAGGGCTGCTGGCACTCTCTGTATGGGAAGCTGGACCTGGCCAATGACAGCATCCCTGCGGTTATATCCATGTGCTGTACCCTCCATAACATTTGTGAAGGGAAGGGTGAAAGATTCACTCAGGCATGGAACTCAAAGGTTCAACACCTGAAGGCTGAATTTGAACAGCCAGAGAGCAGGGCTATTAGAGGGGCCCAATGTGGGGCTGCAAGGATTAGGGATGCCCGGAGGGAGCAATTTGAGGCTGAAAGCCCCAAGCACCGGTCGCAGCGACTGGCTACCCTCCTCCTGGCTTGAGAACAGCTCTTGGCTCCATGCATCTAGGAATTCCAGGGTGTCTTCCTCCTCCTCAGCACCCTTGCTCCCGCTTTCCTCCTCCTCCTCCTCCTCCTGCCTTGTTGAACTGGGCTCTGAAGTGTCCATGATGGTCCTCGGAGTGGAGGTGGGGTCACCCCCAAGTATCACATCCAGCTCTTTGTAGAAATGGCAGGTCGCGGGGGCACCACCAGAGTGGTGGTTTGCCTTGTGGACTTTGCAGTAGGCATTCCGCAGCTCCTTCACTTTAACCCTGCGCTGCAGTGCATCCCGGTCATGGTCCCTTGATATCTGCCCAAAGGTATCATAATTCCTATGGCTGGAGCGCAGCTGGGACTGGATAGCTTCCTCCCCCCAAACACTGATGAGGTCCAGCACCTCGCCATTGCTCCAGACTGGGGATTGCCTGGCGCGTGGAGGCATGGTTACCTGGAAAGATTTCCTGAGAGCACTCTACGCCTGGCTGAGCAAACAGGAAGGGGATTTTCTAAATTCTCAGAGAATTTAAAGGGCGGGTCTGACAGTTGGTCACCTGAAGGCAGGGCAGTAGAGTTCAAAGTGATGACCAGAGTGGCTAAAACAGGCATTGTGGGACACTTTTGGAGGTCGATCAGAGCACATTAACAGACCAGGGCGTCCACACTGGCGCTGCGACACTCTAGCGGAGACGCATCAAACGTTATTCCCCTTGCCAAGGTGGAGTACCAGGAGCGCTCTAGCCGCGGAGTCCGGACGCTCTACGTGCCTTGCCAGTGTGGACGCGTCGTGAGTTAGAGCGTGGGGCTGCTTTAATGTGCTCTAACTCACAAGTGTAGCCATGCCCTTAGTTTGATAGCATTCTGTCTGGTAAGAAATCAATTATCAATAGTTGTGGTTGTGAAATCCTCATTTCTTTATTGTTTTGTCTTTATGGTCCCCACTTTTCTATTGTTTGTCTGATCTCTGTCTGGTTCTTTGATTGTTTCTGTCTGTTATATAATTAATGTTGCTAGGTATAAATTAATTAAGGCAGTGGGTCTGATTGGTTAGAGAATTTTGTTATAATATGTTAGGATTGGTTAGTAAAATTTTAGTAAAATGATTGGTTAAGGTATAGCTAAGCAGGACTCAAGTTTCACTATATAAACTGGGGTCCAAGAAGGAGACCAGCAGAAGGAACAGAAGAATAAGAAGGAAAGACCTGAAGAAGAAGAAGAACTCACCTCTAAGACACAGCCTAAGATCAAAGTTGCTAGGTTTCCTCTGCATGAACGTGACGCACAGCAACTAGAATCCAGATGAGACTGGCCTTGCCTGGCCAACAGGGAAAGTCCGCCTGCATGATCAGGATTGGTGAGCATAGCATTGTATGCTTAGCATGTGTATTCTGTTTGGTAATTGTTAATAAATAGAGAATAAGGATATTACTGTGTTAGGCTCTTTCACTGGTAAAAGGTCCTGCAAACCCGCAAAAAGCAAGCTCTGAGCCCTAGGAATTGGGTAAAGGTGGGTGCCCGAAGAGTGTGTGAGTAACAGAGAATTTTGTGCAGGTAACAAATCCACCTCTACGCGGGGCTGTACTCAGGGACAGAGACTTTGTGCCAGTACAACCCCACAGCTAACTACCTGCAGGAGCAGTTTTTATACCATGTGAGAATTCTGCAGAACGGCTTTGAATGAAGAGGAAACTATACATAGAGAACTGGCTTTTGGCTGCCACCCAGGAGCATGAGCTTGAGTGCTTTGTTCAGATTCCGCCGTATTGTGCAAAAATACCAAGATTTTCTAATTCTCCCTCATCACAAGGTGTGATTAGTGCAGGGTGCTACTGGCAAGGTGCTGCTGGTATCCATATAGCATAGTGGTGGGTGCATCAATGTTGTGGGAGATGACAGGACATATACAGACACAATGTGCTTCTGCAGAGTAAGGCTATGTCTACGCTTATAATGCTACAGTAGCACAGCGGCACCACTGTAGTGCTTCAGTGTAGATACATACTACAGCGATGGGACGGGGGGCGGTTCTTCTGGCACTGTAGGTAACCCATCTCCCCAAGAAGAGGTAGCTAGGTCAGTGGAAGAGTTCTTCTGTTGACCTAGCACTGTCTACACCAGGGGTTAGCTCTGCTCAACCACATCTCTCAGGTATGTGGATTTTTCACCCCCTTGAGAGATGTAGCTGTGCAGATGTAACTCCGACAATGACCTCCAACCTGGAAGTCCTTCAATATCCAGATATGTAGAAGGGTGGCAGCCTGACAATGACACCGGGCAGAGTTGAGGTTGGTTACATGACCTTTTGCACTTTCAGACTTTCTGATATTTGAGCTGGGTTTTCAAAGTGTAACCTTAACTCCCAGTTTCTAGGCTTTCCAACACTTGTACCTTTCTGGAGGGTTTTGCCCTGAAAATGACTGTGGAAATGGCCTTGTGGGTTTCCATGGTGACTGTGTCTGACTCCAGATCAAATTGTTCAAGAGTACTAGTAAAGAAATGTGGTGGGAGGTAGGGTTGTTGTTGTTTTTTTTTTTTCTAATTGCAAGTTCACCCTTGGATCTGAAAGCCCAGCTGTATTCTTCCTAGCTCATACATCTTCACTACCAAGAAGTGTTCTGCAGGTCAAATGCTGTTCTGCCTTACACCTGGGCAACCCCTTTCCCTTCACATGATGCCTTCACCTGTATCTTCAGTGGGGGTGGCAAAGGTATACGGTACTCTGTTAGTCCTGTAATTGAAAATTGGTGAACAGTTCTGTTCATGACTGACAAGATGGGCTAGCTACCAACACATTTTTTCTGAGGGTGTGTCTACACCGTAGTCCCGGGGTGTGATTGCAGCTCATGTAGACACACCTGAGTTAGCGTTAATCTAACTAGCTCAGGTGCCTGAGCAGTGACACTGTGGCAGCACGGGCTTCAGCATGGGCTGTACAAGCCTGCCTGAACCCTGGGCTAGCTGCAGCCCATGCTGCTGAGGTTTCACTGCTCCAGTACCCAAGCTAGCTAGATTGGGTAGGTGTACATGAACTGCAATCAGACCCTGTGATTGTAGAGTAGACATAACCTTAGTAGCTGTCCTGGCTCAACCAGGCCACCGGGAGCCCAAAGCACTATGAAACCGTTCTGTCCCTAAAGCAACTACATAAAAATAGCACTTTCTTTACTTGACAGATGTGCTCCATGAGCCTGATTCAAAGCTGGCTGAAGGCAATGGAAAGATCCCCATTGATTCAGTGGGCTTTGGAGTCAGTAGAACCATACCTGAAATAACTGATAGACATTTGCAGCTTTAACTCCCAACTGAACAAGCTTTTTGGCTGGGATTTATTAGAGGAGAAGGATCCAGGCAACGCAAGAAAGCTGGTCATCTAGGAGACAGTGGCTGCTACACTACTTATCACTTACAGCAAGCTAACTTGCTACACAGGGCTTTCAGGAACATGGTCTGAGATCAATACACAACACCTCATTACCGTTTCATTATGATCTCTTCCTTTGTCCATAGTTGTTGACAGGGTATAAACACTTAGTTTCATTAGATGACAATGTGTGGACATGTCCACAAAACCTACCCTGTGAAGAGGAAGGTGGTCTTGAGGCTGCTGTGATCTGTAATTTGTTTGAATTTTTCAATACCTTGCACATGCAAGACAGAAATAACGATTTTTACACTTCATGTTCTTTTAATCTGATGGTCCCTCCCCCACCCCAAGTAAGTATATTTCAGAAATATCATTCTGAACACGTCTCTTGCAAAGAGCTTTGCAAAATTAAATGTGAAGGAACATAAATCCACACCATGTAGAAGTCAAGCATAGGAGTTTATTACGTACAGCGCTGATGGAGTGTCATCTTGCTTATTAGGCTCAGAGACACTGTCAATCAATTGATTACAATGGAATATATGGATTTTCCATGGGCGGGGGAAGGTGACAGGGTAGGCAGTTCCACGACCCCGGATAGGTCTAGCAGCAAGACAAGATAGCACAGTAGCCAATGGTTAAAAGGTTATATAATGTCTTCGCCCATGGTCTTAAGTTTACAAGTTAACATTTAATTAATACTTTGATAAAATGTATTAGTATAAAATATATAGATGTATGTTGAATTTTGATTTGGGGTTCATAGAAATGAAGTAGCTCCTTTGGTTGTTCAACAGGTAGTTTCCTAGGGGTTAAAGCAAAGAAACAGTGAAAGTATATGGCAATAAAGATTGTCTCCTTTGTGTTTTAAGGCAGGCATTGGTCCCTGGGAAAGGGAGGTGGGAGGAGGCCATATCTTATACTGACATGTTCCAATCTTTCATAAACTCAAGGTTGAATGTATGGGAAAAACATCTCCCTACAGAAAAAACGAACACAACAGAAACAGGGCTTCTTTGTTCAATTTGCAACTTGAATAAGACACAATTATTTAGTACTCAGCTTCAACACCTGTTAATTTGCTGATGAGGCTTATTTTAGCAAAGCAAGGTTATCTTTTGTTTATTCTGCTTCTCTTAGCTAATCACTATTTGCTAGGCCTCTGGTCTCTTGACCAAACTCTGAACTTTGGGCCTGGAAAAGAGCTAGCACAATCCATATACTAGGTTGTTATATAAAATGCACATGGATTTTAACCCTTCAAAATGTCATTCATACAAATAATTATAGAGCTGGCCAGAACTTTTTTTTCCCCTCAACAGAAAATTTTACATTTTCAACAAAAAAAACCAAAAATCAAAATATTTTGACCAAAAAAAAAAAAATGAAATATTTCATCCGAAAGCTGAAATACTTAAATTCAGAAATGCTGCCATAGTGCCTTATGAGAGTTGTAGTCCGGGTGCATCATGCGCCTAATCCCTCTACAGGCCGGGCTCCCTGGTCAGACTACATCTCCCATGATGAACCAGGGTGTTCCCTCTTGATCACTGAAGTCCCTGGCCATGGTACATACTGTAGTTTAGTTGGGGAGCCCTGCCCATAGAGGAGAATGGGGATATGAGGAAAACAAACTACA
>NW_020664540.1:1204186-1224537 GCF_002925995.2 Terrapene triunguis | reverse complement strand
CTCCCATGAAGCACGGTGGCAATATTTCTGAATCAAAATATTTTGGGGGCTTGGGAGTTGCTTTTATGACAAACTAATTTTTGCAAACTGCAGAAAAACTTGTTTTTGTCAAAAACCCTATTTTCCATTGGAAAAACAGGTTTATTGATTGAATTTTGTGTTAACCAGCGCTCATTGTAGCCCCTACAAGCCATCTGCAATGTACTGCTTTACACAGAGCTAACCTCCAAAGAATCCCACAAACACCCATTGTCCTACCTGTGTTGGCATTGCTAAACCCAGGGTTGCGAGTTCAATCCTTGAGGGGGCCATTTAGGAATCTGGGGCAAAAGTCTGTCTGGGGATTGGTCCTGCTTTGAGCAGGGGGTTGGACTAGATGACCTCCTGAGGTCCCTTCCAACCCTGATATTCTATGCTGAAGAAACATGCTTCTCCCTAGAATAGAGAGGCTGGGGTATGATGGCTCCCAGCTGTTTTGAAGTCCATCATAAATTCTCTAGGCCAAATTCTGCCCTCACTTATCCCACTATCACCCCGGCTGGAGTTTAGTACTGCTCTGGCTTGTAGCGGTGTGCTGGCCTAGGTGTACCAGCAGGCAGAATCTGAACCTCCATTTGTTGTTTTATTCTTTGTGGCAACACACACAATTCCTCACTCCCAGATGTAAGAGAAAACAGCCACGTTTTTGAAAAGGTGTTAGAAATGTTACACGAGAAACCCCAGAAATAGGGACTGAGCTGAACATTTGCTCAAACCTGGGGCAGTTTAAGCAATTCTGACCAAAGCTGCTGCTCTGATGGTATGGGAGACTATGGAACTAAAAAGCCAGAGACCCCATGAGTGCCAGGATGGAACGCAGGCTTTCCACCTGACTCCACTGAACTGGTACCTACAGGAGGTTTTTATCTGAAACATTTCCCAGTGTTGCTAACCAAGAGTGTGGCTCTGGCTAGACCAGGATTTAAGGGTGCCTGGGATAAGGATGAAGTAGCTGACACATGCTAGCTAACGCCTTCTAAAACCCGCACGTAGACTTCAACACAGGCTAAGATGGGGGGGAATTAGGCTTTAATTCAACCAGCTAACTTGTTAAAGCCCAGTGTTCTGCACCAATGTGGCAGTGGTGGGAAGTTCTTCAGAAAAAGCCCAGTGTAAACACAAAGGCAATAAAAACAATGAGGAGCCTTGTGGCACCTCAGAGACTAACAAATTTGCCCAAATAAATTTGTTAGTCTCTAAGGTGCCACAAGGCTCCTCGTTGTTTTTGCTGATACAGACTAACATGGCTACCACTCTGAAACCTGTCACAAAGGCAATAGCTATTTTTGAGAATTGTCTCTACTTAGGGACATTAATGTGTCTCCCATTGACCTTCTACCCACCAGTAATGGCTTTGTGTTACTCAAAGTTTTTTTCATGTACCAGGGGTGGCTGACAAAATGGATGGACAACACATGGCAAGTTGGTAATCTGCAAATAGGCTCTGTTGCTTAACGGCTTGAGCATCCTTTCCTCCATTATCTGAGACACAGGCAATATTCACCCCTTGCAAGGTGCCCTTTATTCATGGCTTCACTCCAGTGCTTATGGGGTGACTTATCAAGACATTTATTTTATTGTCAGCCATTCCCATGTTGCTCATCACTGGAGTTTCATAGCATCACACAAACATTAGTGAATTTATTCTCACAACACCCTGAGGATAGGGAAGTACAGTAGAACTTCAGCGTTACAAACACCTCGGGAATGCAGGTTGTTCGTAACTCTGAAATGTTCGGCACTCTGAACAAAACGTTATGGTTGTTCTTTCAAAAGTTTACAACTGAACATTGGCTTAATACAGCTTTGAAACTTTACTATGCAGAAGAAAAATGCTGCTTTCCCTTGATTTTTTTAGTAGTTTACATTTAACACAGTACTCTACTTTTTTGTTGTTGTTATTGTTATTTTTTTGTCTCTGCTGCTGCCTGATTGTGTCCTTCTGGGTTCCAAATGAGGTTGACTGGTCAATTTGTAACTCTGGTGTTTGTAACTGTGACAGGGCAGAGTGGCCCTGCACTGGTACTGCAGGGGTTAATCCTTCTTTCCTAGCAGAAGAAGCCACGCCCCAGAAGCTCTGCTGGGCATGCTCCAACTGGAGAACAGGTATAAAAGCCTGCAGGACAGCTCAGTCTGGGCTGACTGCAGGAGGAGATGGAGGCGTGCTGCTAGCTCCTGAGGAGGGAGAGCCTGCGCACCAGGATCCGGAGGCCAACCAAGCTGGAACACTCCCTGATACCCTGATGGAGGACGTCACAGGAGAACAGACCGGAGGACCCCCTGCAGCAGAGAACCTGGCATTTATGGTAGGAAGTGACTCAGGGGAACTTTAGAGGCAAACAGTGTTAGAGCCGCATAGGCGCTTGGAGTGTTGCGGGCGGATCCCCGCTGAGCGGGTGGCAAGGGGAGCTTGCCACTACAGGGCCCTGGGCCAGGACGTGGTGGAGAGGGTGGGCCCGGGTCCCCCTACCACCACTAACCCTGAATCGTGAGGAATCCTAGGGGCTCTGGCTGCTAGGCTGCGCTACCCTGCTTGTGAGGGGGTTTGCATGGACTCTGGCAATTAGGCCGCACGGCTTCCACGTGGGGGAGCGAGTTGTATGGACTCCAGCCGCTAGGCTGCACTATCCCGCCAGACAGGGGTGTGTGACGGGTTGGATCACAGAAACCCCCTTGGGAGCTGCCATCCGATGTGCCAAGACTACCCCTGCTTCTGTTTTCCCTGCCAGCTCAAGACTCCAGCACCCTGTCTTGCTGAATTAGACACTCCAGTCCACTTCAACACAGACCCAGGGTCTGAATTACTTGTCCCAAAGCTGCAAGTTTACCCAAAAACAGCTCACAGGAGTGTGCTTGTCTTTAGCACTCAAATGCCCAACTCCCAATGGGGTCTAAACCCAGATAAATCCGTTTTACCATGCATAAAGCTTATGCAGGGCAAACTCATAAGTTGTTCGGCCTCTATAACACAGATATAGAGATATGCACAGCTGTTTGCTCCCCCAGGTATTAATACATACTCTGAGTAAATTACTAAATAAAAAGTGATTTTATTAAATACAGACAGTAGGATTTAAGTGGTTCCAAGTAATAACAGACAGAACAAAGTAAGTCACAAGCAAAATAAAATAAAATGCGCAAATCTATGCCTAATCAAACTAAATACAGATAATCTCACCCTCAGAGATGCTTCAGTAAGTTTTTCTCAGACTGGACACCTTCCAGGCCTGGGCACAATTCTTTCCCCTGGTACAGCTCTTGTTCCAGCTTAGGTGTTAGCTAGGGGCTTCTCCATGATGGCTCCTCTCCTGTCTCTCCTGTTCCACCCCTTTATATATCTTTTGCATAAGGCGGGAATCCTTTGTCCCTCTGGGTTTCCACCCCCCCTCACTGGAAAAGCACCAGGTTAAAGATGGATTCCAGTTCAGGTGACATGATCACATGTCACTGCAAGACTTCATTACTCACTTGCCAGCACACACATATACAGGGAGACTCACAGGTAAACAGCCATCTGCAGACAATGGGAGTCATCAAGATTCCAAACCATCCTTAATGGCCCACACTTTACATAATTACAATAGGCCCTCAGAGTTATGTTTTATATTTCTAGTTTTAGATACAAGAGTGGTACATTTATACAAATCAGATGATCATACTCAGTAGATTATAAGCTTTGTAATGATACCTTACAAGAGACCTTTTGCACGAAGCATATCCCATTTGCATTATAGTCACTTATCAAATTTTTATAAAACTATCCCAGTTACATTATATTCACTTATCATGTTTTTATAAAACCATATAGACTGCACAACGTCACGACGTGGTGGAGAGGGTGGGCCCGGGTCCCCCTACCACCACTAACCCTGAATCGTGAGGAATCCTAGGGGCTCCGGCTGCTAGGCTGCGCTACCCTGCTTGTGAGGGGGTTTGCATGGACTCTGGCAATTAGGCCGCACGGCTTCCACGTGGGGGAGCGAGTTGTATGGACTCCAGCGGCTAGGCTGCACTATCCCGCCAGACAGGGGTGATTGTGTGGAAGGAGGCCAGTAGGCCTCAACCAGCCGCCCACAGAGAGGCGGGTGCAGGAACTTGAGTGGTGAGGTGCTGACACCCCATCGTACTCCTGCCACAAAGGGGCACTGCGGTGCCAGACCCGCCACAGTAACTCTGAGGTTCTACACTGTATTATTACTCCCATTTTACATGTAAGGAAACTGAGGCACATTCAAATGCCTTTCCCAAGGTCCACGGGAAATTTGAGGCAAACCTAGATTTTCCAATTCCTAGTCTTGGCCCTTAATCCCAAGACCATTATTTACGGAAAAATAAAGCTGAATGCATAAAGTTAAGCACTTCATAAGTGTTTGCAAGACAAGGCGCAAATGAGCAGCCAGAGCAGAGTGGCTTCCAGTGTGTTGAGAGGCAGTATCATTACTCTGGCTCGAGTTACTGTGTCAAATTCTCACCATCCACGTTGCTGAGCAGGGTATGAAAAGCAGGAGAGAGAGAGATGTGACCTTCGCCTTCTTGCACAAGTGTCATTGCAATGAGAGAGAGCAGTGTTAACGGTGGCCAGGGAAAGCTTTAGAAAGTGTAATGGATTTTCTTTGCTGTGTGTAGCTTCTGACCCCAGTGCGAACCTTACAAAGAAAAACTCAGTCTGCACTCTAATATGTGCTCCAGATTACAATCCAGTTAGTAAATCTGCCCATTGTCCCACCTTCTGTCCCCCAGAGCTGCTGGCCTTTGTTCCCTGCAATAAACGGATGGCACACATTTCTGTCAGACCTGTACGCTGCGGAGAGCTTCCTGTTGGGAGAGGTCCAGGGTGTGCAAAGTCCAGACGTCTCTTGGCTCTGGTTACACAGTCATTGTTTGCTGCTGTTGCATAACATGGCAGAAGGAAAGAGGGATGGGAGCATCGGAAATGAGACGTAACACGAAGGGTTCTTTGAGACATTCAGTGTTTGCACTTACTCTCCCTGCTTGTGAATGGACAGTGGGGAAGGTTGACTGCTACTTTAGTGCTTTCCCCACCCCTTTTAATCTTGCAATAAACAGTCATGTGGCATATGGGGGGCATGGGAGAGGTAGTACCTTTGGCTGATTTGAAATGCCGCACTCCTTGAGTGATGTTTCCTCTCTCGGGTCCTCACTGTACACCCAGCTCTCACCTGTGGCTCCACGTAGCTGTAAGTTTGCGACAGCGGCCACACCCCTGTAAACTGCCTCGGCTAAACCAGCTGAGGGTAACCGGAAGTGTGGAAACTGACAGTGATTTAGGGATTGCCCTCCTAAGCATACGAAGACTGTTCTGTGCAGCAATGCATTGTGGAAGGCGAAAGGCACGACGGGGCACTATAGAAGTCCTGGCTATCCACTGCAGCTAGAGAAGCCTCCAATTGTAACAGCCTGTGTGCCACTGGGGCAAGCTTCAGCAGCCGAGAGAATGGGATTGTCCCAGTGCAACAACTCTCCCATTTTAATCAACCTCATGCACATGTCATTCATGCACATCTCTCTTTCTCTCTAAAAGAGAGAGCATGAAAATGTCATTGTTGAACTGACGGACTATGTGAGAAACCGTCATAAAGTGCAAGACTTGGGAACTTAAATGGTTGGGATATTTGAAAACAGGGATTCAGGCATGTTGGAAAAACCATATCAAGAGGGCAAAACCACAAAACATGGATGAACACGATTCTTTATGTATTCTGCATTTGCAAGATCTTTGGGGCCATTGATGCTTTTGCTAAAATAGCCTCTGCTTCCTAGAAGAGCCTTGCTTTCAAAAGGTGCGCCGAGGTGTTTTCAGTATTCCAGATGCAGCCTGTTCATTACAAAACAGAGACAGCATAGTCCAGTGCAAGGTGGTAGAACCTTTTCACTGCTGTGGACTGGATGCTAGTTTGAAGGCACCTCCGTGGCCACAGACAGAAACATAATTCCAGAGTCTAGAATCAGATCATTCTTGTAGGGTAGAGGATTTAGCCATTAAGGACTAGTTTTGTTTGAATCCAGCTCTTACTGTACAGTGGTTCCCCCAAAGGGGTAGATCAGCAGCTTGGGAGAATTCAGGCAAGTTCTCATTGTCGTGGAGGCCACTCTTACGGGTACCTCTACACTGCAGCTGGGCACGTGCTTCCTAGTGTGGGTAGACAGACGGCGCTAGCTCAAGGGGAGATAGCACACTAAAAGGAGCAGTGTAGCTGATGGTAGCATGGGTGGCAGCTTGGTCTAGCTGCCTGCGTACAAACCCAGCTAGACTTACTCGGACAGTTAGCCCAGAGACAGCCCAGGCTACATCACACTATACGAGCTGCTTTTAGCACATTAGCTCTGCTCGAGCACACTCCCGGCTGCAGTGTAGACATACCCTTAAAGGCAAACTTTAAAGTAGGTCTCTGTGAGCAAAGGGTCTTACGGTAGCCTTCCCTTTTCCGGGGCTGAAATGTATCTTATGGTAGCCTTCCCTTTTCTGGGGTTGTTTTTTTTTTTTTGATGTAATAAAATATTGAATATTTTCCACAAAATAAAATCGCTTGGCTGCACATTTTCTGGGCACATCCTGACATATGGCTGTCATTCAAGAAGGTATTAGCTGGTTGGTTGGGAATAGGCTGGCCTTTCATGTGTGCTGTCTCCAATCCCTACATCAAAAGACAAGTAGCGCTTTCAGACGGAGCGTTGCATCAAAGCAAACTGCAAAGGCTTGGTAAAAATGAAAGGGGTTTGTAAGGTTCCGAAAGAGGGGAAGAGTTTGCGGCTGTTTA
Organism: Terrapene triunguis; assembly: GCF_002925995.2. Taxonomy (NCBI): domain Eukaryota; kingdom Metazoa; phylum Chordata; order Testudines; family Emydidae; genus Terrapene; species Terrapene triunguis. The sequence goes on along the minus strand of NW_020664540.1, from coordinate 1,217,719 downwards.
GCAGCGGCGTTAGCCTTGGGCTTTATCAGAATTACTTCCCAGTGAGGCTGGGAAGTCTGCACTTTAGCATCTCTGGAAAAGCTGGCCTCTGGAGTTCAGGGGACCAATGGCCACAGCTAAACTCATCAATTTTTTCCCCACCAAAAAAGCAAGTCTGTTGTCCTTTGTGTTGTGGGCCCAGCCTTGAAAAGTGAACCCGCACTTGCCCGATCCCTCCTGCTGAAAGTCCGCCAAGTAATCTCTTCCAGAAACTCACCTGATATCCATAGTCCCCCAGCTCTGGCCTTTGTGGGCTGTGAAATCTGTGGTTACCATTCCCTCTAGTGTTTTGCGGGGGACCCCTAAACCTATTTGTGAGTGACTGTGGGTAATGAGGGCCAGAAGGCCTGCCACAAGGCCTCGAAGACTTGCTCTGTCCTGGGGGCCAGTTAGCTGCTTGCACTTCAGTCAATTCTCTGCTGAGAAGCCAGTGTGGCCTCAGGATACCCTTGGAGCACTGTAATAGCTTGAGGAAGCACATGGTCTAATGGGTCAAGCATAGATCTCATAGTAAGGCGTGTCTGCATTCCAACCTTCTGTGCTCCTGGTCAAGTCACTCCCAGGTGGAGTTTTAAAATGTAGCCAGTGTTCTTTTGGTTTGGTTTTGTTGGGGGACAGGGGAGGGTTAGTTGTCCATGCACAAAAGCTTAAACTTCTTAAGCAAAGTAAGTATCGCTCCTCTTCTTCCCCACCCAGCACTGCGATATGGTAACTGAATAAGGGCCAAAGGGAATGTTTTCAAACTTTCCAAATATATAAAGAAATGATCCATTTCCCCCTGTGGCCTGAGTCAAAGTACAGAAAACTTCCACTGAGGGGGAGACTGAGTGATCAATGGCTGCGGAAGGCATTCCATTGCAGCTTTAACTAGGGGTTTATCACAAAGGATAAGCTTTTCTAGTATGGCAAGCACAAGCCCGTCAGACCACTTGGTTTGCCAAGCCTGTCTTTATTAAAGAAACTTCCCAATAACTCGACTAGCAAAGTGGATTAGTACAATTACAGTGAAGCCTCTCAATCCTCCTAAAATAAATGGATAAAAACACTCCCTTGTGGCTACTCTATAAATGTTACTGAGGGTCAGATCCTCAAGGGTATTTAGGTGCCTAAATACCCATTATTGGGAATTAGGTACCTAAATATCTTCGAGGATCTGGGCCCGAATCTTTTGTAAGCTGCGTGCACTCGCCCAACCCCAGCTCCACTGGGGTTGAGTCACCTCCGCTGACGGAAGCATTCCTCTGGCTCATCATTCGCAGCACCGAGTGATTTCATATAATGTTTGTTTTTAAGTTAGTTGATGAGTAAATGGATTATAATTGCTTTTCATGTGCTAGCACAAAAATGAGCGCTTTGAGTTTTGCTGTTGCTAGACCACTCATTTGTAGCTAAAATACCAGCCAGTCCAGTCCATGACCCCTTCCCCTTCCCCGTCTACCATCCTACAGATTTGAATGTGACTGTGTACACATTTTAGAAGAAAGCTGCTATCCTACTGTGTAAAGTGCCTTCATTACATCCATGTGAATAATTGCTGAAACGGATCTAAAAGCATATGCATTCTGCACATCACGGAACTTGCAGATTTTCTGAATGTATTGCACTTCCCTCAGTGGCTTGCGGTGTGCTTTGTAAAAACATTGGGTCTGATTCTCATCTCATTTGCACTGTTGTTGGTGTGTGTGTGTGTTTGTTTTTCCTGGTGTGGCTTCATTGACTTCAAAGGGTTTCTCCTGATTTACACCAGTGCCAGAGGGAGGAGAATCAGGTACATTGGCTAGACACTGTGTGCTTCAGTTGACACTAAAAGGTTATTTCATAGAGGTGGCCACAGCCTGATTATTACTCGGCTGGAGCCAGCAATTTGGGGCGGGAATAAAGTTTGAGTTGAGTAAGGCAAGCAAATCTCTTCCACTCTGTTATTTAAATTCAGCTGCTAAGAGCAATAATTTCTTCAGCAACGGCATCCCACCTGCTGCAGACTTCACGGTATCTAGAGGTCTACTGTTGCAAACGGGTCACTTGGAAGATGAAAATTAAGGGCTGTAAACGCAACGTGATACAAACAGTGCAGAGGCAAAATAGGTAGTTGTCTGCATATATGCAGTATCTTTTGTCTTTTATACCTTAAGGTGCTTGGTTTATAACAGCAAATATTTCAGGTCTATTATATCTAAAATCATACAATCTCCCCTCCCTCAGTAGATATCAATAGTATCACTACACATTAGTTTTATTATGAGATTTTTTAGACTGGCTCTATTTAAAAAAAAAAAATTATTAGGGCTTTTGTTTTTGTTTGTTTGTTTGTTACTATATAAGTAAAAAAACAGATTAGTCAAATCTATGCACCTACTTGGTGTTTTAAGCCTACCATGGTAGTATTTAGAACAATAATGCTGTGATGATCTGTGCATTGCAATCATCCAGTGAAAGGTGTGACAGCACCTTTCGCTGGATTATCTCAATGGGCTTTCAAAAATAGGACCACCTTCATGCTTCATAGAGGCGGAAGTAGAGGCCCAGGGAGGTTAAGTGATTTGCCCAAGGTCACACACAGAGTGTGGCAAAAACAGGACTGGAATTGAGATCTCCTGGTTCCTAGCCCTTGTGACTAGCCAGTGCTGCTTTGAATTGCTTTTTAGAAAACGGTGTATAAGGAGTTTTTAAAAAAATCACCTTTTAGGAACCAGTCTCCTTCTCTGACTGAGTTTTTCCAGCTTTATACAAGGCTTGGTTTGGGGGATGAACCAAGGTGTAGACTAGTATTTATATTATTAATTAATAATTCGTCTAGCATCACAGGTCTACATGGTGCTTTTCAGAACATCAAGGAAGATATGCTCCCTGCTACAAAGAGTTTTCAATCGTCCTCCAAACACTTATGGATGTGAGTAAGTTTACTCATACAAGTAGGACAATGTCGGTGAAATCACTGGGATTACTTGTGTGAGTGAAGGTACGCACATAAATACTTGCAGGATCTGGCCCTAAGAGTGACAAGAGACGACACCAGAGAACAGTATGGGGAAGGCAGGATGTGGAGTCAAGGTGGGAAGGAACTGAAGTAGGACAGAGGGTACCTGAAAGATTAGAAGGCCTTGTCTGTTTAGGCACATATAGCCTATCTGTGACTGTTGCAGCAAATATCTCCACTAGCTGGTGATGGGACACTAGATGGGGAGGGGTCTGAGTTACTACAGAGAGTTCTTTCCCAGGTGTCTGCCGGGTGGGTCTTGCCCACATGCTCAGGGTCTAACTCATGGGTACCAGAACAGGGGGATTAGGGGGCCATGGCCCCATCACGTTTAAAAGTGGGAGGGTTATGCTTTCCCACTTTTTACCAGCTGTAAGGGTGAGCGTCAGGGGGCAGAGAGGAGTGAGCTGGGGCAGCATCTTGGGGGGGAAGAGGCAGCCTGGGGGAGGGGCCTCAAGGGGAATGGGTGGTGTAAGGGTGTGGGTTCAGGGGAACGGGAGCTTGGGGGGGTAGGGCCACAGTTCAAGCACAGGTGGGCCCCCCCACTCTTAGGGAGCTTCCGCTGCTCCTGGTCTAATTGATCACCATATTTGGGGTTGAGAAGGAATTTTTCCCCCGGGTCAGATTGGCAGAGACCCTGAGGGGGTTTCGCCTTCCTCTGCAGCATGGGACACGGGTCACTTGCAGGTTTAAGCTAGTGTAAATGGTGGATTCTCTGTAACTTGAGGTCTTTAAATCATGAGTTGAGGACTTCAGAAACTCAGCCAGCGGTTAGAGGTCTATTACAGGAGTGGGTGGGTGAGGTTCTGTGGCCTGCAATGTGCAGGAGGTCAGACTAGATGATCATGATGGTCCCTTCTGACCTTAAAGTCTATGAGTCTGTGTCCTGGAGAGTTTGCCCATTTGTAGTGCTGAATCGCTTGTAAGGATGAGAATCCTCCACTGTGAATGCCTCCCCTTTTGTGGTTGCAAAGCTGATCACTCGCATTCTTTAAATATATATTTTTGTACTCATTTTTTTAAAATACGTATTTTTGGCGTTTCATGGAAGATATTGTCATTGAAATCAATAGATTGCTACTGAGATAATAATGACTCCTTTTGAAGAGTTAGTCTCTGTCAGTGCTTAATTCACATATCAATGACTCCATAAACCACAATGGCTCTTTTGAAGCTGTCAAAATCAATTGTATCAATGACTGTTTGTAAGGATTGTCAGCACAGAGAGAACTCACCTGATGAGCTGCTACAGACCCGAAGGAGCAAACGGTTTATCATGTCCGTGGTGCCTTGTGAATGGAAGGGTTTGTAAATGAACCCTTGTAAACACAAATGGCTCAGCCCATGCACTCTAGCCGTGCTGAATTGTCCTGTGCCCATGTGTTGCAATGCCTTGTGGGTACCTATCCCACAGTTCTCAGCATGACTCCTAGGAGCAGTGCACTCTGGCTTATTTTCACCAGGCCAGGCCACGGGTGTACTGTCAGGCACTAATGGGAAGACTGAACCTTTTCAACTTGTCTGGGTGCACAATGGCATTAACTTTGTTAGAGTGAATTGGTTATATTTGAAGTGGTTATTAAACCTGTTGAAAGGCAGCTTGTTCTAAGTGGTTAGTAGATCACTTGTAAACCATTTAGTGGTTTGGATGCACAATGCTCTGTGAATGTTTTAGGGGCCATAGCCAGTTTAATGTCTCTATTATAGAGCAGTTCTTGGAGTTTGCACTTTATTTGTTTGAACGGTATGCTATACCCCCTGCAGCATGCTGGGAACTGGTGTTAAATGGTTCCACAATCCATCTACAGAGTAACATACATGGATACTATTCTCAGGGAAGTCAATGGGAATTGTTCTTGTTTGCACCAAGGCTGAATTTGACCTTTCTGTTTGAATGGCTCAGGCCTGTAATTTCTAATGCCCAAAAGTGCTCCAGCATGAGAGGCCGCTGACATTGTTTGTTTCCAGACGTTTCAAAATGGACAAACCATCTGCCAAATTCTTAGAGAATTTATACAGTTGTGTTTGAAACCTTTTAATGTGTGGGGCTATAATGGAGCCCTAATTACAGGAGCATTAACAGGCAATTTCCCTTTTCAGAGACTTTAATTTGATTTAAAGAAGTGACAGGGACTCAATGAATCACTCACACATGGGTGCAGTCTGCCCCTCCCCCCACTGTCTCTTGAAAAATACATGTGAAAGCTGAATTTAAAAAAAAAAAAGTCTCTCAGACTCATCTGGGCAGTAGTTGTATTTTCCCCTCCCATCCAGCTACATCAATTAGCATCTAATGAATGTACAAATTAAAAATTCCAGGAAGCCGTTCTTAACAATCCTAGTAGGGAGACAGAGCTGTGGTCTAAGCACCAGATTGGAGACTCCTGATTTTCAAACCTGGGTACCTATAGACAGGCACTTAACTCAATATTTAGACATCTAAACAGCTGGCCTGAGGCTATACGGAGGCAGAGCACCCAGCACTAACTGGGCTCTAGAATAAAATCTGAATCCTCGGGTCTTTTTAATGGTTTTCCTTCCACCAGGTGGTAGCATACTGCACTTTGTACTAAAATATTCAGCTAACAATTAAATTGTGCACTTTCAGTGCCATACCCTACATGCACAGCATAAACGAAAGACCTAAGAACCTGAGCATTATAAACAGGGTTTGCCTTCATAAGCACGATTAAAAACTGACACACAGACACAAGGGTCTGTCCTCCTTTCTCTACTATAATCCATAGTTCAATATAACACACAACAATTATTTCCTCTACCGATGATGCATAATGCAGGCATTCAGAATATACAGCACAAAACCAGGCTAAGGGGCATGGATAAAGATGGTATTTGCATTCTCAATCGGGTCATTTAAGGGAGAGTAGACATTAGATTTCCCCAGGAGAAAAAGGCAAAGAAGGCTAGTGTCGCAAATGTAACTAGGCAGTGCTTGAATTGAATTGTTACATGTGTTAGTGTGGATTTGTTTTTATTAGAGATGCGCCAAGGAGATGGTGTTTGGATTTCCATTAGTGTCAGCGTTGGGATTTGTGTTCCAGGCATGATCAGAGGTAGGGTTTACACTTGGGTTTGGATTTGGCCAAATCCAGCAAATAAGCTCTCTTTTCTCTGACCTGAAGCAAAACTCTGGCAGAGGGTAGGTTCAGACCCGCGGGTTTGAAAGTGAGTCTGGACCTTCCCTTCTCCATCTTGGAAATTCAAAGGAATTCAGGTGTTGTCTAGTTCTTATTGATCTGTCACTGTCTCTCTGTCGTTGTCCTCCTCTGGATTGCCCCCAAGCATTGAGTTACTGAAAGTAAAAGTGTAGATTATGGCTAGTAAATCTGCAACAACTTCTCTACTAAAGAGCTCTTTGGTGTTACAATGAAGATATTGATACTGGATTTTAGCATGGTGGGACCTGGAGCCAAGATAACTATCCCAGGGAGCCTTGTCCTGTTGGTTTAGTGCAAACTATATATTGGTACATAGTAAAAGAGCACATGGAAAAAGTCTACCCCTCTATTAACTATTTCTGTGAACATTTCCCCCTTCTCACATGCCTTTTTTGTCACCCTTCACTTTGTGATTGTACTGCACTGTGTAACAGGCCGGCGTGCCCCCGGGAGCTGGAGAGCCTGGGGCTAACCTAGGGTTACCATCCGTCCGTATTTCCCCAGACATGTCTGGCTTTTGCCTCCCTAAACAGCCGTCCGGGAGGAATTGGTAACAAGGTTAAAATGTCCGGAGTTTTTTTCTCCCTCGCCTCCCTCCCTCCCTCCCTTCCATGCAGAGTGCGGCTGCTGATTGGGCAGCTGGGCCGATTGAGCCGCTCCCATTGGCCTCCAGCAGCCAGAGCCCTCCCCTGCTTCCCCCTCCCGCTGCCTGCAGCCCTGTGTAACACACAAACCGACCCACTGGGCAGCGTGTTTTGCCTACACGTGGAGCCAGAATGGTAAGAGGAGTCCGGGGGGGGAGCAGTCAGGGAGCAGGGGAGTGTTGGATGGGTCCCCGGCCTCCACCTGTCACCCTCTCTCCGCACGTCCCCCCCCCGTGGGGCCCCCCTCACTGCCTGCCTCTCCCTTGCCTGCTTGTACTGCCAGAGCCAGCAGCAACTGCTGTCTGCTGCCCCCGGATCCTAGCGTCCCCCATCCACTAATGGGAAGACAGGCTGCCCTTACCCTGCCCTTCCACCCTAGTCCTGAGCCTCTCCAATGCCCCAAACCCCCCAGCCCTGAGCCCTCATCCCCCCGCACCCTAATCCTCTGCCCCAGCCCTGAGCCTCCTCCTGCATCATGAACCCCTCATCCTCAGACCCACAGCCCTCACCCCTGCATCCCCTCCTATCCCCAAACTCCCTCCCAAACCCCCTCCCCCCTTCCCACATACCCCCTCCTGCCCTCAAACTCCCTCCCAAAGCCTGCACCCCTCCCTTTGCACCACCTCCCACCCCCAAACTCCATCCCAGAGCCTGCACCCCTCACCCCCTCCTGCACACCCACCCCCAGCCCGGAGCCTGCACCCAGCACCCAAACTCTATCCCAGAGCCTGCACCCTGCACCCGTCCTGCACCCTAATCCCCAGCCCAGGACCTGCACCCCAGACCTCTTCCCCCCACCCAACCCCCCTCCCAGAGCCTTAGGCAGGTGTGGGGGGGTTCTGGGCACCACCAAAATTTCTACAACCCTGCCACCCATGCGAGTGGATAAGAGTCGGGGCAGTCAGGGGACAAGAAGCAGGGGGGGTGGGGTTCTGAGGGGGTCAGTCAGGGGGTGGAAAGTGGTAGAGAGTGGATGGGGGCGGGGCTAGGGCGGGGCGGGGCTAGGGCGGGGCTTCCCCCCCCCAGTGTCCTCTTTTTTGATTGTGGAAATATGGTAACCCTAGGCTAACCCAACCTGATTACAAATCAGCAATTCCCCACGAAGAACAGAAGGTGGCTGCCCTAAAGAGGGGAGTCAGGGTTACGTGGTGATAAAGCTGGAGAGAGCCAGGTAGGACGCTCAGCAGGGAAGAGACAGGAAAGCTCTCCAGGCAGAGAGGCTAAAGCAGGGAAGAGACAGAGATACCCAGAGGGGAAGGTAAGAGGCTGTAGGAAGTGGCCCAGGAAACCCGCAGCACAGGTAAAGGAGCAGACTTAGTTGTTTAGTACAGGACTCTGGGCTGGAATAAGGGGCACCGGAATGGGGGGACCAGGGGGCCATGGCCCTCCCACTTTTTGAATCTGGCCTGGCCTATCCACTTTTTTTGCCACGGGTCCATCCCTGCCCCTCCTCTTCTCTCCAAGGCCCCACCCCCTGACCAGCCCAGCAGCTGGAGCCGAGTCGGGGAGCCCAGGCAGTGGTAGGGAGCCACGGACCCTCCATCTGCCCTAGGCGGGGGAGCAAGGGACACGGGCTGGAGAATGCTCTCTGTCTCTCCCCCCACCCCCCCGGGCAGGTGGAGGGACCTGGCAGGGCCGAATTAACCTTTTGTTGGCTCAGCGCCAAAAATATTTATGGGCCCCTATGGAGGCAATGGAGCATGGCGCGGGGAGGTCAGTCCCCAGAGTAAGGGGCCAGCCAGGGGCATGGTATGGCAGAGGTGGCCCCACTCCGCCCAGCCCAGTGCGAGGGCACTATTTACAAATCGGCAGTTGCCAGATGCACAGTGGCCTGCCCGGCCCTGTGCTGCCAGTGTGCCCCTTCCCCTTGTGGGGCGGGCCCATGCCATACCACACAGCACCCCCACCCAAAACCCCATAGGTGTGACTCCATGGGTGCTCCGGAGCTACTAAAGACAGGCTCTTGGCTGTTGCAGTGTTCTCAGAACTGCCTACTTGTTATCTCTTTCCAGATAGAACCAGATAGTAACTGGTTTTTGAAGAGAGCAGATTGAAGTGCAGAAACGTGCTGCAGAAAGAGTGGAGCTGCAGTAGCTATGCCTGTGCCTCCTGTCTGTTTCTATGGAGCTTTGTGCTAGAAAACCCTGCTCTCTTGCTATTGCTGTTAACGTACGCTCTTGGGAGATAATGTCCCCCCCCTCCCACCCACTCCCATGTGTCAGGAAGGCGAGATTCCAAACCTCCCAGATACCTGGCCATTCAAAACCCCATATCTAAGGCTAGGTCTACACTACAGCGGGGGGGTCGACCTAAGATATGCAACTTCAGCTACGTGAATAGCGTAGCTGAAGTGGCGTATTTTAGGTCGACTTACCTGGTTGTGAGGACGGCGACAAGTCGACCGCTGCCGCGCCGCCGTCGACTCCGCTACCGCCTCTTGCCGCGGTGGATTTCCGGAGTCGACGGTAGAGCCATCAGGGATCGATTTTATCGCGTCTTCACTAGACGCGGTAAGTCGATTGCTACCCGCCGGATCGGCGGGTAGTGAAGACATGCCCCTAGTTTCCAAAACAGCACCACAAACCTTTCCAATGGCAACACAGCCAGTTTCTCCCATTCCTACAAGATAGCAGAGCTGAAGAATTGGAGGTGGCATAACAAAATATAACAATATGCAGATGGAGCTGAATTCAGAGGGAAGTGAATTAATGCCCAGCTGAAAATCTTAGAGAGGATGCGTAATTAACACTGAGAGCAGGCTAGACTGTGGGTGGGAGGGTGTGGGTGCATGAGGTTGGAGATAGGTTCTTTCTTGCTACTTATAATTTGTAAAAGTTTCTTTACAGTTAAAGTTTTTGCAGAAAACAAGAGAAACTGAAAATTAATCCAGCCTTCAAAATTCAGATCTGAGTCCAGGCTCCGAACCCCCGCAAGGCTGGTGTAGCCCATTTCCAGTAGAGACACTTCAGAAGCAAGCTGGTGCCAACATAAGCAAAGCTCAAAGGCTCCTCTTTCATTTTTCTGTATCATCATCTTTTCAATCAAGCCTTTCAGATTCTCTCTGTTGGAACTTTTTTTGTGTGTGTGGGGGGGGGGAATTTGTAAGATATGTACAAATCTACACTAAAAATGTGTTTCAGAAGAGTAGTAATTGGATGATAAATCTTATTTTAAATCCAAATACAAATTTCTGCACCAGCCTGATGAAATTGAAGGATAAACAATGAATCCAGCTTTGCATTGCTTCTGTAGATAGTGGACGTTTTATCTCCTGCATTTTAATTTTCTCTCCGGCTTTACCTGCTAAACTGACACTGAAACATTTGTCTGGTCTCATGGTGATTACTTTTGTGCCATATCACTGAGAAATGTCACTTATTTCCTTTTATTTGACCCGTAAAACACTCCTTTTTGAAGTGGCCTTAATCTTTATCAGGCTTTGAAAGACTAAAAACCTCCAGTCTTCTCACACTTCCCCATACAAATCCTCCCCCCCCCTCCTTTTTTTTACCCATCATTTTCTAAAAAGCAATTCACCTTTTTTCTATAGCGATGATTACAGGCTCTCAGTTTTTCAATACAAATGCAGTTCAATTTCAGAATTACTACACATTGTATCATAGCATACATCCCACCATGCTAAGGAACCTTGCAAGGATGAAAACAAATCCCCCACAAATGGTGATTCAGAACATTATGTGCAAATCAGTAATTACACTAAGAACTAAAGACCCTACCCTGCAGAACTTACCCACACAAGTAGTGCTTGCTCTCGTCCGTAGCCCCTCTGAAATCTGATTGCTTGCTCTGCCTTGCTATTTCTAAGGCACCTGCTAATTGAAGGGTGGGGTTTTCAACACTGAGTTTTGTGGGAGCAGAGTTGGGCCAACGCTGAGTGCTTTTTGAAACCCCTGCCTTTAGTATTGTAGTCAGAGCTCACGAGTCAGTGTTGCAGATTCCAGCAAATGTAACTGTAACAGCCAAGAGAAGTAAAGTGAAAAAACACAAAGTCAAGTGGCGAGATGAATAGGATAATTTTTTTTTTTTTTACAGGTGGGCTTACCTGTTTGTATTTACCCTTCTACATAATATGCTGGTAGTTGAGGCAGTGAACCCTTTGATGACTTTACCTTCATTACAAAATGTGATCATGTTTGAATATAGTGTAAATGCAAATAATCAACGCGATACTGACCCTGACTTAGCAGTAACTGTAGACCAGGCAAATTAAGCTGACCAACCACAATGAAACCCTGGTCCCATGATTTGTGCTGGTCTGAACTAACTGCTGCCATGGTCAGCATCATGTTATCTAACTTGATTGCAAACAAACACAATAAAATGCTGCAGTGGAGACAAATCTTAAATGAGCACTAAAGCTGTACTAAAATCTGTGGTTAATTTTTCCATATTGGTTTGGCTCACATGGCTGACAAGGTTTTGAGGCTAGTGAGTGTAACATCAATACATACCTCTGCTCATTTTATTTGCTAATAGGTGGAGAGTGGCTTGAACCAAAACCCTGGAACCACACACTGAGGGATGTGAAATCTGGATCAGGAACTGAATGTAGGGATGTGAGTCCATCTGTCCTATTCTATAATAGAATTAAAATGTCCAGATGTTCTCCCCCAGCATGGCAAATATTATGTTCATGAAACACACAGAAGTTAGATAAAAACATAAATACTCTTTCTGCAATGTTGCAACATAACACTACTTTCTTTCTTAGAATTCAGAATGATAGCACATAGGAACCAAACAGAGAGAGAGAAAACAGGCTGCTCCCTAAGGTAGCGAGACATAACACCCCACCTGGCTTTCAGCTGGCTCTTATCAGAATAACACTGAGTGCACTTTCCCCTACAAAGCCCTCTAGCCTGCAAGCAGAACCAGGAAACCCTCTACTCTTAGTAATAGCTTGCAATTCCAACACAGTCCTCAGTCCACATCAAACATAACCTATATTAAAAATAATCCTTCGCCCTGCCTAAAATCAACATCCAGACGAAGAGGAATTCACTTCAGCATCTGTTCTTTGTAGTTACCTTGTTTAAAGACTTTTCTGTGGTGCTTATCACAGTATCTGCGCACCTCGGGTACCTTTAATGGACCTGTACCTGGGTGGTAGAGGAGGACCATCCCGACACTAAAGCAGGGGAATGGATGCACCGTGGAAGATGAAGTGACCGATTATTGCCAATTAGGAAGTCTGAGGCAGAGCCAGGATCTCCAGTATCCCACCCAGAATCCAAATGGTAAGACCAGCCATCCCTATCCCCCCACCTCTGATTTGGGAGCGATTTGTGCCATGTTTCCTTTACGTGGGGCTGCCTTTCACCTCCCAAACAAACAGCAGTGTTGACACAATTAACAGTTGAATGTATGGGCACAAGTCACTTCTGCCGTGTTCCAGCTGAGAGCTGTGCCAAGTACTCCAAGAGAGATGCCAGGAGGCGATGCCAGGAATGACTGCATTTAATTGAATACACCTTTTTTCCACATTCTCTTAAGAGTTATGTGAAATCAACAAAAAGCCCAAACTCAAGTTCCCAGAAGAAACAGTGAGATGAAGGTTAAATACCACCTTGTTCCCAGAGGGCAAAACCCTGATTCCATGTCCGTAGGTAGGGATGCTCCCTGACGTGACTCTGCTGGGGGCAGGGGGGTGGGTGACAGGATTTCTGGAGACTGTGGGATGGCCGGGGGCACGTAGTCCTTCAATGTCACAGGGCCCATCTCTATAGGGGCTCCCTCTGTGTCCTGGCAAAGCAGGGTGTAAGTGTGGGACAGGGAGGAGCAGGGCTTGGGGCCAGAGGGGTTTGCTAATAACCAGAGCAGGGGAGCAGCAGTAGAGAGGCATGGGCAGCAGTGGGGGCTACCTGGCTTCACTTTTGCTGCTCGGTGGCCCAGGTGTGGGGGATTCCTTCCCCTTCTGTGGATTCCCCCAGGCCAACCCAGGCTACTGGGACTGGAGGGAGGATTTCACCCTACGTAAGTATACACAAAAAGCCAAAGGGTTTTGAGTATTCCTTGTGAGCTAAGGTGGGAGAAATCTTGAGAGCCTGGCTACCATAGACCCTGCACTAGCCAGGACCAGAGCGAATGGTAGCTCAGAAGGAATCAGCTTGTGCCTATCCCATATTCTGTCTGCCTTATCTGTAGACTCTGTAATTCTCCCCCTTGTTTCAGATCTTGTAATACAGGGTGAGTGGAGCAACTGGGTTGAGTCAGGAATGATCCAGAAACTGGCAACAGCTCCAGGGAGTGACCTGTTAACGACCAAACAGCAGTGAGACTAAATCCCCTCTAAGGAATCTGGGTTAGGTTTGGATCTCACACCGGCATATATCTGGAGTAATTCCATGCAGAGCAATATAACTACTCTGGATTTCCCCCAGTGTAGGTGGGGGAGGGGGGAAATTCTAATTGCACTTAACAGGATGTGGAGACAGTTGCTGCTGCGTCTAGAATCTCTTCTTAGCAGCCTCTCTGCTTTCCCAGTTCCTATGTGACTTACGCTTTGTCTACACTACAGAGCTTTTAGCGACATGGCCGTGTCGACACAGCCGTGTCGCTAAAAGTTAGGCAGTGTAGCCTAGGGTTACCATACGTCCTCTTTTTCCCGGACATGTCCGGCTTTTCGGCACTCAAACCCCCGTCCGGGGGGAATTGCCAAAAAGCCGAACATGTC
>NW_020664540.1:1150254-1199186 GCF_002925995.2 Terrapene triunguis | reverse complement strand
GGAACAAAGGCCCCCTTCACTGGGGGAGTAAAAGGGCTGCCATCAGGGATTGAAGGAAGTGCTTTTGCATCGTGAAACAGGGGTCTCAACCAGGCTTGGTTGAAAACTCTGGAGAGAACTTTGGAGAAGATATGCTTCTTTAGACAGGAGGGTAACTTGGCAGAGCCTGTTATGATTTTGTTTTTGTGTCACCATTCGTTTTCATATTCTTACTCACTATCACTTGAATCTCTCGTCTCTGATAATAAACTGATTCTTGTTTTCACTATAAATAGATCGGTATGCTGTGGTGGTAAACAGAGAGCTGGTCCAGAGTTGTCTCTAAGGCTAGGTCTACACTACAGCGGGGTTCCGACCTAAGATACGCAACTTCAGCTACGTGAATACCGTAGCTGAAGTTGCGTATTTTAGGTCGGCTTACTGGTGGTGAGGATGGGGGAAGCCGACCGCTGCCGCGCTGCCGCCAACTCCGCTACCGCCTCTTGCCGAGGTGGATTTCCGGAGTCGACGGCAGAGCGATCAGGGATCGATTTTACCGCGTCCTCACGAGACGCGGTAAGTCGATCCCCGATAAACCGATTGCTACCCGCCGGATCGGCGGGTAGTGAAGACGTAGCCTTATATTAGTATAGCCTATTCCTCCAAACGTACAGGAATAGACTACTGCTGTAAGCCACTTGTATACCATTGTGACTGTGTCCATCCTAGTGGGTTGTACTGCTTTGACTTGACTGGTTTCAAACCAATATAGCTAAAGCAGTACCCAAACCTGTGTGTAGACAAGCCCTTCCTTTTCCTCGCCTCCTACCCCCAATAGTCTGGTCTGCAAGGGCTGCCTTTCTCACTGAGGGCTTGTCTTCCCTAATCAGCAACATGAGATGTAGCTCAAGTGTTCGCGTTAACTCTATCCCCATCCACATACATAAACCTGGCTCGTGTGGGTCAGGAGTTTCTGATCCTGTAGACCAGCAGGAGAGCGTCTCAAGGGCATGTCCGTCCTAGCAAAGGCCTGGCTTCTGTGCTTGCCACCCTGTGCTCTGCTCTTCTTCCTGCCTCAAATTCACTCTCTTTTGCCACCTCCCCTTCCTTTTACATTACTGGGGCTGAGGGGGAGGGGAAGGAAGACAGCTGCAGAGGGATTCAGTGAGGACCTGGAACTAGTGGAGAGGAAACTCTTGCTGTTTCCCTTTGCGGGGCCCATGCGGCTCCGCTCCAAAACGTGGCCCCTGTGACCAAGCCTGAGACTTCTTTCAGTAGTTTTGTAAAATGAGACAAGGCTGATCTGGCTTGAGGATTCTCATCTGAAACAAAGCAACTTAAAATGGCTGAGTGACCACCTCCTCAAGAGCAGGATTTATAAATGTCAACAACCAACACAATAAAAACATATTGTACTGTAGGTAACTGCTTTGCCTAAGGGATCCCCAGTAAATTCATTGATCCATTTTCTTAAATCTTTAAAGTGAGTGGAGAGCTCTTAGGCCTTTTATTTCCTTCACTGATCAGTGGCTCAGAAATAGTCTTCAGCACAAATCTCTTCCCCATATAGCTCCCTTTATCTTTTCTGTCTTTGGTGGAGAAACAGGCTATGAAAAGGCAAAAGCACAGAGTGCGTGAACGCCTTCTCCCCCACTCTGTCTTTATCTATTTGCCAAAGAAAGGCTGAGGCAAAAGTGTTTTGTGAGCATTGCTTTGGGGTTTCTAAACGAGCTTTGTAAAGGCAAGGCTGTCAGACTCCATTGGCAGCCTGCATCTCTTTTGAAACTTTGAGCTTTCTAGCTCTTCACCAGAGGCAGCGGCAGCATCTGCAAGGTGCTTCTGTCTATCGAGGCTGCTGTGTTTCATGGCGCTGTGTTTACTCCTTGCATAACATCGTAGGTAAGGGAGATAATTGCACCAAATTTGAAGTCACAGATGAAGAACATTCAGTCATGCTGCATCATTGTGTAAACAGGCAGACAGAACAGCAGTATAACCTATCCAATCGGTAGCGCCGGCTCCTACGTATGGGAGAGGTAGAGTGCCTGATAACTTGTGGATCGTGTGGGTTTGGTCTCCTTGGGGGAAAAAAAGGAAGCTTTAAAAAAAAAAAAAAAAAATAGACGACCTTGTTCTTTTGTGAGAACCATGTATTAATGAAAGAAGCAAAATGAAATCATGATTCATATGAATAACAGCGCCTCCTCCTGCCACTTCTGAATACTCTTTATTTAATCTTGTTGAACTTCCTGAGCTCGGTGTGTCATTAGAGCACTGAGAGGCATGATGTGCCATCCTGAGGGTGATTCAAAATGGCAACGTGGGAGGCAAACAAAAGAGTTTCTCTCCATTTAATGATTATTCCATTTTGCAGCACAAGGGATAAATGTGTGTAGCACAGATGTGGCCCAAACCCCACTGTGGTCCGTTGAGAGCGGTGATATTTCAGGCCTCTGAGATGTGAACTGGCTACTGTTAAGGTAGGGATCTGACTAGCTGGCAAAGATTCCGGCTGCGTGGCTAATCAGTGTAAAACAGCAGCTGGGGACTTCAGAGCCAGTCTCCTCTCCAAGAAATCATCAGACCCATTCAAGGGTATTTTGTGTAACGTGCTAGCAGGCAAAGCAAAGCATGGCTGGTTCTGCTAAGCAGGAAAGACCAAACCCACACAGCATCTGGATGGTGAGAAGTAACAGACAGCTCTAATCGCCACAAGGAAAAGTGTTGTTGACTGATAGTTCCTTAGGTTTTACAATTGATGTTATTGGTAACTAAATGTTGCTGAGCAGCATATGATGACTTCTAGCTGCAGTATAGAGGGTAAAGGGAAATTGTTAATTATAGGCAGTGCAGAGACTGCTATTTTCCCAGCAGCTGTGCAGAGTGTGGCAAAAACAACCCAAAACACACTTCCCTTTTCTACTAAGGTCTTGAATTTTGTCCGACCACATGGAAGCTCCTTCGTGATCCACCGACACCTCCTTCCGCCTCGTTCTCCTGGATAACTAATAATCCACCTCCCAAAGTTAGCATTTTCTTGTTACTGCCTTGCCCATATCACAGTACTAGGTTGGCTATTTCAGCAGGTTGCAGTTCAATGGGCAGCCACTAGGGCTGGTCAAAACTCAGTCTCCAGTGCCAGGAATCTTGTCTACTCATTTGCACCCACGGAAAGTGCGTGTAAAGACGCTACCAAATCAGAACAGTAGCATTTTGTACCCACTCTGCACTCAATTTGCACGGGTGTAAATGACTACATGAGATGTGGGAGAGGGAAGAATCAGGTTTCTTGTGTGAGGCCTCATGCACAGCACTAGTGATTGGGAGCTCACGTGACCATAGTATGTATCCGCACCTGCCATCGATCAGAGAAAGCACTTAATGTTGAGTATCCACCGATTCCAAAACAAGCGTAACAGTCATGTCCCTAAGAAATGAACTGCTTTTGTTGTGCCAGAATCATTTAGGTTTTTGAGGGGTATGCTTCCTACAAAAGCATCATGGGCCACTCAACGTGGGATGAGTTACAGGAATAGGAGAGAAATCTGCAAGTTCTGGCGTCCTACAGCTGAGAACTGCAGCATTCTGGATCATGTTAAGGTTTGAGTGGTACCTAATTGTGGAGGCTGTGGTGGTCCCCACCGAAATTCAGTGGAATTTTGCTGATTGTAATCTATCATTTAAAAAAAAATCAGACTCATTCTGAATTGTTCTGCTTTAACCAATATTTTACTGAAGAGCCTTAAAATGTTTTGTGAAAGAGTCACAGGGGCAGTTTCTTGGCTGCTATGAACCGGTGCAGTTCCATGGAAGTCCAAACAACTACATATACAATAATTTTGGCTTTCAGTGGAAAAGCCTACAGCCTGTTAACCTGTGATATCAGATTATACAGAGGTATCTAAATCATCTAGCGGTGTTACCTTATAAAGCATGTAAAGTCTCAAATAGAAAAAGTTCCTTAACTTGATAAGAAAAAATTGTTGCCCTTTGATTCCTTGAGGCTAGTCCAGTGATGCTTGATACAAATCAAAGCAACATCAGTGCACTGACCTGAAGGAGAAAAGGCTGCTTTTTAAGATCACATTTAATGTATTTCTGCACAAAATGGGGCTTTTTGGCTAAGTAGGTTAAGTGGTCCCATGAACTGCAAAGACCTTTTAATACAGTGTCATTAATAGCAAGCATTGTCAAAATAGACCTTCTGAGGCCTGGGGCACAACTGAGCCCAAGAATTACAAAACGGGGGTTATATCAAACCTGAAACACTAGCCAGTATCTAGGCTTCCAAATCGTGTTTGGTCTCAAGTTCAGTCATGAGGCTCCAATTGGTCCCAACCAATATTTATTGGCGTTATTGGAAAGTTTTCACCTTGAGAAGACATCAGTTCCTTCATTCATTAGGCCCTAAGTGAGTGTGATTGGGAAGATCAGTCCTACGATCTCTCCTACCTGCTAGAATCTCTCTCCAAGCCCCTTGTACAGGATGCAGCAGGAGGGAGGACCAGGTTGTTGAAGTCCAACAGAAGTGTGAACG
Source organism: Terrapene triunguis (assembly GCF_002925995.2). Lineage (NCBI taxonomy): Eukaryota > Metazoa > Chordata > Testudines > Emydidae > Terrapene > Terrapene triunguis. The sequence goes on along the minus strand of NW_020664540.1, from coordinate 1,194,670 downwards.
GAGATTATGCGTGGGCAAAAGAAGCTTAAGCTCTAGGCGCAGGCTTCTCCCCCTACACGGAGTGGAAGTAAAGCTCAGACCCCGTGCATGCTCGTACCCCTTACTCTGCAAGGTACAGAGTGGCACAGAATGGTCCAGTCTGAGGAGGCACAGGCTTAAGGGTGAGCTGCAAAAGGAAAACGTGTAGTTTGCCACTTGTGTTGCTGCTTTGTTGCATAAAGAAGGGCTGAAAATTGCTTGGTTGGTTGGTTCTTGTTTTTACATTAGAAATTCAGGTCCTTGCCTGTCCTGTTTGTTTTTTCTGCGCTGGAGAACTAATAGGATTATGACAGTGCAGGTAGCAGAGAGTGGAAACAGGCATTTCAAGAAGTGTTTTCCATTCCCAACGCTTTAGTTAACATCTAACTCAAATTCCTCACAAACACTTGGAAGAGAAAATCTTTGCAGTTCAACACCTCCTCCTTCCCCTTTCCCCCAAGAGCTGAGAAACTTCCAATCCCCTTGTCTGGAGAGCCCAGGAAAAATACAAGACTAGATGTTTCTGATTCTTCTAAAATAAAAAGCTGAAAACAAAACATTTTAAAATAATTATTTCCAGCCTTCGTTATACATAGTAAAGAATTAAAACAAGGCAGGAGCCCAGTGCTTTTTCCTTTGCACATCCAGTTGCAGTGTGATCTGCCTCATGCAAACATGGCACATAGGCTCTACACTTCAGGCTTGCCCCACCTAAGAGCAGGAGCAATATGGAGACTGGGCCCGGTAGCGCTCTCATTAACGCAGTCCTCTCCATATCAGACAGTCCTGTTGGTGGGGGTGAGCCTCATCTCCGTGGCAACTGAAGGCAGCCCAGATCTTTGCTCTTTATCTGGGGTTAGGACAGCCACTCGGGAAGAACTTCCCAGAATTCGCTGCCTCCGAGTGGCACACACAGCAGGCCAGGGCTCTCTTTAAAGCCAAGCTTTGGCAGGATTTGCCAAGATTTCTAACTAAATGTCTCTCAGTTTAGTCACTGGCTTCTATGGTTTTTCCCTCGAAATTGCTAAACTAAAAAAAACAAACCCCAGTGCTTTTGGCTTTCCGAGGCAGGTTTGAAGGACTGCAGTCCCCCCTGCCCCCTCTCCCCCCAAATGGCAGAGACAGCAGGCTGCAGGAACCCAGCTTCCAGCTGGCGTGTGGGCGAGATCCACACTGAGATGGTTGAGCAGGCCCCAGGGAAACCTGGCTCCGAGCCAGCATGTGGGCGAGGTCCGCCCAGAGACCGTTGAGTAGGTCACATGGAAACTGCCTTTACTGAGCCCAGACTAAAATCAGTGGCATGGAACCTCCCCTGCTTCTCCCCCAGGCATGGGATCTCTATTCCAACAGCTTGCAGAGGAAGCAGGAAAGTTTCACTAGAGACTTTTGAATCTTGGGGGAAGGCAAGCTCCCCCTCCATAGCAATCAGGGGGAAGAAATTCCTGCTCCCAGGCAGTATGCACACAATATCTGCATCACAGTGGTTGAGAAGGCTACAAACCATCCTTTCCCACACGCAGTTTTACCTGCAAGGGCTCAGCTGCCATGAAAGGTGCCAGTTTCTGCATCTTTCTAATACGGCTGAATGATCAGTGGCTCCAGTACAATCATCAGTTTGGGTGTTCAGTTCTTGAGGGTTGCCAACATCAAAAATACAGGACAGAACTTAGGTAGCCCCAGACTTGGTCACCAGGGGTTGGTCTCTCCCAGCAAGGGATGGGGTCAAGGCTCTGGGGTAGTGTGGTCGGTCTCTCCTGGCAAAGAAAAAAGGCCGTGCCCAAGGCAGGAGGGAGGGGCAGTCCCCCTGCGAGGGGGTGGGGGGGGGGGGGGGGGGGCGCAGGGGGGGGCAGTCTCTGCTGGTAGGGGATGGAGGTGGAGGATGCTCTATCACAGCGAGGGGCAGGAAATGGTGCCTGGGGGTGGGGTCAGCCACCAAAGATCCCCTCTGCAGGGTGGAGCTTCAAAAAGTTCTTGCATTATAGGAGGGGCTACATTTATCCCCTTAGAGATTTCCTGGGAAACCCATTTGACTTTAAAATTTCATTCTTACCTGCCACATCATTTCAAATAGTCCTTTGAAGCTTATAAAACTTTGCAGGGTTTACATCTCCCCCCAGCGATGTTACATACTGTCCCACAATAATACAAAAACATTTGCATTTTTAATACAATGAACTCCTAAAATACTTAAACTTAATTCAGTAAGGTTTGCCCACAATATTGCAGGAAATTACCATACCTGTCACAGTTGGTTTCTCCCAGGGGGAGGGGCAGCAGGCAGTGCCTGGGGAGGAATAGTCTCTCCTGGCAGGGAGCAGTGGGCAGTATCCAGAGATCCGGGGGAGTTGGTCTCTCCCAGCGAAGGGATTCGATCTTTCCCAGCAAGGGACAGGGGGCAGTTCCCAGGGGAGTGTTGGTCTCTCCCAGTGGGGAGGGGGTCTCTCTGCATGATTGGGCCAATCAGGGTCTCTCTGGGGTAGGAAGCAGGGCAGTTGAACCCCAGGATGGTGCTCACCATCTCATCTACACTTCTCCCTGCTGGGTCCTGTGTAGGGGAAAGACCTCAATATTGATGCAAGAATAATATTAATAAAGTTGTTAACTCATTTTTCGGTTAGGTCATTACAAACTTGTTTGTGCCTTTACTGCATGTTATGGTATAGCTACAAGTATGTTATAGTCAGGATGCTTGGAAATATAACAATACATATGTTTAGCTGGCTGTGTTACACAATGTTAAAGCTAATCAAAGAAATCCCAGAAGGTTTCTACTTCTGCCTTCCAAACAAAGATTGAGAAGACAAACCATGTAAACATTCATGTTTTAGGAAGAAACCCGACTAAAAGTAATGTAGGGTGTGTTGTCAGAACAATAATTCTAGGTAAAGTGAGCTGTACCAACCCCCACCTTGTTGCAAAAAAAAACCTGCTTGTGGTCTTAAAAACATAGAGATGTTTTAAACTTTTGTTTATTTCTTAAATGTGGAAATGACAAAAGCCTTTGTGAAAAGGTAGGATTGCAACTGTGTTAACTAAATGAAAAGTTCCTCCTATAGTTCCTAATATCATTGCCACATAAATTGGCAAAATGCTTTATGTAGCAACATGAATCTAATGAACTTGCTAAACTAGTATGAGAAACCATTTAAATATAGAATATTTATATTTACGGGGAATTATTTAATTACTGGCAGTGCACAGTATTTACCAAACTCCAGAAGACAGGAATCATCTGTTCAAAATTTATTATAAGAATCAACAGCTTTTATTTGTTTAAGCTGAAGACTTTCTAAGAATTATTTAATTTTAAAAGATTGTTTTGGGAACGGAAAACTTTTTTTTTTTTTTAAAGGAAGTGTTTGGACTTTTTAAAAACAGAATTTCATTTTCTGTGAAATTCTAATAAAATTGAAAGAATATCTCAGAGAATGGACTGAATAAAAAGAGTTAAACTATCTTTGAAAGTAGGGCTGTCAATTAACTGCAGTTAACCCACGTGATTAACTCAAAAAAATTAATTGCGATTAATCGCAGTTTTAATCACACTGTTAAACAATAATAGACTACCAGTTGAAATGTATTAAATATTTTTGGATGTTTTTCTACATTTTCAAACATTGATTTAAATTACATCACAGAATATAAAGTATACAGTGCTTTCTTTATATTATTTTTATTACAAATATTTGCACTGTAAAAATGATAAAATGGTATTTTTCAATTCACCTCATACAAGTACTGTAGAACAATCACTTTATTGTGAAAGTGAAACTTACAAATGTAGATTTATTTTTGTTACATAACTGCACTAAAAATATGTAAAACTTTAGCACCTACAAGTCCGCTTAGTCCTACTTCTTGTTCAGCTAATCGCTAAGACAAGCAAGTTTGTTTACATTGACGGGAGATAATGCTGCCCACTTTTTATTTACAGTGTCACCTGAAAGTGAGAACAGGCATTTGCATGGCACTTTTGTAGCTGGCGTTGCAAGGGCTAAGCCTGGGCAGGGGGGAAGCCTGCCGCCGCTGCCACCAGGCGCTCTTCCAGGCAGTGGCTGCGCTGCAGCAGGCATTAGGAAGAGGCATTAGGAGGAGGCCACTGTTGCCTTTCCTGAGGGGAATCCCAGACTGGGATTCTCAGGGAAACCATCCAGTTCCAAAAGTTTCTCTTGTTTTTAAGTTTCCCAAGTCTGGGTGGGACCCTTCATAGCATCAGAAGGTGATGGGTGCAATAGTCCATCTCCCGCACTTTGGAAGATAATGCCAGTTCCATGGAGAGAAAGATGTTTTGGAAATGGCACAAGATTATTTGTGGTACAAAGAGAACTAATGACATGCAGGCCATTTTAAATCTCAGTTCTCTCAACAAGTCCTTAAGGAGATCAATATTCCAGGTGGAAATACTGAAATCTATCATTACAGCATTGCCTTCCCAAAACATAGAATATTAACATAAACCTCTGGGAGATCTACCAAAGATATGATAAGGGAAAGTCACCCAGAGATATTTTAGCTTCTGCTATAGCAAGAAGCATTTTATAATACAGTGGAACCCCCCCCCCCCCCCCACATACACATACACATACACACACACACACACACACACACACACACCTACCTTTTTGGACTCATAATTTCTACACAAATGCTCTTTCATCCCTCTTTCCAAGTGAAAGGGATACATGTATACCCTGGTCTGCTGACGACATCATCATGTTCCACATGGCCCAGTTAAAAGGGCCATTGCTAAATGCTTTCAGAAATTACAGCCCTGACAAAACTCCAGCATCTAAGTTATCAGCCAAGAAAATCGTTCCCCCCCAGAAGATAGATGATGAAAGAAGATAGTGTCTGATTAACCAAACATGCCTCTTCTAAGACAAAATCTCTGACTCAACTCCTGGGCTAGCTGATCTCAAGTATGGATACCCAGGCACAACTCTTGCTTCACTTCCACACAGCAATTGAAGCTACTGGCATACTGTGTTCAGTTCTGGTGTCCACAATCCAAAAAGGATGTTGATAAATTGGAGAGGGTTCAGAGAAGAGCAACAAGAATGATAATATGATTGGAAAGCATGTCTTATAGTTAGACTCAAGGAGCTCAATCTATTTAGCTTATCAGAGAGAAGGTAAAGGGGTGAAACGATCAGTCTGTAAGTACCTTCAAGAGGAACAGAAATGTGATAACAGAGAATTAGTATATGTCTGAATATGTTTGGATCAGTCTGCAAACTCTATTCTGTTTTTTGAACATCGTTTTGATTGTAAACTGTACTATGCCCTTCACTTTTGCACTGTAACTTTCACCTTTAACTGGGACACTTTGTTAGAAGAGATCCTTACACCTAGCAGAGGGTAGTAATGGGAAAGCCGTCAAGAGTACTTAACTTTGCTGCTCCTCTTTTTCAAAGGGTCTATCCTAGAACAATATACTGGCTGCAGTCAAGAAGAACTGGGTTTTTTTTTCAGTTTAGGCCGGTGGTCGGGGGGAATGAGGCTAATCAACTCTTATTTGGGGGAAGTTCTATGGCCAGTGTTATATAAGATTTCAGACTAAATGATCACAGAAGTCCTTTCTGGTCTTGGAATCTATGACTCACCTGATGGGAGTTTTGAAGCTGCTCAGGAGGTCACCTGCCAGAGGGGGTCAGAACTCTATTTAAGGGTTATTTTGCTCTAGATCTGTAGTTCTTGTGCTTTGTCTAAGAGTAAAGTTGGGTCTGATTTAGATGTTCCTTTTCAAATTCTGTGTGTTCCCTTCTTTAAGTATCATGAGGCCCACAAATAGCTAAACAGTAAACCAGAGTACCCACAAGGGTGGAGCTCTGGGCAGGGCATACTTAAGCTATTAGGGAGACTTGGGGACTCAACACTGGTCTTGGGGCCTAGGGCAGGTGGACTGTGGGGTCCCACATCCCACGAAGAAGTACCCCAAGAGAGTGTTAGAGAATGTGGACTAAGAAACAGTGTCAGGACACTGCTCAGACCCAGTAGTCTTAGGCTTGGTCTACACTTACCCCCCAATTCGAACTAAGGTACGCAACTTCAGCTACGTGAATACGTAGCTGAAGTTCGAAGTACCTTAGTTCGAACTTACCTCGGTCCACACACGGCAGGCAGGCTCCCCCGTCGACTCCGCGGTACTCCTCTCGTCTACCTGGAGTACCGCAGTCGATGGCGATCACTTCCTGGTTCGACTTATCGTGTCCAGACAAGACGCGATAAGTCGAACCCAGAACTTCGATTTCCAGCTGCCGAACTAGTGGCTGGGTATAGACGTACCCTTAAATGCATATGGGCTCCAAGGGTTGGGTACAGTATAGCAGCCTGGTGTCTGACCACAAGGGGAGTTCAGCTCGGGGCTGTACCAGAAGGCTCTTCAGCCTAGCAAAGGTCCATTGGCTGGAAGCTGACGCTGGACAAATTCAGACTAGAAATATGGCGCAACATTTTAAGTGTGGGTCATTAATCGTTGAAACAAATTACCAAGGGTTGTGGTGGGTCCTCCATCATTGGACATTTTAAAAATCAAAATTGAATGTTTTTCTAAAAATACATGTACGTGTTCAACCACAGTTATTGGACTTGAAGCATGAATGAATTCAGGGAAATCCTATGGTCTGTGGTGTGCAGGAGGTCAGACAGGAGGACTGAAGTGGTCCCTTCTGGCTGGAAAATCTATGAATTCCACTTAAAGAAACCCATGAGAATCTCTCAGCATGGTCACATAAGATTCCTGATGACCACCACTCTTACTAGTATATAGCAATATGCAGATTCCTATCATGATCTTGATCTGTGGGCTGGAAGTCCTAATAAAATTGCCTTTCTACTTCAGTTGCTAGGTCTCTTCCTCTTCTCTTTGAAAGTATTTTTTCAGTTCCTCACCTGCTTGTCCAAGGGATTTTCGGTGCCTGGCATGCTCTCAATGAACCCTGAGTTACACATTCTATCAAACACTGTAGCTCTGTCAACTAACCAGGCCTCTGTCCCCATGGTTACCACAATCTTCCTTATCTAATAGGGAGTGGTATTGTCACCCTCCTGATTGACTCCAAACATTCTAAGGAAGTAGAAATGCATACATTAGAGGTGACCTGAGCCTACGAGATGAATGAAGTTGTGTACAGCAGAGGCATTCAAATCCTCAGGTACAACTCCTCTTACTACTATGCACTCTGAAAAAGATCAGCCATTTTGTGGGTGGAGAGATCACACAACTTATGAGGAGGTGGTGTGTAAGGCTGCTGCTGGATCTTCCAGCCACACTCTCAACACTGTAGAGCTGACATCCTCACCCCTGCTGATGCAGCGTTTGATAGAATGGTGTTGTGGAACAAGGTGCCCCAGTAAGTTCGCTTTCAATTCTACATAGGGAAATTGAACCCCTTCCTCCTTAAGGATGATTACCTACTTTCTATAGCCCACTGTGAAGACTGCTGGACACGGACGGGACTGAGAAAAGGAAAATTCTGTCTTACCTGTGAACTTTCATTCTAGGGCCCTCATGTCAGACAGTCTGACCCTCCCTTGGAGGATCGCATTGTGTCCAAGGTTTATATCTGGTTATTGCTTGTTAGGTAGCTCGAAAGAGCAGAGGGTGTTCCTCCAGGAAATCTGCACATTTTATGGCAAGGCTCTGCTGCAAATGGCTTGAGTTGAAGGGTACTTTTAAACTCGGAGTTAGTATTTTTCAGCATTGGGAGCTATTGTTCTGGAGCAGGGGCGGGCAAATTACAGCCCAGGGGCCGCATCCGGCCCTTCAGGCATTTTAATCCTGCCCTCGAGCTCCAACCGGGGAGCAGGGTCGGGGGCTTGCCCCACTCCACACATGCCGGGGCTCTGCGCGGCTCCCGGAAGCAGCAGCATGTCCCCCCTTTGCCTCCTATGCATGGGGCAGCCAGGGGCCTCCGCACATTGCCCCCGCAGCTCCCATTGGCCAGCAAGCGCAGCGGGCAGGGCAGCGCACAGAGTCACCTGGCTGCACCTCTGCGTAGGACCCAGAGGGAGGACATGCTGCTGCTTCCGGGAGCTGCTTGAGGTATGCGCCGCCTGGAGCTTGCACCCCTGATCCCCTCCTGCGCCCCAATCCCCTGCCCCAGCCTTGATCCTTCTCCAGTCCTCCAAACTCCTCAGTCCCAACCCAGAGCACCCTCCTGCACCCCAACCCCTCATGCCCAGCCCCACCCCAGAGCCCGCACCCCCAGCCAAAGCCCTCACCCCCTCCTGCACCCCAGACCCAATTTCAGGAGCATTCATGGCCCATCATACAATTTCCATACCCAGATGTGGCCCTCAGGCCAAAAAGTTTGCCCACCCCTGTTCTGAAGAGTCCTTCCTGAGGAGTGGTCGTAAGCCGAGGGTACATCTACACTTACCGGAGGGTCCGGCGGCAGGCAATCGATTTTTCTGGGATCGACTTATCGCGTCTAGTGAAGACGCGATAAAATCGATCCCTGATCGCTCTGCCGTCAACTCCGGAAATCCACCGTGGCAAGAGGCGGCAGCGGAGTCGACGGCAGCGCGGCAGCGGTCGACTTTCCCCCGTCCCCACAGCCAGGTAAGTCGACCTAAAATACGCAACTTCAGCTACGTGATCTTAGGTCGGACCCCCGCTGTAGTGTAGACCTAGCCTGAAGAGGACATCCCCAAATGATGGGGGAAACAGATTTTGAAGTATTATTTCTCTTCTTCCCTATGTCAACTCATGAAGCACTGTTTTCTTTTTAAAAGAGAATATAGGAGATATTACAGCTCATTAAAGAAAAACAAAAGCATCTATCAGGATTTAAAAATGTCATCTCATTGCAATTTGAAGCAGAACCAAGAAAAAAGGACAATATGTTTTGTATTTGCTTTGCATTTCATGTGTGTATTTGTGGGTAATGTAGGTACAATTACAAGAACAGTGTGTTCACCTTTTCACACGCTAGGTAACTGTCTAGTATAATAATATAGAATTCAGACCTCATTAGATGGACTCTGCATAGCAAACTTATGTCTAGATGCCCATCTGGGCTCAGTGGTCCAGGCGTTTGTCAGGTGTATTCTGGATCACTGTAACCTTACTGTGGCAAAGGCCAAACCAGATATTGGAATGGTTTCAAACAATCCAAAATATTTCCTTGTTTCCTGTTTGCAAGAGGGAATTCAGGTCTACTAACACAATGTGGTGCACTGCTCTTTCAGAGCCTGTGTTGCTAGGGTTGCCAGGTGTCTATTTTTTTTACCAGAAGGCCCAGTCGACAAGGGACCCTGGCGGCTCTGGTCAGCACTGCTGACTGGGCCATTAAAAGTCCGGTCAGCGGCACAGTGGGGCTAAGGCAGGCTCCCTGCCTGCTGAGGCTCTGCGCTGCTCCTGGAAGGAGCGGCATGTCCCCCCTCCAGCTCCTACGTGTAGGAGCAGCCAGGGGCCTCCGCGCACTGCCCCCACCCCAAGCACCGGCTCCACAGCTCCCATTGGCTGGGAACCATGGCCAATGGGAGCTGCGGGGGCAGCACCTGCCGATGGGGCAGCATGCACAGCCGCCTGGCCACACGTCTGTGTACGAGCCAAAGGGGGGACATGCCGCTGCTTCCAGGAGCTGCTTGAGGTAAGTGCCACCTGGATCCTGCACCCTGACCCCCTCCCATGCTCCAACCCCCTGCCCCAACCCTGATCCCCCTCCTGCCCTCCGAACCCCTCGATCCCAGCCTGCAGCACCTTCCTGCACCCCAAATCCCTCATCCCCAGCCGGAGCCCTGATCCCCCATCCCTGTGCCCCGACACCCTGCCCCAGCCCTGATCCCCCATCCACCCTCCGAAGCCCTCGGTCCCAGCCAGGAGCAACCTCCTGCACCCGAAACCCCTCATTCCCAGACCCACCCCAGAGCCTGCACCCCAGCCGGAGCCCTGACTCCCCTGTGCCCCAATCCCCTGCCCCAGTTCTGATCCCCCTCCCCGAACCCCTCATTTCTGGCCCCCACCCCAGAACCTGCACCCCCAGTCCAGAGCCCATACCCCCTTCCACACCCCAACCCTCCTGCCTCAGCTCGGAGCCCCCTTCCATACTCCAAACCTCAAGCCCCCTACTGCACCCCAAACCCCTCATCCCTGGCCCCACCCGAGTCTGTACCCCCAGCCAGAGCCCTCACCCCCTCTCGCATCCCAACCCACTGCCTCAGCCCAGAGCCCCCTCCTGCACCATGAACTCCTCATTTCTGGCCCCACCCCGGAGCCCGCACCCCCAGCCAGAGCCCTCACCCCTCCCGCACCCCACCCTCCTAAAGCAGCCCAGTGAAAATGAGCAAGTGAGTGAGGGTGGGGAGAGCGAGCAACAGTGGGGGGGGGTGGGGGTGGAGTGAGAAGGGCGGGGCCTCAGAGAAGGGGTGGGGCAGGGGCAGGGCCTCAGAGGTTGGGCGGGCAGGGGGTGGGGCAAGGGTGTTCAGTTTTGTGTGAGTAGAAAGTTGGCAACCCTATGTGTTGCTATAAGTTTGGACAGATTGATGTCTGTCTTCCTGCTGATAAACCTGCCTTTTAGGTTCTAGATCCCCTTATGATTTGCTGACAAAGCCTCTTCACCTTTTCCATTTTAAATTCAAAGGACAGATTCTGCTGCACATAGGGAGGTTTTGTAGGGCTATAATAATAGAATTGAAATCTGTCAGGATGGAAACTAACATCTAATATTTAAGATGTCATTTGCCATCGTGGATGCCTGGTTCTTTGTAACTAGGAATAACAGTGCTAATTATACCACAGACTTTAACCCACATGTGTCTAAAAGGGAATAAACTTCATTTTGGTGTCAACTTCTTATGCAGAAGCCAATTGTCCCATTTTTCTTTTGTACTGGACGCAACATGTCCCCCCTTTCTGGAGTTGCTGATACATCTCCTCCATCCCCATCTGGATACATAATGCTCAATGAATAGGAAGGCTTGCCCCTTATCCTTTCGGCGACCAAGACCTCGCTGACACAGCTTTGGCTACATCTACACTTGGAGCTGGGGGTATGATTCCCAGGTCACGTAGGCATACTCACACTAGCTCTCATAGACTTTAAGGTCAGAAGGGACCATCACAATCATCTAGTCTGATCTCCTGCACATTGCAGGCCACAGAACCTCACTCACCCACTCCTGCTAAAAATAGTAGTGTAGCCAGGGTAGCAGCAAGTGGTGACATGGGGAAGTCATGCCAAATACATATCCACGGGGTTCAGGCAGGTTTGTACTTGCCACGGCGAACCCATTGCCACCGCCCGTGCTACCTGGCTACACTACTATTTTTAGTGTGCTAACTCGATGAGAGCTAGGGCACATATGTCTACACCGGCTGGGAATCACACCCCTAGCTCCAAGTGCAGACATGCCCTTGGACTTGCCAAACGCCCTCACAAGAGGCTATTAAGGAAATAATGCTGGGGTGAGGGGTGAAATTCTGCCTGTAATGAGAGACCAGCTAAACAACAGAACACAAATAAATGGTCAGTTTTCTTCATGGAAAAAGATTAACAACAGATCTTACAAGAACTGGTGGAGTTAATTATGTTTGTTAATGATCTGAAAAACAGGACTAGCGCGGTGGTGGCAACATTTTACAAATGAGGATGCAAAATTACTTAGGTTAGTTAAGACTCAATAAGACTAAGAACAAATGAAAATTAGTGTTGACAAATGCTAGACAATGCCTGTTGGAAAGACTAATTTGAACTACATACACCTTACTGGGTTCCTAACTAACTAACAACTCAAGAACAAAACCTGGGCAGGATGGTGGACAGGTCAATGAAGGCTTCTGTTCAGTATGTAGCGACACTCAAAAAAAGCAAACAAAAGATTAGGATGAGTAAGCAATGGAATAGGAATCTATGCAACCAATATTGTTATGTTCGGAGGTGTTAATGGGTGCCATCAAGCAGGTCTTTGATCTACAATCATAGACCTCGTTAAAACTGGTGGGCTTCATTCAGACTAATTGGAAGGAGCAATGAAACACCTTTATGAGATGAGGTAGCTGGAGACAACTGAAGGCAAGGCAACAGACCATAGAATATCAAGGTTGGGAAGGGACCTCAGGAGGTCATCTGGTCCAACCTCCTTCTCAAAGCAGGACCAATCCCTAGACAGATTTTTGCCCCAGATCCCTAAGTGGCCCCTTCAAGGATTGAATTCACAATGCTGGGTTTAGAAGGCCAATACTCAAACCACTGAGCTATCCCTCCCACCCCTGAGCAGAGCTAAGCCAAGCCAAGCCATGTGGTGGAGGGGTTTCCCTGGGACTGGTTGCAAACACAGAGGCAAGGGCATTGACTGGTTGCAGCTGTCTGTTTGCGTGTGTGAGAGGCAGAAAGCAAGGCAAGCAGTTGTGAGTGTGGCCCTAGGAGGGAGAGCGCTCTTTGGGGCATAGAACTGGCTAGAGAGGCAGATTTGGGAACTGTGAGCAAGGAAATTACCTGCTGTTTGTTTCTACTGTGGGAAACAAGATTCTGTGTACATTCTTTGTAAATAAACAGGATTGCACCAAAGAAATACCTGACTCCTATCATCTATTTCTTCTCCTAACAGAAACAACCCTATAAGGCCCTGAGTATTGGCTAGCTGCTCGGTCCCGAGGAGCACCCATATTATATTGCTATTATATAACTCCATGGTACACCGTCACCTAGAATTCTATATGAACTTCTGGTCACCCTCCCTCAAAAAGGCTAGATGGAGAGATTGAAAAAACTGGGCTTGTTTAGTTTAAAGTGGAGTTTGCAGGTGCACAATTGGCTATGTAAAATTGGAGGTTGGATGGAAATTTGACCCAGTATTTGCAAAAAAATATGCATAGTTTATAGTTATCTTTAAAAGGCGTTGGTGAATATCTTTTTTTAATCTTCAAAACAGCACAAACAGTTGGCAATGATCTATTTTTGTATTTTGATGACACAACTTTACTAAATATTTTTTCCCGCTTTCATTTGAAATTCTTTATCCATAAATCAGACTGCGCTGTGGTAACATGTGGCAGACTTCTGATTAAAACAAGTTCATAATAAACGCTCAGGAGGAAAATGCACGGACAATTAAAATTGTCAGAGCGGAACGGAGGTATTAATAAATGTGTCAGAATGATTGATCATAAAGAAGGAGCTTCCTTTGAATCTCTAGGCATGCCTAGCAGAGGAGGTCATGAAAGGTACCAAACGGAGAAGGGCTCCCCAAGGATACTTATGAGATCAAACTGTAAATCCTCCTTTAGATGAATGGAGTAAAAACCCCTGTGATAACCCTCAGCTGCCAAACCAGAACCATATTTTTCTTCGGAAAGTAACATTTCATTCACTTAGATTCAAGTAACCGTTCAGGGCTTCAGAAAAGAAGAAACTTCTTTCCACTTTTAATCACCACGGCTCTAAAATTTAAAAAGGACTGGAATTTTCATTATGACGTAAAAGGCACACTAACGGGTCAAAAATCACACTGTCTGAAAATGTGATACTTATTATAGTTACAAATAACCTACAGAATTACCAGAACTGAAAGGTTAGTGGGATGGAAAATAGATTTTTCCCCCCAGTTTGTTTACTTTGTGCATCTGACAGCACTCTGTGTATATTCTGCTTCACTGTTTCCTGGTATAATAAGTTAGCCATTTAGTATCTCCCTTACTGAAGACACTTATAGATAGGCAGAGATAAGCCAAAAATTCAATTCTTTTTTTTAAAGCAATTGTTTAAAACAAATGTCTGGGCATGCTATTTAAAGGATGTGTTATCCAAAATGGGATTTTGTTTTAATTAGTCACTTTACAAAATTGGAAGTTGACAGTATCTCTCTAAATTCTGTCACAATGACGTATAACACAACAAAATTCAGACCTATCTTTTTTTTTTTTGCTTGTACGATCTTCATTTTTCTCCTTTTTAAAATAGTTCTTTTTAATGCCTACTGATTAGCTCTTACACGTACATTTATCATGGGCTTCCGTTGTGCTGCACACCCAATGTACAGAAAAACAAACAATATTTAGCACTTATCAGTACAGCTGGTTGGAACGTTTTTGATTAAACGAAATTTCACTGCAGTAACCTGTTTTGTTGAAGCTAAAATGTTTTGCAAAGAGATATCAGTTGCAATGAAGATTTTGTTGGGGAGTGGGAGGGGCGGTAAGAGACTCACTTTGTAGTCTGGTGTTTAGGGCACTAGTCTGGAATGTGAGACACTCAGGTTCAAGTCCTGCCTGGTCTAGGATGAAAAAAAAATCCTGGTCTAGGATGAGGGAGGGGGTGAGGGTTCTGGCTGGGGGTGTGGGCTCTGGGGGGGGGCCAGGGGTGGGGGGCTGGGGGGGGTTAGGGCTCCAGCTCGGGGTGTGGGCTCTGGGGTGGAGCCAGGGATGAGGGGTAGGGGAGTGAGGACTCTGCCTGGGGGTGCAGGCTTGAGGTGGGGCCAGGGATGAGAGATTTGGGGTGCAGAAGAGGCCTCCGGTCTGGGGCTGAGGGGTTTGGAGTGTGGGAGGGGGTTCTGAATTGGGGCAGGGGGTTGGATTGCAGGGGATGAGGGCTCCGGCTGGGGGTATGGGCTCTGGGATGGGGCCAGGGATGAGGGGTTTGGGGTGTAGGAGGGGACTCCGGGCTGGGTTCGGAGGGCAGGAGGGGGATCAGGGGTGGGGTAGGGGGGCAGGGGTGGAGCTCCGGGCGGGGCTTACCTCAAGCAGCTCTCGGAAGCAGCCTCATGTCCCCCCTCCGGCTCCTACATGGAGGTGCAGCCAGGCAGCTCTGTGTGCTGCCCCTTCTGCAGGTGCCGCCCCGCGGTTCCCGGCCAGTGGGAGCTGCAGAGTTGGGGGCAGTGTGCAGAACACCCTGGCTACCTCTACACATAGGAGCCGGAGAGGCGGGACATGCCACTGCTTCTGGGAGCCATGTGGAGCCACAGCAGGCAGGAAGCCTTCCCTAGCTCTGCTGTACTGCCGATTGGACTTTTAATGGCTCGGTCAGCAGTGCTGACCGGAGCTGCCAGGGTCCCTTGTCAACCGGGCATTCCAGTCGAAAACCGGACACCTGGCAACCTATCCTGAACACTCACTCCTTGTGCATTGCCCCAAACGAGTTAAATCAACACAGCCCACACATGGCATTCCCTCCTCTGGTTCTCCCAGTGAATTCTACCTTCCATGTGTCTGTTAGGGCAGGCCTACACTACAAACTTACATTGGTATAACTATAACGTCGCTCAGGGGTGTGAAAAAGCCACACCCCAAGTGATGTAGATATATCAACCTAACGGCGCTGTGTCGATGGGAGAGCTTCTCATGGAGGTGGATTAACTACGCCAATGGGAGAAGCTCTCCCATCGGCATAGTTGTGTCTTCACTGAATTACTACAGCAGCATAGCTGCACTGGTGCAGCTGCAGCGCTGTACGTGTAGACAAGCCCTTCGACTGGGCCAACTCTTTAGGGCTGGGACTGCATTGCTGGTGCTGAGTGTATTATGTAATAATGATGCAGCTGTGAAAATCGTATCTGGGTTTGGATTCTGAATCTGCCCTTCCCTTTTCTCCCTGCAGCTCCCCCTACAAAAGGAAGGGGTGGTTAGATTCAGAGTTTGAGTTCAGGCCCATTTCTAGCTTGGGCCATGCAGCCTGTAAGCAAGCAAGTTTGGTAGTAAACTTCTTCTGGGGGTTGAGATAATACTGCACCCCAGTCCTCCTCCAGATCAGGGTTGAGCCATGCTGACGGGGGAGCAGTGTGTGGGGGGGGGAACCTTGCTCCGCAGCAATGCTTTAGATAAACAGGACTTCAGTCAACAGTGCTGCAGAGCATAGGCCAGGTGCACAGCACAGGTGGATCCATAGCTGGGAGGATATGTTGCTGGAACAGAGCAACTTGTTTCCTCACTCTAAAATTTTGTGTGCATCCTCTTTATGATAACAACAAGGAGTCTGGTGGCACCTTAAAGACTAACAGATTTATTTGGGCATAAGCTTTCGTGGGTAAAATCCTCACTTCTTCAGATGCATAGAGTGAAAGTTACAGATGCAGGCATTATATACTGACACATGGAGAGAAGGGCGTTACTTCGCAAGTGGAGAACCAGTGTTGACAGGGCCAATTCAATCAGGGTGGATGTAGTCCACTCCCAATAATAGATGAGGAGGTGTCAATTCCAGGAGCGGAAAAGCTGCTTCTGTAATGAGCCAGCCACTCCCAGTCCCTATTCAAGCCCAGATTAATGGTGTTAAATTTGCAAATGAATTTTAGTTCTGCTGTTTCTCTTTGAAGTCTGTTTATTAAGTTTTTCTGTTCAATGATAGTGACTTTTAAATCTGTAATAGAATGACCAGGGAGATTGAAGTGTTCACTTACTGGCTTTTGTATAAAGTAACAGAGGGTCCTGTGGCACCTTTAAGACTAACAGAAGTATTGGGAGCATAAGCTTTCGTGGGTAAGAACCTCACTTCTTCAGATGCAAGTAATGGAAATCTCCAGAGGCAGGTATAAATCAGTATGGAGATAACGAGGTTAGTTCAATCAGGGAGGGTGAGGTGCTCTGCTAGCAGTTGAGGTGTGAACACCAAGGGAGGAGAAACTGCTTCTGTAGTTGGATAGCCATTCACAGTCTTTGTTTAATCCTGATCTGATGGTGTCAAATTTGCAAATGAACTGGAGCTCAGCAGTTTCTCTTTGGAGTCTGGTCCTGAAGTTTTTTTGCTGTAAGATGGCTACCTTTACATCTGCCTTTGTGTGGCCAGGGAGGTTGAAGTGTTCTCCTACAGGTTTTTGTATATTGCCATTCCTGATATCTGACTTGTGTCCATTTATCCTCTTGCGTAGTGACTGTCCAGTTTGGCCAATGTACATAGCAGAGGGGCATTGCTGGCATATGATGGCATATATAACATTGGTGGACGTGCAGGTGAATGAGCCGGTGATGTTGTAGCTGATCTGGTTAGGTCCTGTGATGGTGTTGCTGGTGTAGATATGTGGGCAGAGTTGGTTCTCATGCAACAAACCTCGATGCCAACTCTGCCCACATATCTACACCAGCAACACCAGGAGACAATAAGGGTACACACAGTAAAACAAGGAAAGGTCATAGGATGCAAACATGGGCTATTGGGCTCCCTAAACTCAAGGGAACCGATTTTGATTTCACAGGTTTGACATCAGTCAGTGGTATTAGTCCTGATTTACACTGGTGTAAGGAAGAGGGGAATCAGGCTCATGATCTCTACAAGCAGTTCATTTAGCAGAAGGAGCTACATGACATGCTTGATAGTACAGCCCCAAGAGCTACTCCCTTCTCCTGTGCTAATAAATCATGGCACTAGGGCCACAGAATCTTTTAAAGCCAGGGCCAGATTAGCTTTTTGTGGGCCCGGCGCCGAACATATTTTTGTGGGCAGGGCCACCGAGAGCGGGTTCGGGCCCCGGTGAAAAATTTTTTTCAGGCCCTCCAGCAGGGGCGGAGGGGGTAAAGGGGGGCGCGGGGGGGGGGGGGGGAAGCCGGGCCCGGAATTTTTTCGGGCCCCCCAGCAAGGGCGGACCGGCTAAACAGGGCCGATGAGAGGGGGGGAAGCCAGGCCCCCTTTCGGACCGCCGGGCCCCGGTAATTTGTACCGGCTTCCCCCCCCCTCTCGTCGGCCCTGTTTGTGGGCCCCCATGGGGCAAGGTGCAGGGGGCGCGGGATGGTCAGTCTCCAGAGTGAAAGGCGGGCTGGGGGCAACGAGGCACAGTGCGGTGGGAGCTACCCCGCTCCGCGCAGCCCAGCAGGAGTGAATAGTTTACAAACCTGCAGCTGCCAGACGCACACTGGCCTGCCCAGCACTGTGCTGCCAGCATGCCCCTTCCCCTTGAGGGCGGGCCCGCACCACACTGCCCCCCTGCCCAGTGCCCCACCCTTGTGCTCAGCGCCCCCTCGCCCACTGATCTCTATGCCCAGCCCCCACCCCTCCAGAGACCTTCCCCGCTGGCCTCCCACCACAACTGCACAGCACCCTGCACCCCACACTGCTCGCCCAGCGCCCCCTGCCCATACACCTCCCCACTGCCCACCACCTTCCTCACAGTCCCACCATCACAGCTGCACAGCACCCCATATTCCTGAGGGGATTTTGCACCAAAAAATAAATTCTGCGCACAATATTTTATTTTATGCACCTCTTTTCCCCAGCCCCCACTTCCCCTATCCTCTTCTCTTCCTCATCCCACGCCCCTCCCCCACCGCTCCATCTCTTCCCCACTGCCTCTTTCCCCCTGCCCCCGCTTCCCTCATCCCCTTCTCTTCCCCATCCCATCCCATGCCCCTTCCTCACTGCTCCATCTCCTCCCCACCCCACCCCCTTCGTCCCCACTGCCTCTTTCCCCCAGCTCCCGCTTCCCCTCCCGCCCCCACTTCCGCTGTCCCCTTCTCTTCTCCATACCATGCCCCTTCCCCACCGCACCATCTCCTCCCCACCCCACCCTCTTCCTTCCCCACTGCTTCTTTCCCCACCATAGGCACTCACGGTTGTACTGTACAGAAAACAGGATGGCTCCCAGCACACAGAACGGGAGCTTAACCAGCACTAGGACCCAGAAAGTGGCATCTTCTGAGCAGCACCCTCTTTTTTCAGCGGGGCAGCTCTGTGCTTGCAGAAAGGGAGGGGAGGCAGTGGCATGTGACTTTGTGTAGCCCCACATCTCGCCTCTGTTTGGGGGCACTGCCCCCCAAGCTAAGCCCATGGGCGTTCTCAGCTGCCACCCCAATCCCTTTGCTTCTCGGTCACTTTTGTAAGGGAAGCAAAGAAATCTGCAGGGGATCTGTTTTCATTCCCCCAGGAGTACCCCACACAGAACCCCCACTGCCCAGTGCTCCCCCCCAGACCCTCCAGAGATCCACTCCCCCGCGCCCTTCCTGCCCCCCAGCCACACTCACCAGCCTGCTGGAAGTGACTATGTCCATGCATGAGCTGAGCCTGCAGTACTGCTGTGGCCAGTCAGGGATCTCTCTGGCCCCTCGGAAGCGGCACAACCAGCCAGGACAGAGTGGGAGCCCGGCCTGCCCCGGCCAGGCTCCCTCAGGACCCACATGCCTGGAGGGGCCCAGCCCACCACTCACACCCCAGGAGTTAGGAGGGAGAGAGGGGGGTGAAGAGGAGTGAGTGGTGGGTGGGGCCTCGTCCAGGCAGAACCCAGCCAGAGCAGGTTGGAGAGGTGGGGTCACAGTCCGAACATCGGGGCCCCTTCTACCCGGCGCCATGGTAAACCCGGTACTGTTTAAAGCTAAACTTTGTTTGTATGCAAATAGTTACAAATATGCAAATTAACTCATTTAATAATTTGCAGGCAATGTCACACACAGAGCTACACAAAACTTATGTCTACACTGCAACCGGAGGTATGACTGCAGCTCCAGCTTTTGTCTAGCTAGTATGGCTAAAAAGAGCAGTGATGACGTGGCAACACAGACCCCGGCATAGGCTAGCCACATGAGTACTCATACAGGGTCCCAGGTGGGCTTGTACAGCCCATGCGCAAGCCTGTCCCGCTATGTCTTCCCTGCTGTTTTTAGCCATGCTGGTTATATTAACGCTAGTTGCGGGTATGTCTACTGTTGCATGTTAGGAGTGCAAGACTCTGTGCTTTGCCCCTGTGCAGGAGCATGACTTCTTGTGGCCGTGGCTAACCCAGCCCTTCTAGCTGTAACTGTGCACATCTGTCATGGGCCATACCTAGCCTGTGGGGCTCCCTACATCCTGCCCCAGGAAAGGAGCAGCGAGGGTGGTTCTCCAAGCCTGCCTAGAGAGGCCTCCTGGAAGCAGCCAGTCACAGCCCAGGAGGCTCAGATAAAAGAAGCTGCAGGGCCTTAGCAGGCCAGTTCCTGGGTGGGACGAGGGGGGCACATCCCATCCCACCCTCTCTGGCCACAGGCACTTGAGGGCTAGCCAGAGTTTGGGTCTGGCTGCGTTTGTGTAAGCTGGGAGAAAGGGGACCTGAGAACTTTAACCCTCAGGTAAGGGCTGAAGACAAAGGGGCCAGGAGGGAAGAGGCCCAAGGAACGAGCAGCGATGAATTGAAGTGAGCAGTACGTGGCTGTTGTGTATAAGGGCCCAGGTTCCTCCATTGGTGAAGTCCCTGAGAAAGGGACCAGGCCTGTTTGGAAACCCAAGCAAAGGGCTGAATTTAAAGGGCCAAGAGCTGGGGCTGAAGACCATGGCAAGGGCAGACAGACCGCTTTGTTGGAGGTATTGCTCCCCTGGAAGGGGTTCATTTTGACTGTGTGACCCAGCTGAAGGGCTGAGCCACTCAGACCCACCAAGCGAGGTTGACAGCCTACGGGGGCACTAAGAACGTGAAAAGGACTGCAGTATCGCATGCAGCAGCAGGAGGCACTCAAGAGGTGAGTGCCTCGCCGTTATAACATCTCTTGGCAATTCAGTTTGACACTGAAGAAAAGGCTGGTGATCTAAATAATGAAGCATTAAGGGCAGCAGCGCAGAAGCTGTAAGCATTCTGATTGCAAGCTTTGTGACATGGGAATGCTTTCCCCTCAACCTCCCTGGGTAAGTAGAATGATGTTAGGCAAATGCTTATGATCTCACTCATTCCAAATATGGATTTTTATTTATTTATTTATTAGTGGGAAGCATTTAAAATAACCTGTCCCTTTAAGTGACGAGAGGGCATATTTTCCAGCTGTGACTGAGGAAAGGTTTCTTCCACTCAGGTGAGGATGACAGCCAGCTTTTGTCTCCTTCTTCATGTGGCATGCATCACAAAAGATAATGGCTGAGGATGGATTAATAGTTAATCTGGTTAACTTCTATTCTCTTCCCACCCCACAAGATCCCTGCACGTATTCTAGCCAGTCAAAAGTCCTTGTACAAAATGACAGAGTTCATGAAGAAAATAGAAAGAATTGTCATAAGCTTACAGGGACAAAGACCTTTAAATTCTGCTCATTTTCTTTCACAGTTAGGCCCTGGTGAAGAATATAGTTGGTATCTAATTTCCTGTGTTCTCAGCATGACTCTCTGGGTGACACTTATGGGAATCATTAGGTCACAGAGGAGAGCTCTGAAGGTAGATCAATATTAATGGCCCTGGGGCGTTTGCTGGGGCGTTTTGACAGTAAATTGGAAACACGGATAATATTTTCACCATTAAGTGAGCATCTAATCTTTTAATTCTCTGTCAGCAACAACCCTCCTCACGCACCACCCTTCAGAATTCAGCGTCCCACAGAAAAGCATTCTTAAAGGTGAGGACAAGTTAATTTCAAGAGGCTGTAAATGAAAAACAGAGGTCAAGCTCACAGTCAGGAATGGGAAAATTGGTCCCATTGTTACAGGAAGAAAAGAACATCAGAAGTCTTTTAGAAATGTCAAGAGTGGAGTATTGCTGTGTGCTCACTGCTGAGCACGGGCAGTTTGAGGGAGGCTTGCTTCAAATACACCTCCTATACAAAAACTCAGAAATGTTTTCTAGGAAACTTTAAATATTGGCTAGAATAGTCTTCTGATGAAAACACAGTCATTATTTCTTCGAACGTGCTACCTACTGCAGAGCAAGCATTACATGTTGCCGAATGGTGGCTTTTAAATCCTCTGACTATACCCGGAAGTTAAATGAAATGTTTGAACCTGAGCATTCATTTATATTTATAAGAGCCTGAGTCTGCAAACCCTTGTACCACTGAAGTCAATGGAACTACTGGTGAAAGGACCCTTATATGAGGATGGGCTCACGGGATGAGGCTCCAAGTAATTGGGTACTTATTTAAAAATAATGATCTGCTGAGCTATTCTGTTAAGGAAACAGACAAAGGGGATATTTAGTCTAAGATCATACAGCACAAGTCCCTGGCAGAGCCCCGAAGATCATGTCCCTTATCATACTTTTGGGCATGAACATCATAACCAAGGCTACGATTATGTCACAGATTCCGTGACTTCCATTGACCTCCATGACATTTTCTGCCCTGGGGCTGGAGCTCCCAGCCAGCCCCACCCTCACAGCTCTTAGCCCACAACCTGACGGGGGGACCCCCGTGCAGCTGCCCAGCCGCGGCGGACTCCCTACATCTGCCCAGTGGCAGCGGGGACTCCCCAGAGCTTCCCAGCTTCAGCCAGGGCCAGTGGCTGGGGGACCCTGCAGCTACCAGCTGCCTGGGTGAGGGGACCCTGCAGAAGCCCAGCCCCGCGGGCAGGGGGACCCTGCAGATCCCACACACCGCAGCAGTGCGGGACCAGGAGCCCCAGCAGCAGTGAGTGCCCACCTATCCCTTTTGTCAGGGATATTTTTAGTGAAAGTCAGAGACAGGTCATGGGCTGCTGGGAATTCTTGCTTATTTCCCGTGACCTGTCCATGACTTTTACTAAAATATCCATGACAAAAACTTAGCCTTAATCATAACTATTGTCTTTATAGCTATGAATGAGGTGAGGCTTCATTTGGAGCCTAACAATGATACTTCCCTACATGGTCGGCTCTGAAAACTTACCAAGGTTGCACCTGCATGAGCTCTGTACTTTGGAGGGGTGTGGATGGGCATGAACCCACTGTAATGGTACTCCCACCCAGCGAGCACTGGTGGTCTGACTTACCCCACCAGCCGGCCTCCTGTGAACCTACAACTTCAGAAGATGACCATAAGGTCCCAACCGTTCCTGGTAGCCTCAACCCCTTCCCCACCCCCAGTTGGTCCCTCCTCTGTTTGGCAAACTCTCCTGACACCCCCACCTCTCCAGGGATGGCTAGCTTCTCAATTTTTCCCAGAAGCTGCCAAGCCCTTGACTCACAAATCATTGAAGTGGAGGACTGGAAAGGACCTCAAGAGGTCTTCTAGCCCAGTCCCCTGCACTCAAGGCAGGACTAAGTATTATCTCTAGACCATTCCTGACAGGTGTCTGTCTAACCTGCTCTTAAAAATCTCCAATGACAGAGATGCCACAACTTCCCTAAGTAATTTGTTCCAGTGCTTAACTATCCTGATAGTTAGGAAGTTTTTCCTAATGTCCAACCTAAACCTCCCTTGCTGCAATTTAAGCCCATTGCTTCTTATCCTATCCTCAGAGGTTAAAGAGAACAATTTACTTCCCTCCTTTTAACAACCTTTTATGTTCTTGAAAACTGTTTTCATGTCCTCCCCCTCAGTCTTCTCTTCTCTGGCCTAAACAAACAAACAAAAGTCAATCTTCCCTCACAAGTCATGTTTTCTAGACCTTTAATCACTTTTGTTGCTCTTCTCTGGACTTTTTTTGGGGGGAGGGGGAGATATCCTATCTCCTAGAACTAGAAGGGACCTTGAAAGGTCATTGAGTCCAGCCCCCTGCCTTCACTAGCAGGACCAAGTACTGATTTTTGCCCCAGATTCCTAAGTGGCCCTCTTAAGGATTGAACTCACCACCCTGGGTTTAGCAGGCCAATGCTCAAACCCCTGAGCTATTCCTCCCCCCCTTTCTCCAGTTTGTCCACATCTTTTCTGAAATATGGCACCCAGAACTGGACACAATACTCCAATTGAGACCTAATCAGCACAGAGTACAGCAGAAGAATTACTTCTCATGTCTTGCTTACAACACTCCTGCTAATACATCCCAGAATGATGTTTGCTTTCTTTGCAATAGTGTTACACTTTTCATTCATTTAGCTTATGATCCACTAGGACCCCCAGATCCCTTTCCGCAGTACTCCTTCCTAGGCAGTCATTTCCCATTTTGTATGTGTGCAACTGATTGTTCCTTCCTATGATGTGATTGGGATAACTCACATGACTGGAGTACTGTCATGGATTGGTTTAAACTGTTCAGGAAGGACAGGCGGGGCAGAAAAGGTGGAGAAGTTGCACTGTATGTAAGAGAGCAGTATGACTGCTCAGAGCTCCAGTATGAAACTGCAGAAAAACCCGAGAGTCTCTGGATTAAGTTTAGAAGTGTGAACAGCAAGGTGATGTCGTGGTGGGAATCTGCTATAGACCAAAAGACCAGGGGGATGAAGTGGACGAGGCTTTCTTTAGGCAACTAACAGAAGTTACTAGATCACAGGCCCTGGTTCTCATGGGGGACTTCAATCACCCCGATCTGCTGGGAGAGCAATACAGCAGTGCACAGACATTCCAGGAAGTTTTTGGAAAGTGTAGGGGACAATTTCCCAGTGCAAGTGCTGGAGGAACCAACTAGGGGCAGAGCTCTTCTAGACCTGCTGCTCACAAACAGGGAAGAATTAGTAGGGGAAGCAAAAGTCAATGGGGCCGGATGCACTGCATCCGAGGGTGCTAAAGGAGTTGGCGGATTTGATTGCAGAGCCATTGGCCATTATCTTTGAAAACTCATGGTGATCAGGGGAGGTCCCGGATGACAGGAAAAAGGCTAACGTAGTGCCCATCTTTAAAAAAGAGAAGAAGGAGGATCTGGGGAACTACAGGCCAGTCAGCCTCACCTCAGTCCCTGGAAAAATCATGGAGCAGGTCCTCAAGGAATCAATTTTGAAGCACTTAGAGGAGAGGAAAGTGATCAGGAGCAGTCAGCATGGATTCACCAAGGGCAAGTCATGCCTGACTAACCTAATTGCCTTCTATGATGAGATAACTGGCCCTGTGGATTAGGGGAAAGCAGTGGACGTGTTATTCCTTGACTTTAACAAAGCTTTGGATACGGTCTCCAACAGTATTCTTGCCAACAAGTTAAAGAAGTATGGGCTGGATGAATGGACTATAAAGTGGATAGAAAGCTGGCTAGATCATTGGGCTCAACAGGTAGTGATCAATGGCTCCATGTCTAGTTGGCAGCCGGTATCAAGCGGAGTGCCCCAAGGGTCAGTCCTGGGGCCGGTTTTGTTCAATATCTTCATTAATGATCTGGAGGATGGTGTGGATTGCACCCTCAGCAAGTTTGCAGATGACACTAAACTGGGAGGAGTGGTAGGTCCTCAAGGAATCAATTTCAACTGGAGGGTAGGGATAGGATACAGAGGGACCTAGAAAAATTAAAGGATTGGGCCAAAAGAAATCTGATGAGGTTCAAGAAGGACAAGTGAAGAGTCCTGCACTTAAGACGGAAGAATCCCATGCACTGCTACAGACTAGGGACCGAGTGGCTAGGCAGCAGTTCTACAGAAAAGGATCTAGGGGTTACAGTGGACGAGAAGCTGGATATGAGTCAACAGTGTGCCCTTGTTGCCAAGAAGGGTAATGGCATTTTGGGCTGTATAAGTAGAAGCATTGCCAGCAGATCGAGGGATGTGATCATTCCCCTCTATTCGGCATTGGTGAGGCCTCATCTGGAGTACTGTGTCCAGTCTTGGGCCCCACACTACAGGGGTGTGGAAAAATTGGAAAGAGTCCAGTGGAGGGCAACAAAAATGATTAGGGGGCTGGAGCCCATGACTTGTGAGGAGAGGCTGAGGGAACTGGGATTGTTTAGTCTACAGAAGAGAAGAATGAGGGGGGATTTGATAGCTGCTTTCAACTACCTGAAAGGGGGTTCCAAAGAGGATAGATCTAGACTGTTCTCAGTGGTAGCAGATGACAGAATAAGGAGTAATGGTCTCAAGTTGCAGTGGGGGAGGTTTAGGTTGGATATTAGGAAAAACCTTTTCACTAGGAGGGTGGTGAAGCACTGGAATGGGTTACCTAGGGAGGTGATGGAATCTCCTTCCTTAGAGGTTTTTAAGGTCAGTCTTGACAAAGCCCTGGCTGGGATGATTTAGTTGGGGATTAGGTCCTGCTTTGAGCAGGGGGTTGGACTAGATGACCTCCTGAGGTCCCTTCCAACCCTGATAATCTATGATTCTAAGTGGAGTACTTTGCATTTGTCCTTATTGAATTTCATCCTGTTCACCTCAGACCATTTCTACAGTTTGTCCAAATCATTTTGAATTTTAATCTCATCCTCCAAAGCACTTGCAACAGCTCTCAGCTTGGTATTGTCTGCAAACTTTCTAAGTGTACTCTCTGTGCCATTACCTAAATCATTGATGAAGATATTGAACAGAACTGGACCCAAAACTGATCCCTATGGGACCCCACCTGATATGCCCTTCCAGCTTGACTCTGACCCACTGATAACTACTCTCTGGGATCAGTTTTCCAACCAGTTATGCACCCACCTTATACTAACTCCATCTAAATTGTATTTAGTATTAGTCCTTTTGCTCAGGCTGAGCACAAACACTACACATCAGAACTGATCTACATTTTTCAGCTTAAAAACTATCCAGCTGAGAAGTGGGGGGGGAGGGAGTCACAAGAAAATGTCATTTTTCAACTTTTGTTAATGTGACTGGAAACTTCAAAACAAAACAAAAATGTTTCCAATATTCCAGTTTGTGTTTTGAAAACTGAAAACAAAAATTGGATTTTTGTTTTTTCCCTTTTCTTCTCCCCTACCCCTCCCATTTCCCACCAAAGAAAGAACGAGGGCTGGGTTTAGTTTCTAATTTTTGTGGGGGGCGGGGGGTTTCCTCCATTTTGCACCATGTAACTTTTCAAAGCTGCAACTTTGGAAAAATTACAGAGTGGGGAAAAGGGAAAAAATATAAAAATAATTTTGGAAGAGTCTGTGTGTGAACCACGTACACACACAACGCTGGACCTTATGCTTGTTATCACCTTCAGTGGCAAAAAGCAAAGGAGAAAGAGCAAAGAAAAACTGGAAAGTTTCCAAATTTTTTGGAAATGCTGGAAAAAAAAAAAAAAAGAATCCCCCCCGCCCCATTTTGAAGCCTTCAAAATGGAAACAAATTCACAATTGCAAAATTTTTCATGAACTTTTTTTTTTCCATTTTTCAACCAGCTCTACTTCACACAGAGGCCCTAAATCCTTGAACTGGCCTGCCACTGCATGACCTAAAGCTCTGTCTCTCCTTCCTTCTCCATAGGCCTAAACATGTTTCCAGTATAAAAGCCAATCTTAAAAATGATTTTTTATTATTTACCATTACAGGCAAAGAGCCAAGAAAGGGCTGCAACATAGAAGGGCTAAGTTCTTCTGTAAATGTAAAAAGACAGTACTGTTACTCCTGGATTGGGCACAAGTTATGGCTCAGAAAAGGATGGTTGACCATGGAATCCCCTCAGTCAGCCTTAACTATCAAAAAGCAAAGGGCTGCTAATCTCATCCGCTAAACAATCCCACTTGCTATCAAAGGTGGTAATTAAGGGCCAAATTTCCAGCAGGCTGACAAAAATAGGTCTGCCAACATGCATAAACTGGATAATTACATGCACGACTGGGTACTTATGAGGCGCAAACACTGATTTCACTCCCACAAATGGATGCACCTGTAAATATTGCAAGCTTATTTTTGGAGGCCAATGAAAACGTGGTCCTAATCCTTTGCTGTTGGCAAGGCTAACTAATTTGTATGCTGTTCCATTCACTAGGATGCTGTGAATACACGTATGGCCAAAAGAACTCTGAAACGACAGACCTTGTTATCAAGCGCTAAAGGAAATTGCAAAGGTTGTTAAAACGATTTGGCAAAAATTCAAATACCCGACCTTCACTTCAAGACAGGCGGGAACTAGGACCTTGTCTACACTGGGAAATCAGTAGCTAGCCACTCATATAACTGCACTGATGCAAACCCCCTAGTACAGACAGGCCAATTTTGTCTCAGTGTAGCTTATTCCTGCTTGGCTTTGGGATAAACCGTGCCAGTGCAATTTGCCATTTTTGGCACCCTGCCTGCATACACTTGAGTTTTGCCTCAGTGCACTATCACACTTTTTACCATTCCACAAGCTCAGGTAATGTGCTTATTTAATTTATTTATTGCAGCTGGTTAGAGGGAACTTTAACTAGAAATCCTTCTTGGTTATAAACTCAAGATGGATCTGAACCATGACACTTAGATCCAGAACCAGATCCCTCCAAAGCCTGAGAGTGTTTAGATCAGGATTTTGATTCCGACCTAGCTCTCCTTTGAAAAAGCAAACAAACAAAACCCATCGTTGCTGAAGGATTTACTGCGGCCCCTGTTGGCCTTTACCATAATAAATACGATTAATAATTGTTGTGAGGAAAAAATATATTTGAATGTTCTTTGCTAGTGAAAGCTAAAATCACCCTCATTAAAGTACAGTTTTGCTCTGAAATGTGACGAAAAATGGCATCTCCTTACTCAGCGGATCTGCTCTCTGAGTATTCAGTCACATCTACCTATTTTGGTACTGCATGTTTTGTGTGGCTTTTGAGTCCCGTTAGCCCTGCAGAGCCAACACATCTATGGGACCGTGAGGAACTCTCTGACTCCCCTGGCTAACCGAGAAGGTGCAGAGATGCTCTAAGGATACTGCTTTAGTTCAATGGCTACCTGAACCCATGGTGCTCAGATACTACAGTCTGTGCTATAAAAAACATAGGTAGACGTAGCTCTCCTATCACAACCGGGATGTGGGTGGACCAGCCCTAGAGGTCGGAGCAGGAGTCAGGCTGAGTCAGATTACTGGGAGGTCAGAGTCCAAGCCAGGCTCTGAGTGGACTGTGTGTCAGGTGTCAGAAGGCAAGCAGGGTCAGGGTACTAGAAGATCAGGGTCAGGCACCAGTTTACAGACAGCAATTGAATAGCAAAGGCGAGGACAAATCAGGGTCAAAAGCCGGAGTCTAGGATCTACTGCAAGCTGGTGTGGAGCAGAGACAGGCAGACCGTCTACATTGTTGTTCAGACAGCTCCCTTCGTGGCTTCCTGGTTTAAGTACTGGTACCATCCAATCAGCAGGCTGTGAGGAGCTGCCACTCAGGTCCTGCTGGGTGGTACTTCCTGCTGAGCCTAGACTCAGAGAGTCCTCCCATGGGAGTCCAGCCTAAGACTCCCAGAGTGATGCAGAGACATCAGCAGCCCACAACCCCCAGGTTCCAGCTCTTCAGGTTCTAACATCTCGATTACTCCAGTGCACTCCTGTCATAGAGGGAAGATTGGAGGATCACTGAACTAATCTTGAACCCCACCCCTTTCTCAGTGTGCTCTGCCCCCTACACAGCAAACCCTAATATGCTCTACCATGAAGCACTGCCAGAGCTTCAAAAGTGGGGGCTGGAACTGCCCTTCCATGATTCTTGGTGTTCTCCAGTATCCATAAGATTTTTAAGTTCCTTGGAGCAGCAGTTTTATTTGTGTCTTGGATAGTGTTTTCCACAATGTCGGCCCTTTAAGATAATTAACTGTAATCCAGTATTGCAGAGCACTGCTGCTAAAATACTGGGTCTGCCTGCAAATTCCTTTTGAAATTGAGCATTTTTGGTCATCTGTAACACATGGGCAGTGGAACGAAAGGCGGTGGTCTAGCATTCTCATGTCACTATCAGCTGAGCGCCGATGTGGCGAACACGCCTGGTTTAGGATGTGTGAGGGTTGTCACCCACAGCAGCTAACTATTTATTTTAGTCTCACTGCTACATGGTTTTATGCTCCTGCTTATACTTTCATCTTCAATCCCTTTCCACAGTACACCAATAAGAGGTCAGGGAAGCTCCTTACATCAAAGCTATTCCCAGTCATAGCAAAAAATAATAATACAGAGAGAAAAGATAGTAAAACTCAGACTAGTGAGTTAAATTCTGCGGTCATTACTCTGATGTACATCAGGGTAAAGTCTGTTGCCTCCAGAAGAGCCACTCCAGTTTTACACTAGTGTAACAGACTGCAGCATTTAACCCATTGTGTTCATCCTGTAGCATTTAGGTTAAAAAACATTAATCCTTATGCATGGGAGCAGCTTCCTGTGAAAATCCATAAAGCCACTCAATTATCCTCCTTCAGATCTCTCCTTACCTAGGCCGTGATGCCTACAAAGCACTTGCCAGTGGCTGGGCAGCTGAATGCTATGACCACTGCTTATTACACGAATCGTCTTACTATTACACAGCAAGCCCCACTTCTGCTGTATTCAGCTACCCTCTCCCGCTGCATACTTAGATTGTAAACTCTGTGGGGGCAGCAACTGTCTTATTATGTGTGTTCAGTGCATAGCACAGTGGAGCATTGATCTCTGACTGGGGCCTCTGGGCTGTATCGCAATACAGATGCTACTAAAAATTACAGCCTTTGTCACTCCAACTCTGTTTGTTATTGAATACATATATTGACGCAGGCTCTGGAAATCCGTGCATGCGACTAGAGTATCTCGCTCTGGCTAACAGGTATTTTCTTTCTCTGATTCTCTGTGGGTTGGTAAGTGTGGGTTGTTTTATGCCTGGTCAATGTATAAAACTTATTCCCATATAGGAGCCACAGAGATGCTCTCACAATTTCCTTCTCATTCTTCCCCTGGTGGAGCAGAATTTGGCCCGGGTGGAAGTGGAAGGAGGTTTGCCCTCCCCACCCACCTTGCAGATCTTGAGGGGAGTGGGAAGGAGCTGGAGGGATGCGCCCTTTTGCCCAGAGTTTCTGTGCCTCTGCAGTGCTACCCGGCCCCTTCACACACCCCCCAACAGCTTTCCAAGCGGCATGGCAGCATTATTTCTAGGGAGCCATGCTTCGGGGGACTCCAGCTGCTCCCCATCAGGAAGGATTCACAGCACTCAAGATAGTGCAGTCTCTGTCCCTATTAACTTGCCTCAGGTTGACCCCCAAATTTTGTGGGAGACCAATGACACGAAGGGTGGCCTTCCCCCACTCTGGCCCAACCACTTCAGAACTGCACCATGGACACCCCAGTAAGGGCTTTCACACAGGAGCATGTGTCAGAGCTGATACTCCCCTCTTTGCCCCAAAACACAGGCCAGGCCTGCTGGGCTCCGCTGCCTTCCACTCACACAAGTAGAGGGTTCCTTGAAGCTCAAAGCCCATAAACACACAAATCTCCTCCTGTCTCAGGAGCATGGATGTTTGTGTGTAAATGATATTAGATTAACTAAACAAAACCACCAATAGTATTCTGCCTTTGGATGCACACCAGTCCCAATGGGTCAAATTCTGATTTACGCTGCATGCAGCCATTGACTGACTCCTTCTGGAGACCTAACTTCCATGGGAATTTGGGAGGTGGAATTCCAGGATCTGAAATGGGGCCTACAGAATTTGACCCAAGGTAGGTAATATGCATTGATCTCTGAGCCCAGTAATATATTAATATATAAGGTAGAACAATCTCAGTTTCTCTTCTCTCATGTATGTTGTTAACATTTCTTAAAAGTTTTCCTTTGGTTTTCATTTTTTTTAAACACAGAGACGTTAAGTCTGTTGGGCAAATAACATTTCTATAAGTCCAGGTGGCTGAGGTAATATATTTTATTGGACAAACTTCTGTTGGTGCGAGAGACAAGCTTTTGAGCTTACCTCTAATATCCTGGGACCAACACGGCTACAACAACACTGCAAATGTTTCTAGAAGTCCACTTTCAAGGAGTTTTTAAAATGGGGACTGTAGCAGCGCTGAAGGGCCATTACATGTTTTGTGATAAGTGTACTTAAAGACTACTTAGCTTGTGGAGACTGATTCATTCGTTAGACTGTAAAGGCTCCTTTGGTGACTCTCTGGTCTGTTCAGCTCCACCTGGGCTACATTTAGAAGTGTTTTGCCAACATAGCTATGTTGGTTAGAAGTGTGAAAAATATCACCCTCCCCCAACTGACATAGTTGTGCAGGCCAAAGACCTCAAAGACCTCACATAGGTAAGTTATACCAGCAAAAAGGTACCCAGAGCTTATTTTGTTCAGGGAACTGATATAAGCTATACCCACAAAAGAACCCCTTTCCTGGTATAAGCTGTGTCTCCACTTGGAGGGTTGGCCAGTCTTGCTCCACCCTTTCTAGTACACAAGGCCATCTGCCAGCAAGTGAAGGGCGGGTGCTAAAAATAGCTATGAAATGTGTTGACAAAGTGACTTTGCATACAGAGCTACCACCTTCCTTTACAAAAGGACCTTATCATTTTTTATTAGTAGCAGCGATTATTGCTTTGCATGTATTGCATGATTCAAAACTATCCAAGATCCACATTATGCCTTAATGCTTTGTGCATTTTGTTTTTTTAAAAGAAGCTCTTTATTTTTATTTCTAGATAACGTGAGAAAAGGCATCTGAAGCCACCATACCGTGTATGTAATTTTCAGCTTGGAGCCCATTTTGAATGTAGAAGTCTGACACCTCTAAAAGGGGATTTATAATAGGAAGGCTGGTCTGTTCTTAACCAGAATCTTGCTGAAAAAACAGTGATAAAGTAAAGTTACTGCCTCATTTAACTATCATGCCAACAATCTGTTTAGCTTGTGGAAATTTCTTCTTAAAGGTTTATCTGTAGGGGATTTTTATTGGGGGGGGGATGGTAGTGGAGCTGACTGAATTTTTCTTTCTGATTGTGTATTTACTGCAGTGCAGCTTGGGATTGGGCGTTTGTCTAATAATTATATAAAGCAAAGTTTGTCGAATAACCTAACGGACTGCAAAGTTAAGAGCTTTTTGTGGATGTCTTTCTCTCTCATCTTTAACTGGCTCACCTGTAACACAGACCTGTTGGTACCAGGGGATGTAATACTAGACGATAAGGGAGTTATAATTGCATTCTTCCTGCAGGATATTACTTAATGTACATCTTAATTACATTTTATGAGTCTCTTAGTTGCAGAATTTTGAGGCCGTTTTCTGAAAAAAAGAGAGATGGGGGGGAAATAAAATGTCAGAGACAATTAGTGTTAACATGAGAAGAACTGGAATGTTTGGTTCACCAAAGGGCTGCCGTAAATAAAAATGCTTTCCACTTCTATAGCCATCTCAAGCACTGTGGAAATGTGCACAGAGTTAGCTTCACAGCCCCTCTGTGAGGTAGCTGATTGCCTTAATTTTCAGATGCAGAAACTGACTCACAAACAGTATGAGAGTGACTTTCCCAAATTCCTGTGGCAGAGCCAGGAACTGGACCCAGATTTCCTGACCTCCCCAGTCTAGTGTTTTTGAGCACAAGACCATCCTTCTTCCCCACTGAGCCATAAACAGTGCATCTGGAAGACTCTTTGGGTAAGTTGCATTGAAGTCAGTGATGTTACCCCTTCCTTACACTGGTGTAACTGCGATCAGAATCTGGCCCTTTGACTACACATCTATTTATGGTGTCCTTACGACAACACTCATCATTTTATTATGACGCTTATGATAGTTGTTTATTTTTAAGTTCCAGCTCCTGGAGCTGAGAATCTGAGCTTTATTTCTAGTCCCCATAACTGCTGAGAAAATAAAAAGAAACCCAAATTTATGTTTTTTACAATGTCATTACTTTTAAGCCAGTCTCATGATTTTGTGAGGCCCGACATGATTTTTGAAAGCTTGTGGCTGGCAATACCATAAAACATGCTGTATGGGACAGTAGCGCTGGAAGCTTTCTAAAAGTGGGAGGGCCACAGGTGCCCAAACCGTGACTTTGCCCCTTTCACACTGCCCCTTCTCCCCAAACCCCTGCCTCCGCGCTGTCCCTTCCTCCAAGGCCCTGCCCCCGCGCCACCTCTTCCCCCGAAGCCCTGCTCCCACGCCGCCTCTTCCCCTCAAGACCTTGTCCCCACTCGCTCTTCTCTACCCTTCCCCCCCGTTGCTCGCCTTTACGGCCAGTAAAAAGTGATGGGGCCATGGCCCCCTGGCCCACCCCCGGTATGGGAAGCAGTAATGGGTATCAACAAGTGCTAAATTGTCAAGAGTGGCTGTGATGATACCAAGAGAGCCAAATTTGAAAAAGGGTCCTGTGGTCTGGTGAACAGACTGAAGCCAATGGGGCTGGGGGCACAACAGTGGTGATATCACCAGGTTGGAATACATTTCACTGTCGCTGGTTTGTTTTAGGCTACATTTAAAAGGGATGGTTAAGGGAATTGGGCTTTTTCTCATCAGGAAAGGGAGGTCAGTGGGGTATCCTCATAGTTCTCAAAATAATGTAATAAATCTATTGAAGTTAATGGAGGTAAACTCTTTGCACCACTGAGGGGTTTCAATGACATGGGGATAAGAGGGTCAAATATCCCCTAGGCAAGAATAACAAGCCTAGGTCCCTGGCAAGCGGCTCTTCTCCCCAAGTGTTTTCTTTAGCCTACTAACATTGGGCACTGGAGTTTAGCCCGGTGGAACAAGCAGGAAGTTTAGTTTACATTCGTATGGTGTGTATGGATCCCTGAAAAGTCATTGACACACAGGGTTATTCCCTCATGGAAAGCCTACGCTTCATTTTAAAACCTGCAGCAGCAAAGTTCAGCGCCTGGGTCTACAGATGCAGGCTAGTTGCGGGGCTTGTGCTATGGCACTAAAAACAGCTGTGCAGATGTTTGGGCTTGGGCTGGAGCTCGGGCTCTGAAGCCAGCAGAGAGGGGTGGGTTTCAGAGCCCGAGCTCCAGCCTGAGCCACAATGTCTACACTACTGTTTTTAGTGCCGTAGCGTGAGCCCAAGCCCACAGACCTCAGCTCTGAGACTTGCTGCTGTGGGTTTTAAAATGCAATGTAGATATACCCTCAGAGCCCTGTTCCTCTGCACTGCAGCCTAGCTTCCTAGGAGCACGGCTCTCTCAGAACCTCCCCTCGAACTATCCTCCAGGGACTGTCCTGTGCTCTTTGTCCTGGGCTGAGTGGAGGGCCGAGGCTCTGGAGTAGGCTGCTGCTTGCTTTAGGCTCAGAGTAGGATCTGGCTGCTTCCGGCCATCACCTGGGGGTGCCCTGGCTGCCAGGCCCTACCTGAGTGTTTAGCTGTGGTTGCTCCCTGTTCTTTTCTCCCTTGCTATGGGGGCTCTGGCTGCTGCACCCTGGTTATTACTTACAGACCCCTATTGGCAGGGAGAGACGACAAGTGTACTGCCCTATACCACTTCAGCCATAGGTCCAAGTCTATGGCCATGGGTGCACCGGGAAGACTGTGCTCTAGGGCCTAGGTTACATCCCTGTTGTGAGACATAACCTCTCTCAGCTCTGAGGCAGAGCAGGAAGGAGGCTCTTGGCTGCAGCGGGAGCCTGGGCAGGGATGAAACCACTGTAATGGGTGTGAGTTTCCTTTGCAGCTTCAGTTTATGTCCCAAATTTGGCCTTTGCTTTGAAAACAAAGGAAGTTATCATCAATTAAGGCTCCAGGCAGTTCTGATAGACAGATGATGAAAGCAAAGGGAGTGAAACAATTGGAGACAAACCTAGATTTGTTCTTGAAGGAGGGGATTGAGTGGGGGAAAAAATATGGTGGAATGAATATCAGCCACAGGAGAGCAGGTATCTCAGGCCAGATGGGCCTTCCCTGCCGCTTCTTGTGTTGCTAATGTCATCTACTTGAAGGCAGCATAGTGTAGGTGGATCCACCCTTTCTAAACACTACAACGTACGTTGGATGATCTCCAGGAAATATGAATGTAAACCCACCCAGAATTTTCCAGATCTATGCAAAATGAAATACATTCTCTGGACATATGAGATAATAAAAATGTTCCAAAAGATATTGAGAAAATGTCTTTTGTTAGTATGCACTCTTGGGGATGGCAATGTTGCGTAGTGGCTAGTGCACTGGACAAGGACTGAGGAGATCTAGGTTCTATTCCCATCTTGGCCCCTACCCTGCTGTGTGTCTTTGAGCAAGTCACTTCACCGGCCCGTGCTGCAGTTTCCTCATCTGTAAAATGGGGATAATTATGTTTACCTTTGTAACGTGCTTGGAGAGCTACTGGTGAAAAGTGTGATGTAACAGCTGGGTATTATTATAGAAATATGGTCTATAACATTAAACTAAAGCTGGAAGCCTAAATCATTCAATAAAGGCATTTGTTTGTTGAATCTTTTGTTTTTTGATCAACTGCAAGGAACTTAGATTTATGTTTTGCTAACCATAGGGGAGACAGACAGACAGACACACACACACACACCCATCTCATTAGGTGCATCAATCCAAAAATCTCACAGCCATACTGACAGAATTGACGTGCTATTGAAGAAAAAGTATGCATGATGGGGGAGATGTGACTGAAGGTTACTGGGCATGATGGTGGCTTGAGAAGAGTAAACTAATAGGGAAAGAAAAGGAGGAATGGAAATGTGTGGAACAGGTCTTTGCTATATTGAGATCTGAAGAAAAGGTCTGTGATACATGACCCTCCCCTGCTTCCTCATAAACTTCTTAGTTTTCCACTTGGGATTTGTCTACACACAAACTGATACGTGGGACTTGTCTACACACAAACTGATATGTATGAAAACGGGAACAGAAATAACTGAATCAATTGTTTCAGAATAGCAGTCGTGTTAGTCTGTATCCGCAAAAAGAACAGGAGTACTTGTGGCACAAGTACTCCTGAATCAATTGTAATTCCCCTCTCTAGTTATTTCAGTGCAAATCTGTGTGTGGACACTCTTATTTTTCAATAAGAGCACTCTATTTCAATATGCATTAAGTCACGGTTCCAGTTTCCATGTAGACAAACCCGTAGCTTGCCCCGTAACAGAGCCAATCTAAACTGCTCTAAGCCAGGTTTAAATGGATTTAAGAGTATCCCCATGTATAGCTGGTCTGTGCAACATTATGTGGATGAAGCCTTAAAGAACAGTAGGGTGCTTCCCAGCCCTGGTCCCTCCAAGAGATTCCTCTTCAGCTGCTTTTCCTACTTGCCATCTTCCTCACTTAAAATAAAAGTACCTACTTCTTCTGGTCTCCAGACACAGGGAGTTAAATTCTAATGCTGGAGATAATTAAAATGTGCATAACAGGCTAGTGATGGGGAAAGACAGCTAATGAACATTCTTTTCATATTTAAATGATTTTTCAATTGCATAGGCCACAACATGAAAGCACAGCTGTGTCAACAGTCTGTAAAGGCAAAAAGGTTGTTTACAGCCAGGTTGGTTCTTAACAAAGATTTAAAGGGCTTGTTTGAAGCCAGCATCGCTCTAAGATTAAAGTGTGACTGTTTCTCTGCAGGGGTTATTACCAATATGAGCTTCCCAAAATCACTTTAGGCACCTGTGAAACTCAAACCTGCAGGAGGCTCCTGAGGCGATACAGAAAAGTTAGTACAAAGAGACACCGAATATCAGAGACTGTGGCCGAGTGCTACCTCAGATGCTAACAAGGACTCCCGGTTTGGGACTTGCTATAGAACACTGAACTCATTCATTCACTCTGCTGATAACAGAATTCAGCTTTCAATGGGGAAAAAGGCAGATAAGTACAGCTTCTCTCACAGTAGGTGACAAAAACACATAGGTAAAGCTGAAGCAATGCGGGTGGGGTTTTTTCCCCCACTAACCAGGACATGGTGTAGCAATGGGAGAGGTACAGAGATAGACAGCTTAGGCTAGGTCTACACTACAGCGGGGTTCCGACCTAAGATACGCAACTTCAGCTACGTGAATACCGTAGCTGAAGTTGCGTATTTTAGGTCGGCTTACTGGTGGTGAGGACGGGGGAAAGCCGACCGCTGCCGCCGACTCCGCTGCCGCCTCTTGTCGAGGTGGATTTCCGGAGTCGACGGCAGAGCGATCAGGGATCGATTTTACCGCGTCCTCACGAGACGCGGTAAGTCGATCCCCGATAAACCGATTGCTACCCGCCGGATCGGCGGGTAGTGAAGATGTAGCCTTTGTGTGATGTATTGGATTAGTGAACAGAGAATGGAACAGAACATGGTGGGGGGACAAATAAGGTTGTTATAAAGAGGATAGTGATCAATTGTTCTCCAGGTCCACTGAAGGTAGGACAAGAACTAATTGGCTTGGTTTGCAGCAAGAGAAATGTAGGTTAGATATTAGGAGAAAACGTCTAACTATATGGATAGTAAGTACTGGAACAGGTTATCTAAGGAGGTTGTGGAATCCCCAACACTGGAGGTTTTTAAGAACGAGTCAGACAAAGACTTGTCAGAGATGGGTTAGGTATGCTTAATCCTGCCTTAACCTGGGAGCTGGACTGGACAGTCTCTTGTGTTCCCTTCCAGTCTTACAATTCTATGAGTACAACTGTCCAAGCCATCATGATCGGAGTTGGTCCCTCCCCCTTGTCACATTGATTTGGACCCATGTAAGCTAAAGATGGTTCTGAAGAGAGACAAATCCTTTCCCCACATTGCTGAGCTTCATTCCAGCCCTGTTTGTACACTGTGCCTGAGAACTTATTTTCGCAGTAATACTTTCTCCTTTGTTTACTCATCCGAGAATCCCACGGTCAGATGAGCTTTGCTTATACTAGCATTTTAACCTGCTGGTTCATTAGGTTCTTCAAGAGGGAAAGCTTTAAGAAAACACTTTGAATTAAATTAAAATTGTGAATTTTACATAGCGAGGTTAGCTGATACTGAGATATACAGTAATATTCTGAAAATTAAAGGGACGCTCTCTAGACTTCTGTGGCACTTTTTAACCTGTTGGGGTCCAGATAATGCCTAAATGTCTATACCTGAGAGATTAGAGAGAAAGTATTTCTTTATTGCTTCAATGTTTTTGCTGTGTGCTTTTTGAAAGTACTTTGTTTACAGGCAGTTTTTCTGTTTCTTCTGTATTGTCAACCATTTGTCCTTGTTGTTTGTGTGTGTCTTTCGCTAAGCAACAGTGGAGAGAGGTTGTTGGTGTGTGTGTGTGTTGTTGTTTTTTCTTTCTTAAATGGGAAACTAGAATTTGTAGAACCACAAAATCATCAGGGGCACTTATTTTTTCAAACTTGGGTGCCTAAAGTTAGATACCAAAATCTATAGTTAGGCACTTAACAAAATGGCCAGATTTTCAGCACTGAGTACTTGCGAACCAAGTCGACTTGCAAGATTGGGCACTCATAAATTTCCTAACAATGAGATCTAGATGTGCTTGCCTGGACTGCTTTAGGAACCTCCTCTCCCTCTTTGGGGTTGGTATGCACCTTTCAAACACCTGTAAATGTTATAACTATGACTCTGGAAAAGCAATGAAACCTTTGCAAAAGGTTTCTTTTTTAAGCAACCTCTAGACTGCCCCAAAGTGTTCCCAAATGTACTGAGTGCAAGTTGACACCACCTGGACTAATCTGCAGGCAGGATCTGTTCTCCTTTTTCTGGAAATTGGCAAAATGTTTTGGAAGCTCCTGCAAATAATAAGACTGCAGCTTTTCAGCAGTCTATTTCTGTCTGCCCTTAGGTGGTTGCTTAAGACAGGTTTCACTCTATTTAGTTATTTTAAGCTTTCTGTGTACAGTAAGTCATTTCCAGAGCAGTGCATCTGGCAATATTCTCTCACCTGCAAATGATTGCCTCTGGTTTTGTACAGTTCTGTCATTTTTTAATACTAATGGTTACAGATTACCTGATGGCCTCTAGGGCACATTGTACTGCCAGTTGGTGTAACCTGAGTTCTGCTCCTGCACTCACAAACTGGGAAGGATTATAAACTCTGTGGAGGCAAATGAAGTTTCCTAAGAAAAAGACCAGACCACAGTTCTGTTTGAAAACTTAGTTTTGAGTGTCCCTTTTATTTTTGTCCTGTACTTGGCACATTTTCCTGCAACTCCTTTGCAGTATTAAGATGTTTTTCTACTCATTAAATCTCTCTCTTTCTCCACATAATTTTACACTGACTCTCCATGGGCTCAGGGAAATCCAAGTACCTTTTCAGAGCGGAGTGACAGAGATAAATTTGGAAGAAGCAGATCGGCAAAGATGGCTCTGAATGAGCTACTTATTTCTTGATGTATCCTCTGCATTTGATACTGGCAATCACAAGAAGTTGTTGCCAAGGTTACAAGATCTTGTCAGTCTAGATTCCTGTTCCTCTGTGGCTTCCCTCTTCTATTTCTAATTGTGCCTAGACTTTCTATTTAAATACCATCTGCCTCAGCTGCAATTTGCACAAGTGTCCCAAAAGGCTTAGCTCTTGATCCTCCATAATCTACCCTTTGTATGCTAACTCTCTGCAAGATTGTCTCATTACATAGAAAATAAAATTATATTTAAATAATGCTGAAACTGGGACATGAACCAACAAAAGTCAAGTCATTCAAATCTGATGCTAACACTGTTTGGGCCAAATTTTGCCACCTGGGCTACCCCGCTGAAGTTGAAGTCAAAGATATAAATTAAGGCAAAATTTGGCCCTACTTGATTAAAAGATTAAGGAGGGGGAGGTCTTCATCTCTCTAATCTATAATGCACTACCTACAGCATATTTTTGTTTATATTCTGCAGGCAGAGTTCCCGCTGATGTCAGTGGGAGTTCTGTAGGGAGAGTGAAGACTGCAAAAGCACTCCACATCAACAAGATGACTCAGAAAGGGCTTTAAACTGGCTGGGTTTTATGAGCTCATATATTCAATCCCTGAGATGGGTTTGGGGCAGGTTGGTTGCTGGCAAGGGGCATATTTAAACAATCTGTCTCTGATCTGGAGAATTTTGGTGCCCTCCAGGAAGTGACCAAACACTGGAATCAGAGTGGGAAATTTTGCCCAGTGGATGATAGATATGCTTGGAGGAGTAAGTGTAATCAAAGACTGCAGAGGAAAATCCATTTGAATGTAATTGTTTCCCTCTGTTGTTTGTTACACTTGCACTTCTTCGCCAGACTGCAAGTTTAGAAATGGTTCTGCAGATAACATTATTTTTGAAAAGCTTCCATCACCAATCTATTATCAGAGGTGAGGTTGCTAGCACCCCCATTTTTAAGGTTTTCTGACACTTCCCATTATAAGACCTTGTTTTGAGTCACTTATAACTTAGCTAAACTTTAACTGTTGAGACTGAAATTGTCCATCCTGAGTGTCTGTCTCAGGTGCTTTCCCCCGCCTCTCTCTCTTCTTTTCTTTTTTTAATTTCAGCCAAAATAGCTTGGCTGTTTCTGAGAACAAGGCTAGGAAAAAATATGTTTTGCTCATGTTAAAAAATAATTCTAGTGATCTTTTCTGTGAGAAGCTCTAGCATCCCCATGCTTTGGAGTAGGGACTCGAAATTTTGTACTGGGACTTTTGTAAGTCTTTGTGCCGGGGCTGTACCTTTTGCTGTTCTTGTGAAAATCCACCAAATTTGGCCAAGTGATAAGCCTTTGAAAAATCATAGTTCGCACATGCTCGGTGGAGACTTGCTAGAGCGTTGCAGCTGTATTCCTAGAAGGGGAAAGTGGGGGCAGATAGAGCCCCTGGCACACGGGGAATGAGAGACCCTGGCATGAGGGGGAAGGGAGGAATGGGGGGCACACAGAACTACTGGCATGAGGGACCCTGGAATCTGGGGCAAACAGAACCTCTGGTGGGGAAGAATGCGGGACCCTGACATGGGGGGAAGAATGGGGGACCATGGTATGGGAGGAGGGGAGTATGGGGGGCAAACAGCCCCTATCCAAGGGAAGACTGAGGGGAGTTGCAGGGAGTCCTTGAAATAGAGGATGGGAGGGTGGCACACAGCAAGCTTGTGGGGGCAAAGGAGGGATGCAAGGAGTCCCTGTTGTGTGCAGTGAACTCGGCCTACAGAAGCTATGAAGCATGCAGCCCCCTAGTTTACATGACCACATGCTATATTTTTCCACAGGCTTCCCTGTCTCATTGAGTGGACAGGATGAACCTAGCCTGGGGTGAATCAGGGGTGTGGAGTAAAGGAAATTGTTGTCTGTAGGACCCCTGACTTATTTGTTGCAGATGTTGGAAGGTGTGTAATGAATGAGGCAGGGGATGGCAGGAAGAGAAAGGAGGGTCTTATGGCTAAGGCAGCTGAAAGTTGAACTGGATTCCATCTCTACCTCTGCCCCAGAGTTCCTGTGTGATGCTGGGCAAGTCACTTCAACCAGACTTTTCACAGGTGGTCACAAGCGGCTTTTTCACAGGCGGCTCCCAGCGGTGGTGCACAGTCTACACTGGCACTTTACAGCGCTGAAACTTGCAGTGCTCAGGGAGGTGTTTTTTCACCCCCCTGAGCGAGAGAGTTGCAGCGCTGTAAAGTGCCAGTGTAGACGAGCCCTGACTGTGTGTCCTTCATTTTCTAAGAGCCTGACTTGAGACCCTGGGGCTGAGCTGCAGAAGTGCTGAGCACTCACAGCTGTAATTGGATGTTCAAAGCCCACTGATGTCAAAGTGCTGTATAATGCTGAGTACTCTGAAGAATCAGGTCCTAGGCCTCTCAGATTGGTGATTACAGAATTAGTGGATACTTTTGACTGTAATCTCTCTGTGCCTCGCCACCCCCTCACCTCGCAGGGGTGCTGTGAAAATCAGTCCATTAATGTTTGTGAAGCATTCAGGTACGATAGTGCTGAGCCCCCTAGATAAGCCCAGGAGAGCATTAAGAGCCCTGTCTCTAGAGCAGGGTTTAAATAGCATGCAGTAAATGGGGCATGAGCCACCCACTGAACAATGGGAATAAAACAAAATGTTGAATAGCTGCTCATTAATTGAGCACCATTCATTCTGTGCACTGAATGAGGCAGGGGTCCCGGGGGAAATACAGTACGTGATATGATTAGACTGTCTCATACTGCATATGTTACCCCTTCAATCACGAGACTCAGCTGTTCAAGGAGAACTTGGTTTATTCTGGGAAACCAAAACGTTTTACTGTCAGAACTTTGTGCAGGCTGAGACCTCCCCAGCCAGGGCCCAGCGATGGGCCACCGTCCTCTTGCAGCCCCTAAGTTCTAACAGTCTGAACAAGACCAACAAAGGAGGGAAGGGAAACAGACTCAGAGAGAGGAAGAGACTTGCACAAGGTTATGGGAATTGGTCTTTTGACCCTCATTCATTGTACTATGTACTAGACCACACTGCCTCATGTGTGTGTATAGGGGTTGGGGGGTGATTCAGAATGCTTGGGTAAGCCTCCTCACATGTGGGTGTTTGTTCTTACCAAGCATCCGGATCACCCAGCCCCGACGGCCCTTCCCTGGCTGCCCCGTTCTCTCTCACGCGCACATTCCCACTCAGCTGTGACTTCTCACCCGTGCTTCAGCCCTAGCTCAGTTAAAATGATCCAAGAAAGAGGATAGCAAGTCACCACCTTATTACAATGCTGTTGCTTCTCCTGTATCTTTCCTTGGAAAAGTCTTCCCAGGTCTGGATAAGGGGGCTTCCTTCCTCAGCCCATTAGCTCATGTGACTAAAGCTGAATTAGATTGACTGCAAAGATTAATCAGGGGTTAGAGCTGAAAGATGCCTGTATTCCTTATGGATGACTGGGGAATGCAGTGCACACAGTGTGCCCTGTGCTGGAGGTTTCCACTGGGTGCAAATGAAAGGTTGGCACCATTTGAAGCTGACTATCCAATAGCTATTTCTGGCCCTTGGTTTACAAATACCACATGAGAAACAAAAAGTTATTTTTGTGCCACTAGGACTTCTCTGATAACTTTCTCAGTACAATGTATAATAACCTAAACCTTGCAAGAGGAACAAAGTTGCTGCTACATCCCCTATTACCAGACCTATGTGGGAGGGAAACTTCAAAACTCTCTTAACAAAGGTAATGGAATATTTATAAATATTATTCAGAAAAAAACAGAGGCGGTGCATTGCTGCATTCCAGTGTGCAGCATATGTGTGCACAGAGAGGAGGGAAACATCCCCTTTATG
The DNA here is from genome assembly GCF_002925995.2 of Terrapene triunguis. Classification (NCBI taxonomy): domain Eukaryota; kingdom Metazoa; phylum Chordata; order Testudines; family Emydidae; genus Terrapene; species Terrapene triunguis. Next base: position 1,151,249 of record NW_020664540.1, on the reverse strand, counting down.
CATCAAAAAGACAGCTAGGGCTGGAATATGTTGTTCTTGAACCTGAGTGGCACTGCTATAGCAACGACTGTTGAGGCAATGCCATTCTTTGTATATTTCATGATGTATATTACATACGCTTCAAGCAAGATTGGGGCTTATGTTTAGCACTAACTGTACATAGCAAAAGATGGTCCCTGTCCCAAAGAGCTGATAAATTGAAATAGCTAAGAGAGACCAGAATAAGAGAGAGAGAATTAACATGCCTGCTTTACAGTGAGGCACAAAGAGATTAAGGGCCATGATCAGGGCCCAATTTTCAGAAGAGCTCAGCTCCCATTTAGGCACCAAAATAAATGGCCACATTTTCAAACAAACTGAGCATGGTGGGGGGCTGATCTCTTAAAGATCTGGCCAGAAGCGTCACACTGGCTGCTTCTAAGAGCTGAGCACTTCTGAAAATCTAGCCCTTATTCTGGGTGCTGATGCTGAGCACTTCAAAATCTGGCCCCATTGGACTTGAACATAAGAACGGCCATACTGGATCAGACCAATGGCCCATCTAGCCCACTATCCTATCTTCTGACTGTGGCCAGTGTGAGATGCTTCAGAGGGAATGAACAGAGCAGGGCAATTATTGAGTGATCCACCACCTGTCATCCACTCCCTACTTCTGGCAGTCAGAGATCTGTGGACATCCAGAGCATGGGATTGTGACCTTGACCATCTTGGCTGATAGCCATTGATGGGCCTATCCTCCATGAACTTATCTAAGTCTTTGGGCGTTCTTTTTTTAACCCAGTTATACTTTTGCCAAAGGTCACACAGGAAGCCTGTGCCAGAAGCAATGACTGAGCCCAGGCTTCCTGAGTTTGAGCCACAAGATGATTTTCCTCTTTTATTCATAGATTCATAGATTCTAGGACTGGGAAGGACCTCGAGAGGTCATTGCATCCAGTCCCCTGCCCTCATGGCAGGACCAAATACTGTCTAGACCATCCCTGATAGACATTTAT
>NW_020664540.1:1128659-1149854 GCF_002925995.2 Terrapene triunguis | reverse complement strand
CCAAGTTTCAGTGATGCCAACAATGTCATAGTTGTATTTATTTATTAACACTTCCAGTTCTTCCTGCTTATTACCCATACTTCTCGCATTTGTATATAGGCATCTAAGATACTGGTTCGATCTTGCCTCCCAGTTTTGCCCTGACACTCCTTTCTCTCTGCCATTATAGCCCACACTCCCTCTTGTTTCCGACCCATCTCCCAGGTCTCTATGTTCCCCACTTACCTGTGGGCTTTGCTCACCTGTCCCCGTTGAACCTAGTTTAAAGCCCTCCTCACTAGATTAGCCAGTCTGTGTCCAAATAGGGTCTTTCCCCTCCTCGAAAGGTGAACGCCATCTCTGCCTAGCAGTCCTTCCTCGAATAGCATCCCGTGGTCAAAGAAGCCAAAGCCCTCCTGGCGACACCATCTTTGCAGCCAGGCATTCATCTCCTTGATGCATCTGTCTCTGCCCGGGCCCCTACGTTTGACAGGAAGAATCAAAGAGAATACCACCTGCGCTTCAAACTCCTTCACCCGTACTCCCAGAGCTCTGTAGTCACTCTTGATCCGCTCAGTGTCACACCTCGCAGTATCATTTGTGCCCACATGGATGAGTAGCATGGGGTAGTAGTCAAAGGGCTGGATAATCCTCAACAATGCCTCCGTAACATTTCGGATACGGGCCCCCGGCAGGCAGCATACCTCCCGAGATGAAATGTCAGGGTGACAGATGGGCGCCTCCGTCCCCCTCAGCAGAGAGTCTCCGACCACCACTACCCTATGTTTCCTATTCGCAGTGGTAGCAGCAGACCTCCCAGCCTTAGGGGTACGAGGCTTCTCCGCCTTTACTGTAGGGGGTGATTCCTTCTCTCCTGTATCAAGAAGAGCATAACGGTTACCTATTACCACGGCGGGAGGGTTCGGAGCAGGGGTGGAGCACTGCCTGCTGCCAGAAGTAACCAGCTGCCAGTGTCCACCCTGAGCCATCTCCTCCTCCACCAGTGGTGTATCAGCAGTCCTGTGTACTGGGACAGCTACCTCAGCTGTCTCCACATGGACACTGTCCAGGAATTGTTCGTGGATTCGGATGCTCCTCAACCTAGCCACCTCCTCCTGTAGCTCTCCCACCTGCTGCCTGAGAGATTCCACCAGCAGGCACCTTTCACATTGGATGGTTCCCCCAGCTTGGATATCAGTAAGTGGAAATTGCAAGTTACAGTCTCTGCAAAACCACACCAGGATCTGGGTAGAAGCATCCATGCTCAGGCGCTCTGTCTGGCTACAGGCGCAGGTGGAGGAGACAGAAGCAGTGCTGGCACAAGTGTTGCGGGTCTTCCCAACCATCGTAAGCCTCCCTCTCAAACTCCCCTGTCTGCAGCCCCCTGTCCGCTGAAAGGGTTGTTTAAGCAAGAAGTTTTGAATGTAGTTGGTTTATAGGTTTTAAGGGGAATAAAAGGAAAACAGATAGAACCGGCAAGGGACCCTCACTCCCTTCCCACTCCCCTTCCAAACTCCCTTGCGAAACTCCCTGTTAGCAGCCCCTGTTTGCAAAAGCTTTTATTAGCCTGTGTTTCCTTTTCCTGAGGAGAAAAATCTACTTTAGGCTGACATTTCTCATGTGGGTGCTTCAGCCCAAGGTGAGTGTCTTTTTTGGAACATTAGTCAGGACCAACTTGTCTTGCATTCCCCAGGGCAAAAGGTACCAGTGGTTGAAAGAGAAAGCAGACCGTTTAGGAACCATTTTGTCAAGTGTGGGTATGAACTTATAGTAAACAACTTCTACTTCTTCTGTACTTTGTGTAGATTTGTGCCTGTTTTAAGCATGTGCACATTCCTCTCATTCATCAGAGCTAGGCAACAGCCCCCGCCCCCTCACACAAATTAGGCACATGTGCACTACAGCTGGCCAAGCGAAGGAGTGTAAAGGTGACTCCTAAACTGAGGTTTTGTTTCAGAAACAATTTCATGTGGACAGAAGCAATTCTTTCTTTCCTGTAGCACCATTTGGGCTTTTCACAGCTACCTTTTCTGGCCTCTTTTCATTTGTGGCCATGAGCTCGGTGAGCTCCTTACCAAGTGAATGGTTTAAATGGACGTGGGTGGTCAGGAGAATCGCTCATGTTTTGCAAGTAAATTGTACAGAAATGGAGAGTATGTGGGAGGAAGGGATGACGTCTGGCAGATAAGAGCTTTAGAAGGGGAATTATAGTCCTCAGAAGCACCATAGGTGCTGACTTTTATTATTCCCTGTGGGTGCTCCACCCTGGCTCTGCCCAAGGCCCCGCCCCCACTCCACCCCTTCCTCCGAGGCCCCACCTTTGCTCTGCCTCTTCCTGCTCTGGCCCCTCCCCCAAAGCCTCCCCACCCATCCACCCACCACTAGTTCCTCTCTGCCCTCCCTGAGTGCTTCCTGCCAACCGCCAAAGCGCTGATTGGTGCCCCATCCTCCACCCAGCCCCGCCGAAGAGCTGATTGGTGGCCAGTCCCTGGGCCCCCACCAGACAGCTGATCAGCGGCCAACCCCAGAGCCCTGTCGAAGAGCTGATCGGTGGCCAGTCCCTGGGTCCCCACCAGACAGCTGATCAGCGGCCAACCCCAGAGCCCTGTCGATGAGCTGATCAGCTGCCAGCCCTAGGGCCCGGCCAGACGGCTGTGGCTTGTGGTTGCTGACCACCCTCTATTTTTTTTTCGGTGGGTGCTTGATCCCCAGAGCACCCACAGAGTCGGCGTCTATGGGAAGCGTGCCACCCCTGCCAGTAACATGAGCATATAAAGGAGAACGCTATCCAGGTGTCAGTAATGAATGAGAATAGGCCAGTTCCAGGAACACCTTTCCCCGCCCTGTTGTTGTTACTTCCTGATCCCTATCCCTCCCATCTGGAGATTAGATTTATTCCCACAATGTCATTTCCCCCTTTGCCTTTAGCACTGCACCTCTTGTCCCTCACAGACATTGAATCTCCTCTCCCCAGCTAGATTTGCCTCTTTCCAAGTTCTTTCCATTACAGCCTGTAGCCCCACAGCTCCTGCACCTGTTCACTTCCTGCTCAACAGCCACAGTGCTGACACATCCCCATAGGATTCTGAGCACCACTCCTGTTGTTGCTGGCATGAGCAGAGCCTTCCCAGATTAGGGTTGCCAACTTTCTAATCGCACAAAACCGAACACCCTTGCTCCACCCCTTCCCCAAGGCCCTGTGCCTGCCATGCCCCTTCTCTGAGGCCCAGCCCCCCTCCCTCCGTCCCTCGCTCTCCCCCACCCTCACTCACTTTCACTGGGCTGGGGTTCAGGAGGGAGTTTGGGCTCTGGCTGGAGGTGCAGGGTCCAGAAATGAGGGGTTCAGGGTGCAGGAGGGGGTTCCAGGCTGAGGCAGGGGGTTGGGGTGCGGGAGAGGGTGAGGGCTCTGGCTGGGGGTGTGGGCTCTGGGGTTGGGCCGCAGATGAGGGGCTTGGGAGGGTAGGAGGGGGCTCTGGGCTGGGGCTAAGAGGTTTGGAGTGCAGGAGCAGGCTCAGAGCTGGGGTTGTGGGTGAGGGCTCTGGCTTGGGGTATGGGATCTGGGGTGGGGCTGAGGATGAGGGGTTTGGAGAGGCAGGAGGGAGCTCCAGGCTGGGGTTGGGGTGCAGGCTCTGGGAGGGAGTTAGGTGCGGGAGGGGGTTCTGACCTGGAGCAGGGGTTTGGGGTCCAGGTAGGGGTTCAGGCTCCAGCCAGGCAGCGCTTACCTCAGGTGGCTCCCGGTCAGCGGTGCAGCGGGGCTAAGGCAGGCTCCCTGCCAGTCCTGGCTCCGCGCAGCTCCCGGAAGCGGCTGACATGCCCGGCTCCTAGGCACAGGGTTGGCCAGGCGTCACCCCCCGCACCTGCAGGCGTCACCCCCGTAGTTCCCATAGGCTGTGGTTCCAGGCAAATGGGAGCAGCGGAGCCAGCGCTCAAGGCCGGGGCAGAGCGCGGAGCTTTCCTGATCACCCCTGCGCCTAGGGGCCACAGGGACATGCTGGCCGCTTCCGGGAGCTGCACGGAGCCAAGGCAGGTAGGGAGCCTGCCTTAGCCTCACTGCACCACTGACCGGACTTTTAACAGCCTGGTCAGCGGTGCTGACTGGAGCCACCAGGATCCCCTTTCGACTGGGTGTTCTGGGCGAAAACCAGATGCCTGGCAACCAATGGGAGCTCTGGAGCCATCAAAGGAACTGCAGGCCCCAGATAGCAGCGGATGAACAATGTGTAAACAGTAGGGTAGCCACGTTAGTCTGGATCTGTAAAAAGCAACAGAGAGTCCTGTGGCACCTTTAAGACTAACAGATGTATTGGAGCATAAGCTTTCGTGGGTGACGAAGTGGGTATTCACCCACGAAAGCTTATGCTCCAATACATCTGTTAGTCTTAAAGGTGCCATAGGACTCTCTGTTGCTTTTTAGTGTGTAAACACACACTGGGCCTCATTCGCCACTGTGTTGCTTCTCTTTTAAGCCAGTTTGAATCCATTGCTGACAGTGGAGATGTGCTGGGCTGGAATTTGAATGATGTGGTGGCAAATTTATTTTGGATCACTAAAGTTTTGCACTGAATGGGCAAGCTGAAGTCATGAGGCGGAAGTGGGAAGCCACGGAATCTATCTGTTGAAATGAACATGAAAGATAACACAATATAGAGAACCAGACGTGTGCTCTTTGTGTGTGTGTGTGATGGAGAAGCTGCTGATACGAACACATAGCAAGACTAGTACAGTAGAACCTCAGAGTTACGAACACCTCGGGAATGGGGGTTGTTCGTAACTCTGAAATGTTTGTAACTCTGAACAAAACGTTATGGTTGTTCTTTCAAAAGTTTACAACTGAACATTGACCTAATACAGCTTTGAAACTTTACTATGCAGAAGAAAAAATGCTACTTTTAACCATCTTAATTTTAATGAAACAAGCACAGAAACAGTTTCCTTACCTTGTCAAATCTTTTTTTTTTTAACTTTCCCTTTATTTTTTTAGTACTTTATATTTAACACAGTTCTGTGCTGTCTTTGCTTTTTTTATTTTTGGTCACTGCTGCTGCCGGATTGCGTACTTCCGGTTCCAAATGAGGCGTGTGGTTGACTGGTCAGTTTGTAACTCAGTGTTTGTAACTCTGAGGTTCTACAGTAAGTATAGTTGCAAATGTGGGCAGCTCATCTGCTGGAATGCTGAGTACACTTCCTCAAGGATGTCTACTATACATTTCCGCTGATTAATACTTTGAAAGCTGGTATCCCAAACAGATACTAGATTTTCTGGCTCAGAAGAGAAACCTAGGAAGAGAAATGAATCAGTGAAGGGAAAGTATTCTAAGCTCTGCAAAGATAATCATATCCATTTGGAGTGGAATTTATAGTTTAACTTCTTTTAAGATGGGGAAAGGGATGTCAGCTATAAATTTACTGAACACTTTGCCTCTAACACGCAGCTTCTGCTCTCTCATGGGAAACTGAATAGGAATAGATAGAAAGAAGTCAAACTACTGGAAAAGGAATGCCTAACACTTCTGACACAAAAAGTCTAGTTAAAAGGGTATGTCTTCACTGCAGAGGTAGCCTGGACTCTTACCCAGTTGTTGCCCCTAACTTTCTTCCTGTTCATACAAAAAAACCTCCTACCTGAGGTTGGTGGTGCTTTAAAACTGGCCCAGGCAGGGGTGTGTGTTAGAGCTTATGTGATGTGTTCACCTGGGCTGGCAATTCACCCCCTTTGCAGTGAAAATACTCAAGTGCTGCTGGTCCTCCAATGTCTTCCCATAATTCCCCCCATGTGCCTGGAAGGACAAACAAGTTCTCTTACAATTCACTGGGAAAGAACCATAGAGTGGCTCAGCTTACTGCAGCACAAAGCATCATAGGATATGCCCTGAGATGTCCCAGCAGCACGTCCAGGTGAGTGCAACATCAGTGAGGACGCAGTAGCTAGTGTAGGTTCTTGCAGTGTGGTTGCTCATCCCAGGCCTAGGCTAACCTGAGTGCTCAGACTCTGGTACTGGTTGCTGCCATGAAGACATACCCGAAGAGGGAGTCTATCAAACAGATCTGCTGAGGTTGTTATGATGCATACAGGAGGGTGTAAAGCTAAACTGCTATAGAGAAATAAGGTATGTTAAAAACCCTCACCTTGCAACTGATTATTTGTGAGGGAGTCCCATTTATTTCAGTCAGGAACTGCCCAGGCACAAGTTGTAGGCTTACGGCCCTATTGCTGTCTTGCCAGTATCCTTATTACTGAAGCAAATAATCAGCAATAATATTTTACTGCAGCATAATCAGTATGAGGATTATTTTGGCTCACAATTTATAGAGTGGTATATTTTTGGTAGGTAGGCTGAGTATTTTTACTTCTGCGCTGTCGTATAAAGAGACTGAGCCTTGATTACAGCTAGTCAAAACAGTTTAGAGAAGGTCATTGCTTCTGCAGGACTATTACACTTGGAATGTTTTACAATACAAAACCATTTGAGTAACGCGGCAGGATGTGGCTTAAGTTGCCTTAGTTAGAGATTGTTCAACAGGATATAAATTTTAACTCCCAGAGAGTTAGAGATGTAGTTTTAAAGAAAATAGTTTGAATTGCCAAATAACAAGGAAAACTTGGGTTGCAAGTGAAATTTTGCAAAACAACCAGCCTGTGACACCCAACTCACTTTTCAGAGTGGTAGCCATGTTAGTCTGTATCAGCAAAAACAAGGAGGAGCCTTGTGGCACCTTAGAGACTAAGAAATTTATTTGGGCGTAAGCTTTCATGGGCTAAAACCTACTTCATCAGATGCATGGAGTGGAACATACAGTAGGGAGGTATAAATACACAGCATATGAAAAGATGGGAGTTGCCTTACCAAGTGGGGGGTCAGTGCTAACGAGCCAATTCAATTAAGTTGTTAGTGGGCTAGCTCAACAGTTGACAAGAAGGAGTGGAAATCACTTGTAGTACTAATAAAGCCAATGTAAACAAGGTGGCCTATTTCAAACAGTTGACAAGAAGGTGTGAGTATTTAGCAAGGGGAAATTAGTTTTTGTAAATGAGTACTTGTGGCACCTTAGAGACTAACAAATTGATTTAATTTTTGTAGTGACCCATCCACTCCCAGTCTTTATTCAGGCCTAATTTGATGGTGTACAGTTTGCAAATTAATTCCAGTTCTGCAGTTTGTCGTTGGAAATTATTCCCAACATTCTGTTTGCTTTTTTGACTGCTGCTGCACATTGAGTGGATGTTTTCAGAGAACTATCCACAATGATTCCAAGATCTCTTTCTTGAGTGGTAACAGGAAATTTAGATCCCATAATTTTATATGTATAGTTGGGATTATGTTTTCCAATGTGCATTACTTTGCATTTATCAACATTGAATTTCATCTGTCATTTTGCTGCCCAGTCACCCAGTTTTGAGAGATCCTTTTGTAACTCTTCGCAGTCTGCCTGGGACTTAACTATCTTGAGCAATTTTGTATCATCTGCAAATTTTGCCACCTCACCGTTTACCCCTTTTTCCAGATCATTTGTGAATATGTTGAATAGGTCCCAGTACCTACCCCTGGGGGACACCACTATTTACCTCTCTCCATTCTGAAAACTGACTATTTATTCCTACCCTTTGTTTCCTATCTTTTAACCAGTTACCAATCCATGAGAGGACCTTCCCTCTTATCCCATGACAGCTTACTTTGTTTAAGAGCCTTTGGTGAGGGACCTTGTCAAAGGTTTTCTGAAAATCTAAGTACAGTATATCCACTGGATCCCCATTGTCCACATACTTGTTGACCCCCTCAAAAACTTCTAGTAGATTGGTGAGGCATGATTTCCCTTTACAAAAACCATGTTGACTTTTCCCCAACAAATTATGTTCATCTATGTGTCTGACAATTTTGTTCTTTACTGTCGTTTCAACCAGTTTGCTCGGTACCGAGGGCAGGCTTACTGGCCTGTAATTGCTGGGATCACCTTTGGAGCCCTTTTTAAAAATGGCAAGCTCACTGGTGCCCGTGATGGGTGGGGAGCTCATGTAGAAGGGAAAAGCACCAGGGCCAAGATCCACAAAGGTATGTAGGCTCCTAACTTGCATTGATTTAAATGGAAGTTAGGAGCCTAAATACCTTTGTGGATATACCGAGTAAGTCTAGGAGTACGCTGTGAAAGGGGCACAAATGTGGCGAGTAGCTCTGTAGTTATGTGGATCTACTGCCCTATGCTCTATGTGGAGGGTGTGGGAGGGCGGGTAGACACTCCTATAACTCAGAGACAGCTGTGCTAGTAGGGACCAGGGAATCAGCTTCTTTGTTCAGGCTTAATCAAAGGTCAGGATTTGGCCCATTACCAATGTGATTCCAAAACTCCCTCTTAGGCTTGGTCTACACTAGAAAATTAGGTCATTTTAATGACATCAATCAGGACTGTGAAAAATCCACTCCCCTGAGCAGTGTAGTTAAGCTGACCCAAGTCCCTGTGTAGACAACACTAGGTTGACCAAATTCTTCTGTTGGCCTTGCTACTGTCTCCGAGGGAGGTGGAAGACCCCCACTGATGGGAGAATCCCTCCTGTTGGCATAGGGAATGTCTCCACTGAAGCACAGGAGCTGTGGTAGTTTAAGTGTAGATAAGCCGTTAGCTAGGCCCATGCTAGGGCAGCTGTGTCCCAGAGACAAGAAACGGGGGAGTTTCAGCACAAGGCATCTGTTAACACTGGTTTGAATTTAAAATATTTGAAATGTTTCAGAATCAATGTTCAAAACGCAATCTTGGCACCTGAAACAACACAAAAGCAAACACCAAATGGAGAGAGAAATCAATGATTGTGAATAATTGCTCCTAAGTGTTAATTAAGCCATGTGCAAGTCTACACCTCTTAATAGGAAAATGTAAATCCTAAATCATGCCAACCTCTCCGGTATGTTTTATTCAAGCCGTAACTGTCTCCAGGAATCACAGGTAATAATACTGCTATTGTATCCATATTCTTACATCACCTTTAATGACTCTTGTTTAATTTGCTAAGTGGCAATGTTCCATGTCACATTATGTAGGCATTACAAGGATTACTTTGTAGTCTTTAATTTTAAACATTTCTGAAATGCCAGGCATATAAATTGCTGCTTTTAAGCATTGGGTAAAAAGGAGAAAAATGAAAGGCGTATCACTGCAATTAAACGATATAGCATCTTGTGTTCTTCACAGCAAATACTTAACAATCACTCTATACCATTGCTCTGGCCATATGAGCAGGAGCCAGCCTGAATCTCCATGTAAAAGACAGGAAGAGTTTGCCATCAGAGTTCCCCATCTACAGCTGTACAAAGCAGGAAAACATTCTAAACCCGTCATGGCATGTGAATGGACAGGAATAGGAAGTGTTGTGTAATTGCATCAGTACCACAGGAATGGGGTGAAGGCAGTATTAGAGCAGGTGTGAGGAACTGGGCATTTGAAGTTTGCCATGTGATATATTTTTAGGCTTTTAAATAAGTCAGTGAGAAGAGTCATAGTAACTTTGGCTAATCCCTAGGAGGTGGAAATCTTGTAATTTGCCTTTTGATTCTTTTCCTCTGTCCTTTATTAGCCTTTGATTGCTAGAAGCTGGGAGTGGATGACAGGGGATGAATCCCTGGATGATTGCCCTGTTCTGTTCATTCCCTCTGAAGCACCTGGCATTGGCCACTATCAGAATACTAGGTACTGGGCTAGATGGACCATTGCTCTAACCTAATATGGCTATTTTTATGTTCTAGCCCCAAATCTCCCCTCTCCACAGCAGTCAGCAGTAGGGTTGTCTGGAAAATAAAAATGCAGTTTCATGACATTTTTGAGGTTTCAACATCTGCTTTTGCTCCACACCACAATGCAAATTTGACCAAAAAAACAGGGAGAGAGACCCAATCCAGAATAGTCAATAGTGCATTGGTTACAGTATTCACTTGGGATGTGGGAGAGTTTGTATGTTGGTCTTCCATAGCCCAGGTGAGTGACTATTCTGGGGTAAGGATCTCTCTTTCAGTTCTGTCTGGGAAGAGGAGGTGGTGGATGCAGAGAGCAAAGTGGTGGGTCTTCACAATCCGTGGTGACTGAATACACAACTTTCCTAATGCATCAAGGCAATAGTCTCAGATCTAGTTAAACTGCAAGGGTTGTATGCCACATTTATGGCCTCCCAGTCCTGGAGCTAGTTCAACTCCCAGCACAAGCTAGGGCATGCAATGTCCTAGGTTATGAACCCAGGCCTGGGCATCCCCAGATAGTTGCCACTTCCTGGTCTCCACCCAATGGCTGCTGAAATTAGCTGGGCTGAGAAGCTACTAGGGCTATAGCAGAGGTTCTCAAACTGGGGGTCGGGACCCCTCAGGGGGTCACGAGGTTATTACATGGGGGTTGCAAGCCACCAGCCTCCACCCCAAACCCTGCTTCGCCTCCAGCATTTAAAATATATTTAAAAGTGTTTTTAATTTATAAGGGGGGTCGCACTCAGAGGCTTGCTGTGTGAAAGGGATCACCAGTACAAAAGTTTGAGAACCACTAGGCTATAGCCAAGGCACCACACACAGAAGCTCTGATTGGAGGATCACCCAGCTCCACCAATTGGTCCAACTACACTATTTAAGCCAGGAGGAGGAACAGGAAGTTTGTCTGAGCAACAAGGTGGTTTTCTGTTGTGTCTGCCTCCTGCACCCAAGCCAGTTCCTGGTCGGCTCCTGCCTTACCCCTGCCTTTGCTCCTGTTCCCATCATGCTTGATCTTTGCCTCTCTTCCTGCCCTTATGACTTGCCTCCAAAGTGACTAGTCCTGGCTCTGATCCCGACTTCTGACCCTGACTCCAGCTTGTCCCTGCCTCTGGCATTTGGCATCTGCCCTTGGCTCCTACTCTCCGATTCAATTCCTGGTTCTGACTCTGGCTTGACCCCCTTGCTCTGGTAATTGGCAGTTGACTCTGGTGCTGACCCTTTGTTCCCCAACCTGTACGCTTGCTCCACCCCCTAGACCTGACCGCCAACATCCCAGTCCATAACAGTGCAGCCTTTGGGCTGCTCAAGCTTGTGCTCAGCTGCAACAGCACCTGGAGCCATTTTAGCAGCTGGAGATCACTGGAGCAGAATTGTGCTCTGGACACACCCTCTATCCTGAGGAGATTGGAAAAGGGTGATGAGCCTGCTATGTCAACCATATTCCACATGAAGTTTCTCCTAACCCTTCCTCCCAATCCCGCACTGGGAGGCAGCCTTGGGTCAGACTTTCCTTCTCCCTCCCCAAATCCCTCACCTGGTGGCGGCGGGGCTCCAGCTGTCAGCCCCAGGGCAGCAAAAGCAGCGCAGAAGTAAGGGTGGTAATGAAGTGCTAAGTCTGCTGTGTAAAGGGATTACAAATATCACTTTTCACGTGGCCAGACACCCTTACTTCTGTCCTGCTGCTGGTGTGGCACTGCCTTCAGAGCTGGGTGCCCGGCCAGCAGCCGCTGCTCTCTGCTCTGCCTTCAGATCTGGGTGGTAGTATATGTATCGGGGGCAGGGGAGGCATAAACGACTATAGACACACAGAAGGGGGGGGGGTGATCAAAGAAGTTTGAGAACCATTGCACAAGACTGACAGAGTACTTGGAAATATAATACTTTTCACATCCATCTCACTTTCATCTGAAGATTTTAAAGTACTTTACACCCATTAATGAATGAAGTCTAACAGTCACTCTGTGAGATAAGGAAACATTGTCCCCATTTTAAGATGGAGAAAATAAGGCCTAGGGAGGGTAACTTTCTCGACTGAAGTCATGCAGCAAGTTTGTGTCAGAGCTAGGAACAGAACACAGGCTTGCTGGCTCCCAGAGGTGTGCTGTAGCCATGAGCGCATGCTTCCTCTCAATGGTTAATGAGTCATCCTTTGAAACATTTATGGACATATTCAATTTGTTTACAGAGTTCACATGAATTTGACTGGAAAAGGAAATGCCGAAGAAAGTTCCCTGCACTGTTAGACTCCCAGTGGTGTCTGTCTGCTCTCATGTGTTAATGAAGACAGCCGTGTCACGCTGTGCAAAGCCTTTCAGACGGCTCCACTGTTTAGGACCATGTGCATTAAACTTTAATGTGCTTTTTCTACACATCTTGTGTTTGACAGTATGCATTCGTTGACTGAAAATGAGCTTTGTGCCAAAATGGTGCAATTCTGTTGACTCTTACTCCAAATCTTAGGACAAGTTCTCCAGCCTCTACTATACAAGAGGCTGAGTAGACCTAACTACCCATATACAAAAATTCCCCAAAAAGGTGATTTTTCCTGCTAAACAGAAGTGCTGTACTGGCATGTTGCAGATGTCTCCCCAGTGACTGTTTATTTTTAACCCTTCCTGTTCCTCAGCCCTCATCAAAGGGGTTTGATAGACAGTGTATGTAATGAGTGCTGGTAGACAGTTGTGGTACAAAGTTATTTCACTACCCTTTCCAACTTTAGAATCATAAGTTCGAATTCAAGGTACCTTAAAAAATATGGTGGTCTCATTAATCCCTGGAATTTGTTTTCCATCAGGATGTAGAGTGTTTTCTGCAATGGATGTTGCAAATGGTTTGTCCCTATCTAGGTTTGTCCCTGTCTATCTTAACAGCCAAAGAGTTTGCAGCCCTTGTCGAGGGGTGACCATGGAGATATATGGTAGACACATATCATCATTAGCTTAGCATAGGCAGGGCCTGTATTAAGAGAACCATGCACAACTTTTGGCCATGGTAGCATCCCTCTAGTCTCTCAGTTTCATGAGCTCTGACTTCACCCATTGCATTTTGGATTTTGATCTCAGCACTGTGTGGGACAGAGGTGGTGGGTGGCATTATACATTTCTAAACAAAGGGGGGTGGAAAAGGTGAGCAGGCCTGAAAATGTTAAGATGATGCATCTAGTAGACAGTGGTCTTCCTTTTGCAACACACATCTTTAAAATGTCTGAAGTTTTATTTTTATAAAACTGTCAAAAGCGTCAGCATAAATACGCATCTGTAGCTTTAAATGTTGAGAAGACCAAGCAATGAATGGCTTTTGGTGAAAGTCTTAGGGCCTGAGAACTTAATGACGAACAGGGCAGGCTTAAGTAACCTGCTGCTTCTGAACACAGTGAAAGATCAGCAAGAAGAACAGGAGTACTTGTGGCACCGTAGAGACTAACAAATTTATTTGAGCATAAGCAAGAAGGTTAACACAGAATGTCAGACACATTGGGCCACAACCATTCAGCTATTTAGAATTAAGCAGGAGTAACCGCTTGAACTCAAGAGAAAGAAGGTTGTTGTTTGTTTGTTTTTATTGGGAGCAGAGTAAAGATTATGAATTAGGAGTGTGCATTTGGAAGAGACGAATGCCCTGAAAGAGGTGAGTGGAACTGTTCTGTATGGCCTGTAGTGTGGATGTGATGTAAGCAGGGACTCCTCCAAATAAACAGCTGATATTAGGTTGATCAGGCTGAGAACATGTAATGGTAAATTCAGTTTGGAGTCTAGGGGCTTCCCTCTGCTTTCAGCAAGAGTAAGTCCTTTGAAGTCAGTGTAAACCTGATCTGAGAGGAGAATCCTAGGCAGATGAGCATATTCATCAAATGCTCAGCACTGCAATAGCATAAATAAATGTACTGTAGTGTTATGCCTGTGTCATATGAGTTGTGGATCTCAGAACTGTAATATGGAAAGAGAATCTGATATCCCTATTCCTTTATAAATTCCGTGTCGAGAGCCCTTTGCTTTGAACTGGTAAAATAAAGCACTACTGGTGTGTTACTCAAAGGACGGTGTCATCCTAGAAAATATAGATCCAAAAGAAGTAGCTACAGCTTAATTACAGGATAAGTTGGTCTACGGAGTACTATGTTTTCCTGGCAACTTGTAGAAATGCTGGCATATACAGCGTTTCTGATTTAGTGCCAGCATGCGCAGTCCTGATAGACTTCAACATGAGAATTTTAATCACGGCCTTAAACTTTATTAAAATGCATTTAAAAGAAAAGTGATGGGATAAAACAAAATAAACGGCAAGTCAATAAAAAGCGTTCTTTACTAACACAAGCAGCTAGGGTGCAGTAGGAATCCCAGGAAGCTATGGGAGTGGAAATAGCCTCAGTTCTCTTTTGAGTTCTTCTGAGCAGAGTTAGCTAGAAAAACTTTATATGTGATGTATATTCTTTGTATGGGCATATATAAAATATGCCATAGGTGTACAGTATATAAAAATATATCTACAACAATGCATATTAGTATACATTTACTACAATGTATCTGTTGTACATGAATATATATTATATGGTGAGATCATATTGTACTGGTAATTATTTGCTCATGTGATGCAAATTATGGGCCCAATTCTGCAGTCCATACTTATGTGACTTTCTGATGAAATCCTATTAAAAGCTGCAAGATCAGGTCCTCTCATATTTGAGACTATATATATTGTATATACAGAATGGTGGGGGAAAAAGTGTAGTTGGAGGTAAATTGCTATATAAGTAAGAATGGTTATGGGTAATTCATTTAAGCAGGGAAGTTTTATGCAAACATAGCATCTGGTTCTCACTGAGGAGCCACAGTTTATCCAATATTCCATGTTATGTGACTGAAAAACAAAAGGTCAAATGACATACTTAAATTCAGGCAATAATTCAGTGGCCTAGAGCCCAATATCTTTCTTGCTATCAATCCTTTCCTTTAGCCACTAGCTCTTATAGCCTTCATTTTGTATCACTTTATAGCATCAATCCAGTACTGCCTGTCTGGTCTGATATATCCTCTGTGCACCTAGATATTAAGGCCTTTTATGAACACAACCTGGTGTTTTCCCAAGCCTGTATATATTTTCTTATTTGACGTATGTGCTGGATTTAGCCAAATCCCCATTTCAGGGCTGTACTCTATGTATCTAGATCAGTTGTAAAACAATTTTCATTGTAAATCTAGAATAATACGCACTGTTCTTGGCAGAATTCTGTAGTAAAAACATTTCCATTTTAAGATATATGCATGTAAGCCTTTTATGTAGGAAATATTGTCCAAGTGTTTCCTACCAGCACAAGGAGAACATGGCAAGGAGGTTTAAGATATTCCAGGCTGCTGATTTTTTAATCCTCTTTCATGCAAACACATCCAACAACTTGAGTTTATATTGGCCTCCTTCAGCACCTACAGCAGGAGAAGGAGCAAAGAGACAACTCAGAGTATCCTGTGCCAAAGGCCAGGGCTGGAGTCCACTGGGAGGGCTAGGGGCTAGTTGCAGTGTGCAACATATTTTGTTGCTTCTTTTAGTAGTAGAAGCAAAGTGCACCCAGGCCTTGTGCTTGCACAGTCATCTTGGGCGTAGGGTGTGGGGTGGGGAGTGCTAGTGCCTGTTAACCTACAGGCCAGCCCATTACCTAGCTGTCTCGCCTAGGGTTGCCAGGTGTCTGGGTTTCAACCAGAACACCCGGTCAAAAAGGGACCCTGGCGGCTCTGGGTAGCACTGCTGACCGGGCCATTAAAAGGCCGGTCGGCAGCGTAGCAGGGCTAAGGCAAGCTCCTTACTTGGCTCCATGCGGCTCCCTGGAAGCGGTGACATGTCCTTCAGCTCCTAGGCAGAGGCGTGGCCAGGGGGGCCCTGTGTGCTGCCTTGCCCCGAGTGCCAGCTCCGCAGCTCCCACTGGCCGGGAACCGCAGCCAATGGGAGCTGCGGGTGCGGTGCCTGTGGGCAGAGGCAGCGCACACCGCGCAGAACCACCTGGCGGCCCCTGCGCCTAGGAGCCGAGGGACATGTCATTGCTTCCAGAGAGCCACCTGAGGTAAGCACTGCCCGGAGCCTGCATCCCGCACCTCCTCCCACACCCCAACCCCCTGCCACCCCGCAATGTTCCTTAGTGGGGAGGAAGCAGGGGAAAATCTGGGTGCCCTCCCACACAGTGCTCCCCGAGCAACCAGGAGCAGTTTCTGACTACACTGGCAGGGCGCACCTCTGCACTGCTGCACAGCACCCCCTTGACCATGGAGCCCCGGGTGGTTGCCTGGGTGGCCCACCCCAAAGGCTGGCCCTGCTTAGAGGAGAGACCTATGTAGGGTCCAGGGAGCAGAGTTTTTACTAGAAATGTCATTAGTATTTATGGAAGGTGTCCCTCATTCAGGGTTGGCTTTAAGCACAAGTTAACCAGGACTCCCACTCATTGGAGGGGCCTATATCTCCTGCAAGCACTGCAATTCACAGACCAGCTCCAGTTCCCTCTCTGGCAGCAGGACCAGAGAGAGAGGAAACACATCTGGCAGATGGATCAGAAGGCAACTCCTGGCCTGAGTTTCATTCTCCACAGCTTGGTTCCTGCTGAGGTTGAGCATGGGCCTTCTCCTGATTTTTCTTTTCTTTCCCCTCAGAGTTCCACCAGTGGGCTAACCCATCCTGTAGCACAGGAGGACTGGGCACAGCTCTCTGCTTTATGGGGGAGTGCACTCTCCCCACAGGGCCTGCAGACTGTGATCTGAGATTCCTCCCTTGGGCTGGCCTGTAGTTAGTCTGACAGTTTAGTTTATTGGAAAATTGTTGCGCCAGTTTAATAACTAAAAGAATGGAATTTCCTGCCACGGGTATTCTGCTCTCTAGCGCTGTGTTCATGTACTAAACGCCGGCCTGGTCCAGTACATCCAGACACTATAGCCATCAACAGGGTTAAAACCCAGGATGCTCGTCACCAAATATACACTCTACCACTTAGTTATTTATTTGCCTAAGGATAGTGATAGATAGGGCCCTACCCAATTCACGTCCATTCTGGTCTATTTCACAGCCAGAGGGTTTTTAAATTAGTCAATTTCACGTTTTCAGATGTTAACATCTGAAATTTCAGGGTGGTGTAACCGTGGGGGTCCTGACCCAAAATGGGATCATGGGGGAGGAGTAAGGGGGAGGTTGCAAAGTTGTTGTAGAGGGGTCCCCAGATTGCCACCCTCACTTTTATGCTGCCTTCAGAGCAATTAGTAGGGCCCTAGTGATAGATCAGGACTCCATTGTATATGCACTGTGCAAACATAAACAAAGACAGCCCTCGCCCCAAGAAGCTTAGAATCTAAATCACTTGACATAAAGGTTCAGCTGTGTTACCTGTAAGTACTAAACTAAGATGGTGACTGAGGCCCGGTATTAGTGGGTATTATGATCACATATAATTAAAACTGCTTAATCGTAGAAATGTAGGGCTGGAAGGAACCTTGAGAGGTCATCTAGTCTATCCCCCTGTGCTGAAGCAAGACCATGTATATTTAGACCATCTCAGGTGTTTGTCTAACCTGTTCTTAAAAATCGTCCACTGACGGGGATTCCACAATCTGTGTTGGAAGCCAATTTCAGTGCTTAACTATCCTTACAGTTATGAAGTTTTTCCTAATATCTAACCTAAACCTCCCTTGCTGCAGATTAAGCCAATTACTTCTTGTCCTGCATTCAGTGGATCTGGAGAACAACTGATCACTGTTCTCTGTATAACAGCCTCTAACACATTTGAAGACATATGTTCCTCCCTCAGTCTTCTTTCTCAGGACTAAACATGCCCAGTTTTTTTAACCCTTTCTCATAGGACAGGTTTTCTAAATCTTTTATCATTTTTGTAGCTCTCTTCTGCACTGTCTCCCAGGCCCGCCGACGGGGGGAGGGGAGAGGGAGGGAAGTGTCAAAGGGGTCAATTGCCCAGGGGGATGGACGATTTAAAAGGGCCCGGGGGCCCCCGGCTGCTGCCGCCACTGGCAGCACAGCAGAGCTAAGGCAGGCTTTCTGCCCGCCCTCACTCTGCGCCACTCCCGGAAGCATCCGGAACGGTCCTACGGCACCTGTGGGGGCAGGTGGTCTCTGCACTGCCCCCCGCCCCGAGCGCCGACTCCACAGCTTCCATTGGCCGGGAACTGCGTCCAATGGGAGGTTCGGGGCTGGCGCCTGCAGGCAGCAGCATGCGGAGACCCCCTGGGAGCTGCTGCCAGAGGGGTGTGCCGGTCGCTTTCAGGAGCTGCCCGAGGTAAGCGCCGACCCCCTGACCTTCCTCCACACCAACCCCCCACCCCAGCCTAGAGCCCACACCCAAACTCCCTCCCAGAGCTCAACCCCGCATCCTCTCTAGCACCCGGACTCCCTCCCAGTGCCCGTACCCCCTCCCGCACCCAAATTCCCTTCCAGAGCCCAACCCCTCACCCCCTTCCGCACCCCAACCTCCAGCCCCAGTCTGGTGAAAGTGAGTGAGGGTGGGGGAGAGCGAGCGACAGAGGGAGGGGGGATGGAGTGAGCAGGATGCGGGGCCTCAGAGAAGGTGCGGGGCAGGAGCGGGGCAAGGGTCTTTGGGTTTGTGCAATTAGACAGCTGGCAACCCGACCGGGCGGGCAGGTGGAAGCCCTGGCCGTGCTGGAAGAGTGCACCCAGCAGCACAGCTGGCAACTCGCTGGCCACCAGCCAGCGCAGGCGCAGCTCTGCCCAAATGTCAGGCGGACTGTGTCCACGCGGGCATGGCTTGTGTGTGCATGGGGGCCCATTGACTGTTCTGCCCTGGGGCCCAGAATTGCTGTCGGCGGGCCTGCTGTCTCCAGTTTGTCCACATCTTTCTTAAAATGTGGTGCCCAAAACTGGAGACAGTACTTCAGCTAAGGCCTCGCCAGTGCTGAGTAGAGCAGGACAGTTCCCTCCCTGGTCTTACATACAACAGTTCTGTTAATACACCCCAGAATGATATTAGCCTTTTTCACAACTGCATCACATCGCTGGCTTATATTCAATTTGTGATCCACTATAAACCCGAGATCTTTTTCTGCAGTTCTACTGCCTAGACAGTAATTCCTCATTTTGTATTTGTGCATTTGATTTTTTCCTTCCTAAGTGTAGCAGTTTGCACTTGAATTTCATCTTGCTGATTTCAGACCAATTTTCCAATTCATCAAACTCACTTTCAATTCTAATTCTATCCTCCAAATCGCTTGCAACCTCTCCTAGTTTGGTGTCATCCACAGGTTTTTTAAGCATACTCTTCACCCCATTATTCAAGTAATTAATGAAAATACTGAATAGTACCAGACCCAGGGTGGGTCTCTGCAGGACCCCACTAGATATGTCTTCCAAATTTGAGGGCAAAGCATTGATAACAACTCTTTGAGTATAGTTTTTCAACCAGTTATGCACACAGTCGATAGTACTTTCATATAGACCACATTTCCTTAGGTTTCAGAGTAGCAGCCGTGTTAGTCTGTATCTGCAAAAAATTGTTAGTCTCTAAGGTGCCACAAGTACTCCTGTTCTTTTTGCACATTTCCTTAGTTTGCTCCATGAGTTCTCAAAGATAATCGTTAATGGTTCCGAGATTGCATCAGCTAGTTCCTTAAGTATTCTCGGGTGAATTTCATCGGGCTCTGCCAACTCAAATATATCTAAGTTACCTAATATTCTTTAATCTGTTCTTTCCATATTCTGGCTTGTGTTCCTTTCCCCTTGTTAATATTGTGTTAAGCATCTGGTCACAAATAACTTCTTTTAGAGAAGATTTAAGCAAAATAGGCATTAAAACCAGGCTCTGCCTTCTTGGTGGTATCTGTTATCCGCTCTCCTTCCTGTTAAGTAGTGGACCTACACTTTCCTTCTTTCTTCTCTTGCTTCTAATGTATTTACAGAACCTCTTCTTCTTGTCTTTTGTATCCCTTGCTCGGTGTAACTCATTTTGTGCCTTACCCTTTCTGCTCTTGCCCCTACATATTTGTGCTATTCTTTTATACTCATCTGTAGCAATTTGTCCATGTTTTCACTTTTTGTAGGATTCCTTTTAGATTGTCATAAGTGATTTTAATAATTAAGAACATGTGATCTGGTTAAATTTTGAGTGAAACCAGTTCTTTCTTATTAACTGAAATTAATTTTACCCATCTAAATAATGTTGTTTATACTAGTATTCAGCACAATAAAAACCTCCAGCAGGATGAACTTCTTATCAACTGTATTTTATTTTTGCATGTTGTAGTGAGGCCGAGTGGCCTCCCTCTGAGTGGGAGAGCGAGGGACCATTACACTACCCTTGGAGGGCAGAACCCTAGATCGCCCTGCCCCCTCGCCGGAAGTATCAGGGTGTGGCTGGAAGTATAAAAGGCTGGCCCTGCCGCTCAGTTGTGGGGGAGAGATTGCGGAGGAGAAGGAAGCTTTGCCATTTCTGCCATGTCCCCGGGAGGGACCTACGCTGGGCTGTTCCCGATCCCCAGACGCCGACGAGGACTGGCCCGGAGTGCCTGCCGCTGTGTACCCCAAGGAACTGGAAGGGGTCTGGAGACCATAGGGAAGGTCTGAACCCCGGGAAGGCCGGAAGTAGCCCAGGGGCAGCCACGGAGCAGCCGGCTGCAGAGCTTGGTGTGACTCAGTCAGCGTGTTGCGGCTGGATCCCCGCCGACGCAGGAGCAGCCACTCCTGCCCCTGCCAGGGCCCTGGGCTGGGACGCGGTGGAGTAGGGTGGGCCCGCGTCCCCTGCCACCCCAACCTGGGTGGCTGATCCCCCTACATAGTGCAAGGAAGCTCTAGCCCTTAAGTCACCTGTAGACTGTTTGTTTGTTTGCTGGCTGCCTGAGCCCTGCCCAGGCTAAAGCCAGCCCTGGTAGACTGGTTTGTTTGCTGGCTGCCTGAGCTCCACCCAGGCTAAAGCCAGCCCTGGTAGACTGGTTTGCTTGCTGGCACCCTGAGGCTACTCACGCCCAGGCCCAGCTCACCTGTAGACTGTTTTGTTAACTGGCTGCCTGAACTCCTCCCAGGCCACCGCCAGCCCGGATAGGCTCTGTTTAAGGGTTGACTGCTTGAGCTACCCAAACCCAGGCTAAAGCCTGACAGGGACTATTAATCACCCAGCCCTATTGTTGGCTCTTGGCTATCTCACAGACTCTGGTCCTGTCTGGCCAGGACCAGCCTGAGTGGCCTCCCTCCCAGCGGGAGAGCGAGGGACCATTACAATGGTGAACAAGCAAATGCTCTGCTAATACAACAAAATAAAGCTTTAAAAAATGCAGTAGCTCTGTCCTGTATCAGAGGGTTGGCCTTCCTTGGGTCAGGAGCTTAGCATGTTTACAGTAGTCATGTGCTGTGCTTATTTCAATATATTCAGCATTTATGTAAAGCAGAGTTTAAAATAACGTTCTACAATAATAAAATTGTATTCATGTTTTATTTCCTTGGGGCCCAACGGGCCAAATTTGTATCTTGGCCACACTGCATTAAGTCCAAAGTAATTCCATTGAAGTCA
>NW_020664540.1:1053367-1128649 GCF_002925995.2 Terrapene triunguis | reverse complement strand
CACCTTAGCCTTTATGTAAACTACTGGGTTCAGCTGCGTCTCCTCAGTTGCAATCGCACTTCGGAGTCTTTGCTTTAAATTGAGGTGTGTATAGAGCACATGCAACTGGGCTGTTAAAAGGAACAGAAGACTCGGAATGTAGCTGCAGTGTTAAAATGGCAGCTAACATGGGGCAGGGGAAAGGTTTAAATTGAGATTGGTAGTGAGGGGGAGGGGGAACCCCATAATGTCCTTTTTTGTAAATAGCATGTAAAAACCTAGGGTCGGATTCTGCTCCAGTCATTCCATTGAGCCAACAGTTACTCTGGATTTATGCTGCTGAGATGGACAGGAGGATTTGACCTCAAGTCTGGTGGGGGTGCTGTTTTTAGTGCTTTGTTCTGTCTTTTCTCCTGTTCTATCACTTTTCTATGAAGCACTGAATCCTCCCCGGGGTGCTGTACTCCAGGCCTCCGTTGGGCCTAATCTTGCTCCCATTGAAATTGTGAGCAAAATTCCCATTGGCTTCAATGCATGCAGGATCAGGTCCATTATTTCAACAGCACAGGGTGTGTAAATAATGCTGCTGGAGTGCTACTACTGGGCAAACACTGCACATGCTACAACACAGAGTCGGGGGGGAAATAGGAGTGTCATACAAACTGACGGATTGTTTTTCCGAAAGAGAGGGAGTTTCCATGCCCAAGTCTGCGGCAGCAGAACTGAGATCATCCCCATGTTATCTTACATGAAGGTAGTTTGAAAACAAGCCTCATTTCCTTGACATTTGACCTCTTAATAGTATCTTTCACAGATATCCATAGCAACCTGGAAACTCAAGTTTGCCTTATGGAGTCTGTCTATCCTGCAATCAAAGGCATGATCTAGTGTAGGTGTGCCAATCAGTGCTGTAATTACACCTTGGATTGCAGTGTAGACATACCCAGGATGTCGTCTTGAGATTTTTGGCTGCAAAGAAGGCAGGCAGTATGATCTCCTAACCCGAGGGACCTGCAGGGAAAGAGGGCCTATCTTTTGGTGCTGCTGATCAAGTCTGCCCTACCAAGT
The DNA here is from genome assembly GCF_002925995.2 of Terrapene triunguis. NCBI lineage: Eukaryota > Metazoa > Chordata > Testudines > Emydidae > Terrapene > Terrapene triunguis. Next base: position 1,127,602 of record NW_020664540.1, on the reverse strand, counting down.
CCAGTTCAAGCAAATCTGTATGGTCGTGGCCTCCTTGAAGGCAAGGTCCAGTAGCGTAGCTAGGGGGGGAGCAGGGGGAGCGGCTGCTCCCCCACTGAGCACATTCTCAAAAGTGGTGCCTTAGGCGCCAACTCCCTGGGTGCTCTTTAGTACTTAGTATACCTTTTTATATGGCTATGCTTGCTTCTTATTCCTCTTTGGCCATAGAAGAGCTATTCTTTGTGCATCAACTATGTCCCATAGTATCCTCCTGTGGTGGATTAGGGCTAGATCTGTACAATTTATGAATTCTGCTTGATATTCTGAAGCTGATCATGCAAACCTGCTGTATTATGAATGTCTCTCTACAAGTGGAGCCAGTACTGCTGACAGGCCCTGGAGCACATATGCACCCAACAGATGCATTAAGAAGGTGATTAGGACTTAACGACCCTATTCAGGTGTAAAGATCTGGGATAATGAGTGAGCTGCATCCTTAGAAAACCAGTTTAGCTGACTCTAGGAGGGAGGGGAAGGGAAGGTAGGAGCATTGGAAAACTGTACCAGGACAAGAACAAATAGGAGTCATACAGGAAGAGAAAGCACTGGGCAGGAAAGAGCAAGGTAATGGGGCTCCAGTGAGAGAGGTCACTCAGCACCAGGGCTTGACTTGTGCCGGAACACTCCGAAACACCATTCTAGCACATTTTTGAGGAGCTGGAATGGCATTTGGGTACTGCCAGTATCACTTAGCAGTGGAATTGGACACCTGTTCCAGGGGGAGGGATAGCTCAGTGGTTTGAACATTGGCCTGCTAAACCCAGAGTTGTGAGTTCAATCCTTGAGGGGGCCACTTAAGGATCTGGGACAAAATCAGTACTTGGTCCTTCACAGCAGGGGGCTGGACTTGATGACCTATCAGGGTCCCTTCCAGTTCTATGAGATCCATATATTACTTCCCCTCCCCCCCCCCCCCCCCCCCTTTTTTTTTTTTTTAAAAGATGGAAGTGCATTTTTTTTTTTTAATTTCTTCGCTGCTTTGCAGCGGATGGCGCCTTTTTTCATGTGTTCGCTCCCCCTGCTCTTAGAACCTGGCTACGCCACTGGCAAGGTCCTAGATTTCGTAACCTTCTTTCCATCCCCACCTGCTCCCAAAACCTCAGTCCGATGAGGAAAGGGTGTTGAGTAGTTGTGTTCAGATCTGGGGACTATGTGTTTGGGGACGGAATTAGGAGGCTAGTGGATGGAGCTGTCCTGTTAAGCAGGAAGAAGGGAAAACCTACGCTGTTGTGATGGGCCAGTGTATTTCATGGCAAATGGGACTCAATGTTGTGGCAAATTCACTAAAGAGGTTTTCACAGACTCATTTCTAAAAATGAAGACCAAAGTAAGTTCAGTAGCCTCTGTTGTTTTTGATATTAAACGCAGTTTATTTTATGCTAGCTCCATATTTTCAGTATTTAACATGTCAACATTTTTCTATTGCCAAGGCCTAACTGCCTTGTAGAACTTATCAGGGAGGAAGCTTGAGATTTGGGCAGCTGTGTAGGGGACAGTTGGGTTTCCTGGCACCTGAGGAGATTGGAAGGATGTCTGCGATGGTGGGATAAGCACCTTTACTGGTTATTTCTGCTAGAATCGTCAGCACTGAAATTAACACTGATATTGAAACTTAACTTTGAAACCCAACGATAACATGCCAGTTCATATCTCTCAGAGGTGTTGTTTCAGGCTCTCTGGTGATTCAAGCAGACATTTGTGTATTGTGTAACTGAAGTCGACGTAACTTGGGTTGACTTACAGCAGTGTCTACAGTGCTGTGTTGACGGGAGACGCTCTCCTGCCGACTTATCTTATTCTTCTCGGGAAACTGGAGTGCAGGAGTCAACAGGGGAGCACTCTGCCATCGACTTAACAGGTCTTCACCAGACCTGCTAAATCGACACCGTTGCATCGATCGCAGCAGTGCTGATCTAGCCATAAGTTTAAACACGCCCTTAGTTTTTGTAACAAAGAATAATAGATTGTGGAATACAAGATAGTAGTTGATGGGCAAAAGTACTGGTTCACTGATCACCATTAGTCATGCCAATTCAACATCCCAATTCAACCGCTGCAGCCAGGCCCTTGATAAAGAGGGAATATCCTGCAGCCCCCAGGGAACTTATGTTATCGGAACAACTTATACTGTATATCATGAGGCACTGGAAAAAAGTTATGTACTAATAGGCTTTTCTATGGGACTCATCACAGTATTGTCAATCCAATCAGATATCATAAGTCAGACCTTCAAAGAATTTTTTTTTAATCAAATCACATTTTTTAGTTTGCCTCTTGACTTTTTAATTCCCCTCTGTTCCTCTGCCCATGTGTCTGTGTCATTGTTTCAGGTTGAAAAAATAACCTATAATTCACACAAAAATGGCTGCTCATATGGAGACTCGACTTACCCCCTTTTCATCCTTAAGCTAGTGGAACGTCCATCCATTTCCTTTTACTGTCTTCACCCAACAGCCCCACTCTCCTGCCTCCCACTACCCCAGGACTCTCTTTCTGCTCTAAGGCCATACGTGAAGTCAGTGTTCAGTGGCAGGATAGGTTTGTTGCAAGCACCAAAATCCTGTGACTCACGCTCAGTTTGCAAGAGTGGCAACACTGCCTTCCCTGGCTGCTCAGAGGGGACTTCCCTTCCCCATCACTACCTCCAGGCTGGGGGAGCTGCCACCCATCTGCCTATCACTATCCTCTGTATCCCACAACACCCTGCACCCTATTCCCCCTAAATCTACCTCCTGCTCCCCCTCATTCTCCCCATGCACCTTTCACAGTGTCTCTGTTGCTCCTCACAATCTCTGGGTCCTCTCCAGTCCCCCAAACCATAGAGTGGCAGCCATTTTGCCTATGGGCATGGCTTCAATCTAACTGAAAACAATGGGAGATGGTTTATCAAGAGCAGCCTCACTCCCATATGCAGATAGACTGTAGGGAAATGGCAGCCACCTTGCTGGCTGCAGCCACATTGATAGTAATAGGAGACGGTGGCCATTTTGAGTAAAGGAAAATTCGTGAATTGGCACCTTTCATCATGTTCTCTTGAGACAGGTCAAAAACTGCCTGAGTTGTGGTAATCACAAGACTTGGTAATGCTGCAAACATTAATGTATGAGGCCTTGCAACACCTCTTTGGGGTAGATGAAAATGTTATAAATGGAGAAGCTGAGGCATGGAAAGGTCAGGTCCTACGTTTTCAAGTGCCCACCAATGTTGGGTGTCCAATGTGGAACAGTCAGGGCCTGATCCAATCACCATTGAAGTCAGTGGAAGTTGCCCTTTGAGTCTATTTTCCTTGGTCCTGAGATCATGAAACTTCAATTGAAATAAATGGGAGCTGTGGACTCTCATCGCATCTGAAAACCTGCAAGTGAAGGCAAAGCGGAGACCATGCCATGGAGGCAATTCCCTCTGTCACCGCTTCTGCCCAGTCAGGATCTGCTGGGTTCTGCTCTTCTGCCCATACTGAATTTACCTCATTTGGCTGAACATGAGCTCTCCTGCCAACACTACATATTAAAAAAGTAACATGTACTGTATAGTATTCGAATGCATCAGATATGTTGGAAAACATGAAAAGTCCTTGATATTTTATGTTGTTTATAAATTAAATCACCAGTGCATACAAAAAGGTTGTCACAATCCATTTACAAAAACAAGCTTGAGCTTTGGCTTGATTTCATATCCCTGACCAATTGTTGGAATACAATTGTTCGCATTTTAAACAAATCCCATGCTTTATGTGTGTGAATTGTCAGAGGGCGTGAAAACGTTCACATGTCCCCTGTAATGGAAGGTCCAGAGCCTCAAAGTGTGCATGACCATATAAGGGAGACTGGGGTGAGGGATAATAATTCTGGTTGGCTGAAGATTCCATGTAATTGGATTCCTATTCATCAGTTTTAGTTACGTGGTATAAGACAGGCCGGAGTTTTCTCAGATCACAAATATTTTTGATAGAGCTGGTTGGAAAACATTGGGGATTTTGTTGTTGTTGTTGTTCAAAAAAATTCATTTTCATCAAGATTTTAAGAAGAAATTTTCAACTTTTTGTTGAAAACCTGAAACATTTTCAGCTTTTGGTTTTTCAACAAAAAATTGACATTTATGAGGAAAGGAGACACTTAGGACTGGTCTACACTATGGGGGGGATCGATCTAAGTTAAGCAATTTCAGCTACGTGAATAATGTACTTAGCTCTCCCGTCGATTCCCCTTGTGCTTCTTGTTGAGGTGGAATACCGGAGTTGACACTAGAGTGATTGGCAGTCGATTTATCACGTCTATACTAGACATGGTAAATCGACCCCCGCTGGATCGATCACTGCCCGTTGATCCAGCTGGTAGTGTAGATAGCCCTATTTGAAAATCCAAATGTCCAGAACTGAGTGAGCTTAAAAAAAACAACAACAAGGAAGCCCATTTAACATAGCCCAGAGTGTGTCCTTGTTGGCACAAGTGAGCTCATTGGAATCTAGATACTGTACCTGGGATGTAAGAAATGAATGTATATTCTCAAACTATAACGAAGAGCATTCTTCCAATCTATGCTGTAGCAGGAAAGAAGGAAATGAGCAGCAGCTCTATACTGTGAACCTGAGGAATATGTTGTTTACCATGGGAGTCACTCCTCTGAACAGATATCAGATAAGAGTTTTCATCCACTAGAAAATTGACTTTTATGCTGGATTGGAGATTGAAAGATCGTAAGCACCAAATGAAGTTCCGATGATATGGGATAAAAAACTTTCATTATATGTAAACTCAGGACCAATTTCTACCAAATAGGGGATGTCAGATGTGTTGCTCATGTGAAATACGTTGGGCTAAAATGTATGACTGTGGATACATAGGATTCTCCCATACTTCCAAATGTTTTATGCTAGATATCTTCTGTATTGGGGTTAATGGGACGTGGTTTGGTACAAAAGCGGCACTTTTTAGCACAATGCACCACAACAATCAGATCCATCCCTGAGAGTGCCTTAAATAAAGGCCACTTCACTTGAAAGAGGTGTTTTAGCCTTCACATAAAAATGTCAAGAAGCATACATCACAGAGGAGACACCAATAAGTAGAAGGCTGAATATAAATAAATTAATAAATATTCATGAAAATGGTAGCACTTAGAATCTATGAAATCCATGTAATGTTAAGTCCAGAAGAGATCACTGTGATCATCTAGTCTGATCTCCTGCATAACACAGGTCACAGAACATCCCCAAAATAGTTCCAAGAGCTATGGATTCAAAAATTGTCAGTGATCCACCACAACCCTTGGTAAATTGTTCCAAGGTTAATTACCCTCACTTGCAAAAATTTACACCTTATTTCCAGTCTGAATTTGTTTAGCTTCAACTTCCAGCCTCTGGATCATGCCACACCTTTCTCTGTGAGATAGAAGAGCCCACCATTAAATATTTGTTCCCCATGTAGAGACACATATACTACACCTCTACCCTGATATAACGCGACCCGATATAACACGAATTCGGATATAATGCGGTAAAGCAGTGCTCCGGGGGGGGGGGGGGGGGAGGGCGGGGCTGCGCACTCCAGCAGATCAAAGCAAGTTCGATATAACGCGGTTTCACCTATAACATGGTAAGATTTTTTTGGCTCCCGAGGACAGCGTTATATTGAGGTAGAGGTTTATAATCAAGTCACTCCTTAATTCTCTTTGTTAAGCCAAATAGCTTAAGCTCTTTGGTTCTGTCACTATAAGGCATGTGTTCTAATCCTTTATGGCTTTTCTCTGAACCTTCTCCAATTTATCAACATCCTTCTTGAATTGTGGGCACCAGAACTGGCACAGGATTCCAGCACCGGTCACATGAGTGACAAATACAGAGGTAAAATAACCTCTCTACTGCTACTTGAGATTCCCTTGTTCATGCATCCCAGGATCGCTTTTGGTCACAGTGTTACACTGGGAGCTCATGTTCAGTTGATTATCCACGCGACCCCCAAATCTTTGTCAGATTTGAGACTCTGAGCTGGATTTTAGTTAGTTTTTTAAATATATCTATTGGGTAGGTTGGTAAAAGTCTAATGCTGTCCTCATGCTTCATCCTAATTAAAGGTAAAACTACTCATTGTCCTTAGACTAACACATTGAAATGTAACAATAAGAATCATGCTAGGATAAGCAAGATGGGTGATAGGGTTTTCTCAACACACACACACACACACACACTCTCTCTCTCTCTCTCTCTCTTGACCTGAGTCTGGCTCACCCACAGGCTTCGTGGATGAATTTGGGACAGTCACTTAATAGATGCTGTACTTCAGTTTCCTGTCTATAAACTGGAGACAATATGGTGGGGGTGTTTGGAGCCTAAATTAGGTAGTTTGTGAGTTGCTGAAATACTACCACGATGGGGGCCACATAAGCATGTAAACAGATGGCAGGCAGCCTCCCCAGACCTATGCCACAAACTAGCACAGAACAGCCAGAAAGTAAATCCCAGTCTTTACTGAGGTAAAGCTATCATTTGCAGGATCTCTGTATGTCTTCTGCTTCACTGACACACATACCACAAAGTGTTACAACCTCTCCTGCTTCCTTTTTGAATAGAATCTCTCGATAATTGTAAGCATGATTGACAGAGAGTCCAGCGCTCAAGTTTCATGATCTTTATCCTTTTGGTACCATGACATTTTTGGAAAACATTGTTCCATGATGGATTATCCCAGTCTTTCATCTTTTCTGCTGCATGACGCTGCTTTTCCAGCATAAGCACAGAGCTTCCAGTAATGTTAGTCCCTATTGGGCTCTACAACAATCTTTAAAACAAGTGTTTAAAATGTGCATTGTATTAAAAGATGAATGAAAATGAGCCAGCTGGCCTATTGCTAGTGTTTCATGTAACACAGGGCAACAGAACTAGGAAGGTTGCTTAAATAGGAGAAATTCAATCCTTTATCATTTTAAAGACAAGACATAACCAGTGAATTTAGAGTTCCCTTGTCTGGGAATAGCTCTAGTAAAAAGAGGGGAAATGGTAAATACTGTATATATGGAACTGAAATTGAATTTAGAATAGTTTATACAAAGGAAAGTGGCCATTAACTGCATAAAAAACAATGTGAGAACATTCAGTTTGCAGGGCATGAGTTTGCTTAACTGACTAACTAAAATGGCTTCTGTATTATATGCGGAATGGGAAACGCAGACCCCCAACTGCCATTTTGTATTTTTCAAGCAAGAAGTCTTTGATATACCAGCTCTTCAAATAGGTCTATTATAGGCTTTTAATAGACTAAATTGTGTAATACATCTATGGGACATACAGTAGTTGAATGTTATATACAGATGACATTTTACAAAATTGGAAAGAACTGAAATAGAGCAAAATCTAACAATGTCTTATTCCATAAAACTTTTTTTCCACACTACATGAAATATTATACTACAAGCTAGACTAGAAAAATATGACAAGGTCTTTTTTTAGTTCCTACAAAGTTTTTTTCATCCAGAAAAAATACAAAATAACCATTGTGTTTCAGATAGACAACACTGTTGTACAGAGACAACATAATTTGACACATATAGACCTGCAAATTGAAGAAATAGGGCTTGCTTTTTAAAAACATTTTGCTCTCTTTCCATCTTGCTCTTTTCTTTAGAGTCTCTGGCCTACTTTCAAGAAAATACAAACTTTTTTTTTTTTGTCTGTGAGTTTGTTAAACTGTGGCCATTTGGCTTTAGTAGAAAGCTTTCATTTTAAGAATCCATTCACTTCAATTAAAATGCTTAAAAGGAGCAATATGAAAGAGGAAACAGGGAAGAGGAAAATGATTAGGTTGAACGGGTGAGAAAGTACAGCAACTCTGTATGGGCTGTAGTCTTATGTAATTCAATGAAAAAAGTAATACTGTGTGGCTATCCTGCCAATTTATGCCTAGAGGGTTTTTTTTGTGCTTCCCGGGAAGAGTGCTTAGGAAAGTCCCTTTGTCTTCAGCTGGAAACAGGATAAGGCCCATATGTGATAAGAAAGGGTAAGTATTCAAAAGCATAAAGAGAATATTGGGGAATAATCAAGTTTTTCCATTTTGAAAAGAAAAATAAATGAAGTGGCATGTTTAATGTCACCCCAAGTACAGTTGGACAAAGCTGCAGGTTATTACGTCAGTGAATTCTCAGAGCTAAACTCAGGGTTTTTGCAGAATGTTGTGAAAATTCTTGACAAGGAAAGCAAAAATCCAGTGTTTTAGAGCATGCCACACACCGACTCAGTTGCCTCACTGCTGCGGTTGGCTACCTGTTGGTTTTTTTTTTTTTCTGTCATAGTGGAAGTGATGTAGATCATACCAACTTAGGCCCTGCTCCTGTCAGTGCTGTGTTATCACTGCCTCCATGTCTGGTCCCTGGGTACTCAATGTGTTACTCAAACAAAAATCTTGAGTTTGTTCTCACTTTTGTTTTTTGTTTTTTGTAAGAGCAGTGCCACTAAGACCACCAGGCAGAAGGGGCTGACAAGACTCAGCAGCCAGGCACTGCAGAGGGTTCTGAGGCATTCTTCAAAGCTTCAGGTTCTGTTGTGAATTTTGGATAGTCTTTAGCCAGAATCCCATTCAGCCAACAAGCTCATTTTGTGACAGAAAAGGTATGAGAGTCCAAGGCAAAAGGCAAAACAGATTGTTATAAAGGTTTGAAGAGGAAAGTTCAACCAAATATTACATCATAACTATACTACGCTGCTTATAAAATGGTCACAAATCCCAAACACCCCAAATAGTGAACTATATACATATACATACATTAATGTTGCTTTGAAGTAAAATAGTCTCTTTCCTTTGTACTAATAAACGTTCATTCCACAGAATTCTTTGTACGTAAATATATTAAATTTGGTGGCTAAGAATGTATAAAATTATCTTATTAACACATCTGGCCAGTAAATTTTATTGATCATCACACACTGAAAAGCTTCCTCTAGAGAAAATTATTACTGGACAAAAGAATGCACTTGAAAGTAAACAGAGTAAATGCTGGAAGAAATTGTATTATTTCTTTAAATCTGTAACAAGCTGCTTTTTCCAGCTGAGACATTAACTGGAAATACAGGACCCATCCAGTCCTGAAAAGGAATGAGATGTGGACAGTTCTAATTCCATAGTTTACAGGGCATTTGTCAGTTGAAGAGTGAAATCCTGCTGAATGTATGCATATCCTCCATCAAACACTGTCCAGTTGGTAATATTTCTGGCCCAGATCATCACCTCCCATGGGATGGGGCCCCAGGACAGGGAATCTCTGTAAGGCTCCTGTCTGGGGAGCCAGCTTTGCCCCCAACAGAGAAGGCTGTAGGGCCCATCCCCAGACATGGCCGATATGGAGAATCCAAGGGAGCCCAGGGTCATCCCTGGAGGTCCTGTGTCCCAGCACCAGCTCCGGCCCCCAGGAGATGGCTCCATTGGAGCTGTGCTACCAAAGCCTCACCCTGGCTGCACCGGCACCCAAGAGCTCAGCAGAAGAGATAATGCAACTCTAGCCCATATTACTTTAGCTGATTAATGATGACAGGGCGAGATGGGGGATGATATGCATTTACCCAGCACTACCCCACTCATTCCTACCACAAACTGTCCTATCTTTACTCCCTCCCCTGGCACACAGGGTCCAGAGGAAGGCTGGTACCATTGAGGTCCCCCACTTTCGCAGGTCGAGGCGGAATGGTTTGGGCCTCTGTACTTATTTTCGATACACTAAACATAATGAAAGAATAGTCACAACAGTTCCTATTAACATCTTGGGGCAAATTCAGCCTTGGTGTAAGCAGGGGCCATTTCTACTGGAGTTGGTGGAGATGACACTCTGTTACACCAGGGCTGAATCTGGACCCTGAAGTGTGTGCACAAACAGCACAGTCCACCCCATCATATCTACAATAAACAGTCTCACTTCACAAACACCAGAGACTAGCTATTCCGGTTCAAGAATTGTACATCAACAAAGCATTTCTAAAACTTTTGCTCCTTGTTTAAAACACAGTTAATAAGAGGCTGGTTCATTTGACTTTGCACAGATTGGTCAAAGGGAGAGTACTGCTCTTTTCTGCACCTGTAAAGGTCGTCTTCAATTTCTGTGTAGCCACGTATGCAAATGTTACACTTGTGTCTCTATACAAAAAGTTACAAAGTCAAAGGGTGACATTATATTACATCTATTGTCCATAATATCACAGTGCTAGTTTTAAATGGCTAAAAACAAGAAAGGTTTTAGATTTTAAGATGTTCCTTCTGTAAAAATTCAAACCCTTTGTGCTGCTGTTAATACCTGAAAGCAGCCTGGCTCTAATAAGGCGAATCCACTAAAATGTGCTAATTAAAATTGTGAGCATTTTCGCTTTGTGATCCCACAGTAACTGGAATGTATTTCCTAATGTGTCCCATTGTTTCCTAAGGAAAATTTAAACAAATAGTATGAATCCCAGCCTAAAAAATTAAATGTTCAAAAGAACAGTTCTAAAGCCCATACACTTCTTACCATGTACTAACTAAATAAAACCTTTGCAGATTTAAATACAGATTACTTTGACATGTCTTCAGAATGTGTTAGCTTTTCAACAACATTCACAATGAAGTTTCACTTCTGAGGCCGTGGAGTTCCTAGTCATCCTTTGCAGTTCTGCTTTCAATGTTATCTGTATTGCCTTCCACTTCTGGAGCTGGATGTGCTAAAATATCTGTAAAGAAACAGTTCATTGGTGTTTATTTCCCCATAGGACTACGATAACCTTACTTGATTCACTGTGTTCACTGAAGCAGATGATATGTATTATGGGCTCAGACTTGGAATTAGTAATTAACTGTACTTGCAAACCAGCTGTGAAATCCAAAATAGGAAACACTAACTTCACAGCAACTAGACTTTACAGGTGACTGCAGAAACTGAAAATTGATATTTTGCAAATGAAGAAGTACTGAGTCCTCTTGTTTAAGATATAATGCCCACTGAAGTCAATGGCAGTGTATTGACTGAGTAAGGACTACAGGAGCATGCCTTATAAATCAGATTTATTAGGCCTTCCACTACCAAGGAAGTGGACAAGTACTCAGATACTTGGTACAAGTCTCAGAAGAATGTTGTGGTCATGATGTGCAGACCAGATTTTTGAATACAGATCATGTTAACATTTCCTCTTGACGCAGACAGAATGATTATATTCTTCTATTGCCTCCAGCCTAAAACCCCAAAATATCGACTGAAATGGTGAATGGTTTGACTGATTTCAAGAACAGAACTATTTGTCCTTGCTCAGTTTTTGGAGATAAGGGGGGCTGCGTGCACTGAAGAAAGATTATGCAGCCTCATCCTGCAACCACTATTCTCCCAGGCAGGCCTACTGAAGTCAGCAGGAGTCTGGGGTAAGAAGGGCATGCGGTTTGGGATTCCAATGTTGATGCATTTAAATGCAAACTACATAAAGGTTTAAGAAGATAGCCCTTTTTTCTTGGCCTCAAGTATTCTACTATCTATAACAATCTACATAATGTAGGACTGCATGTAAGAACTACATTCTTACACGTTTATATCTTTTAGCCAGATATTTACCACCCAGTGACACTATTAGTCATAATATATGTACGTGTTAGCGTGTATGCTGAACTAATGCAAGTTTCAGTGACACAGTGATTCTTTGGAACCATACAGTTATTAAAAACTTTGCTTCTAGGCTTTTATATATATAAATAGAAGGGGATTATGACTGTTGACAGATTTGTTTCCCAGTTCAGAGTGAAGTGCTAATAATGTGTAATAAGCTGGCTGTTAGCCATTTGAATGACCAGTGGTAAACTTGAGTTTTAGGCATTTCAGATGCTCAGCAGCTAACCTTGATTGTTCATTTCTTAAATATAGCTATATTCATCTCAGGTATTTCTAAGGCACCTGTCCCTGTAGTATCTAACTACACATTTAGTGGCTTCTGTATATCAGCAATGAATTCCAACATGTTACCCTGTCTGGAAATGTCATTTTTCTATAGTGGAAGGTGAGGATCATGAATTCATACTTTCCAGATCCATTTGCTGCTGTTGAACACAGACTCTTTGGTCAGCAAGGGGATTCTTGTCTTCCGTGGATTTCAGGTCATCAGGTGGCCAGCGTAGCTCTCCACTTTCAACTTCCCCTGATTCAGTTGGCTCTACCACAATTGATGGCAACCTTTTTGACAGCTTGGGGTACTTCTCACGTGAATCTGGAAAAGCCTAATAAAATATTGGGTTATATGTGACTCAGAATAGCACACACTGATTTTTTTTTTTTTTTTTGGTATTCAGGCTGTGATGGTGAGTACAGTGAAAGGCTTTCATAGGGAAGAGGTCCCCCTCCTTCCTCACTGACTCCAGGGTATCCTCCCCATTTGCCACTCTACTTTAATATCCATCATACTTTAAAGGGTCTGTGTCATATCCACCCTACCTCCAGTCAAGAGGTACTGGATAGGATGCCATTGACACAGCTCTTTAATTGACTGATGTAACCACTGTTGGGGATTCACAGAAGCATTCCCTCCTGCTAAGGCTATGTGCATTGTCCTATGCACTGACAACCCTTGAGTGTCTGAAGCGTAAGAGATTGGGCCCAGAAATCCAACACTTCTCCAGCATGCTGTGCAAGCAATTAGTGGTCACTAGGGTGACCCGAGATACTTAATAAAAATATTAAAAGAGTTTAGCAAAAAATTCTATTTCAATATAGGTCGCCTACTAGTCTAACATTCATATGTATTCACTGGAGGAACTGTAAAACACAAGACCACATTTGTGTTACTAAATCATGCATCTTCAATCCTTTGTCCTTCACTGCTATTGCTCAGATGTGATTTATTCATGTTTTCTTGCCATGAAAGTTTATTTAGAAGACAACATTTCGATGAGCTATTTTGTAAAAATTCAATGTTTAATAACACATTCATGCAAAACAGGCATCCATGGAGACCATCTTAAACCAAAGAACAGCTCAAGTTATTATTTTCAGTTGACCCATTAAATCTCCAGGTCACACACTATATAGTGATCAAAGCTAGAAACAGAACTTTTTTCCCCCCTAAGGTAAGAAGCCACATATATTAAAATGAAAACTATAGCTCGCTAGATATTTTTAGCAAATATTTTTGTCAACAATTGTCTTTTGCTTTTCAACATTTGTATTTTTGAATCCTTTGTTTTCTAGGAAAGCAAGAAAATTAAATACAAAAGCCTCCAGCATGCTAATGTAACATTAATATTGTTGCCACTTTGCTGAAACCTTACACTTGGATCTTCCCCAGCTTTTCTATGTTCAAGTCAGTACAGGTGTATTGTGTTAATTTCTCCTCAACATTTAAGTTTCTCTTTATAACACTAGAGGAGAGTTGGAGACTAGTGGACGAAGCAAAGGACTGGGGGTCAGGAACTCTCAAATTCAACTCCAGACTCTGCCACTAATTCACTGTGTGATGCTGAGCAACTCACAAATTCCACTCCCACTCCTCCACCTCCATCTACACTAGAGTTATAACTAAATGAGGGAACCCAATTACAACATGGTTGTTATCTGACCCAGCTATAACACATTTCCAGTTAGAAGTAGAAACAGGACCTTTACAATGTTCCCTAACGAGGCTAAAACATTGAAAACGTGGTTCAGGTCCTGTCTACATGACAAATTGGAACTGAATCACAAGACAACTGCATTTTACCAGGGTGCCTTGACTCAGAAAGTGGGCAAAACTACAAAGTAACCACATGACCTTATTTTTTGTAACACTCAGGCTCCTAGTTACCCCACATGTTGCGGTAGCTGTCATGTGTCGTATCATGTCTTCTATTAGAATGTAAGCTCTTTGGGAAAGGCGATGTCTATTCCTGTATGTCGGGAAAGCACCATTTTTGGCACTGCCATGATAGATAAAATATGTAACTGTAACCAGGTCTCCCCATCTGTAAAATAGGAAGGATGATAATTCGCTACCTCACAGTGGTGTTGTGAGGATTAATTAGTGTTTGTAAAGCTCTCTGAAGATGTAGTGTTACACAGCATGCTTACTGTGACAGACTGCTAAGAAATTATTAAATAAGGCCTTCAGTATACTAGAAAATTCCACCGGTTTAGCTAAACAGTTTAATAATTGTTCTAGTTAAACCTTTCCACCCCTAAAATAGATGCACTTAAAATGACTGGACCCTTCCTTATTATAGTCAGGGTTGGTAGCACACCTATTTTTAAGGTTGCCTGACGCTTCCCATTATATGAGCATATTTTCAGCTGCTTATAACTTTGCTAAACTTTAACCGTTTGGGTTGAAATTCTCCATATCAAATGTCTGCCTCACATTGAATTTTTCTGGAAAATTTTCAGCCAAAATGGTTCAGCTGTATCTGGGAATAGGGCTAGGAAAAAATTATAAATGGGTTGGAGCGGGGACTTGAAATCTGCGTGAGGCATGTGCCTTTTGCCTTCTATGTGAAAACTTGCCCAAATTTGCCCAAGTAGTAAACCTTTGAAAAACTGCAGTTTGTACATGCTCAGTAGAGACTTAAGATTTTAGCCGCTAAATTCCTCTATGATTCAATCCTCTCTGGGCATGCTCCTGCCTGGGCCTGAGCAAAACTTTCTCTGCAATTGCAGTTCTGGGCTCCTGTGGGCAGTGCTGGATCTGGGTCCGATCACCTGAACTGGGAGCAGGAAGAATATGTCTCTCTCGGGTACTCTCAATGACCCCTTGTTGAACCAGACAGTGTGGAGAAGGAAGCTGCCTGATTTGCATGCAGAGCAGACAAGAGTCAGAGTGGCGTGGGTGGGGGAAGTAGATTGGGACAAAGAGGTGGGGAAGACTGGGACTAAAGGCTGGCTGCAGGGAAAGAGTGAGACTGGGAGTTGGGATGGGGGGGGGCTAGTCCCGGCTGGGCAAGGAGACTGGAACTGGGAGCTGGGGAAAAAGTGATACTGGTGGGTGAGGAGACAGGAACAAGAGACATTGGAGCAGGGAAAAGGTGGTGAGGAGAGACAGATATGACTAAAAGCCAGTGTGCAGGAGGAGAACTGGGACTGGCTGGGCAAAGAGATTGGGTCAATGAATTCTGGAGGGCAGGAGGAAGGACGAGGTTGGACGAGGAGCTTGGTGAAAGAGATTGGGAGCCAGTGGGGACAGGGAATGGGGGTGGGGTAGCGGGTAACTGGAGGCCAGGGTATGCAGGGAGAGAGGGAGATCAGATGAGGAACCAGGAGGGGATGAACTGGGACTGGCTGGGCAAGGAGAGTAAGAATGGGACGGGAGAGCTTGGGACAGAGAGTCAGGTGTGATGAGACCAGGACTTGCTGGCAGGGAGATTGGGACTGGATTGAGAAGCCTGAGGCAGAGAGATTGGGACTAGGTAGGCAAGGAGAATGTGATTGGGACAAGAAGCCAGGACTGGTGAAGAAAGGGGACTAGTATAGGAACAGACTGGAAGGGATAGGGCAAAAGGGGTCAAGCTTGGGGGAAACAGGCAGAAGAGTCTGTGCTCACTAAAGTGCACTCAGCTCCAGAGCCTGGAATGGGACTCTAGATTCCTGAGTCTCACCATTCTTCTTCTGTCACCAAATATCTGTGAAACCCACTGGCAGGGTGTCCTATCTCCTTCTAGATCTGGTTCACCTAGACGATGACAAACTCCTATTGGTATTTGTTACTCCCGTAGCTGAAGTGACAGAGGATTTTGGGGTGGATCTAAAGGTTCCAACCCTGCAGATGAACCATGTAGGCATCAATATGATGTCAAATGATGGAATTTCTGTTTTTTCAGATTGCTTTGTTAAAAACCTAGGAAATTACCCACACAAACCAGTTAGAAGAACATTATTAAGGTTGCCAAGTCAAGGAAATGTCAGAATCAAGGTTGCCTATGCAACTTTTAATTCAGCCTCTGATCCAGTCTTTAATTATATGATCACATAACTATTTTTTTCACAGGACCACTGCCACATTCAGTCCACAGGATGGACGTGCCCTGGGGATGAATCAGGACAATGTAGTGAAGGAGACTCTTGTCTGTAGGACCCCTGTCTGATTTTGTTGTAGCAGCTGAAAGGTGTGTAGCAACTGAGGGTAGGTGATTCCAGGAATTGAAAGGAAGGTCTCATGGAAAAGGAACAATAAAAAAGTGTATAAAAGAAGATGCGTGATTTATGCTAGGGGAAACAATCAATAGTAAACAAGAAAACACAGTCAATCTTTGGAATTTTCCTGCATTTGGAAAATATTTCAGTATAGGTAGATAATGTTCCCATGAGATGCAACTTATATTAAAGTACCTGTGTAAAAAATGGATACAACTCATCCACTAGGTGCTCTAAGAATTATTTTGGGAAAATTCTATGGCTTGTATTATACAGGATGTCAGGCTAGATGATCACAATGGTCTCTTCTGGCCTTGGAATCTATTAATCCTGTCATTGTGTCAAAGCATTTCTCTCCTAAAAAGGTCTGTCTTTTCACTTTGAACCTACAGTTATCTGGGTACCCCAAAATCACTGCAGTAGTAATAAAAGGCTTGATAAAAATATTCACTGTATATCCTCACCTAGTGATGTCTGCTTAATCCTGAAATAGAATATACATACTTGCATCAATTTTTTTTAAAAACAGTACGTTATGGCTTGTTGAATAACTTCACTCTCTGTCTGCATTGTAGCCCTGTCAGTGTCCGAACATTTATTATTGCATGAAACAAGGCTTCCTCCCATTCAAGTCAATAGCAATTTTGCAATTGGCTTCACTAGAAGAATGATCAGGCTCCCAAACCTTACATTTTTAAAATTAAAACTGAATAGATGAAGTGGGCATTCACCCACGAAAGCTTATGCTCCAATACATCTGTTAGTCTTAAAGGTGCCACAGGACCCTCTGTTGCTTTTTACAGATCCAGACTAACACGGCTACCCCTCTGATTTTAGACATTGTTTTTCTGTGTCCCCTACCGTCAGTTGATCTAGATTGCTGGTTAATGTATAAAAGCTACAAGTTGTATTACATTGCATATGTTTTTGTAAAGCAATACAAAATACTTTCTGATTCATCTAAACTTACCTGGGTAGAAGGGCCGCCTTCTTCCATAACAGGTTCCCGTGTGTTCATCACCTCTGTCATGCTGCAAGTATTAAAATCAAGTTGGACAAATTCGGCTTTGCACTCGTTAAAATAATCTTGTTACAGGCTGTCCTTTATCATAATCTCTTGAAATCTGTTTACTTATTAACAGTGTTTTTCCTCCTTTGTACACACAATTATTGCTCATAGTCACAGGACTATTAAGATTGGGCCACATGCTACACTCTGCTATACAGTGCAGAAAGTTGCTAAACTGCCAAGTTAGGGGCCAAATCCATAGTGGGGGACTGCAATATGCCCTCTTGTAGGCCACAGACTCCCTGGAGGTCCATCCATCCGGGTGGCACTTATGGCTCTTGGAGGTACAGTCAGAGGTGGGGAGAGGTATTGTATCAAATTCTAGATAGACAGGAAGGGGAAGAGCTGGCAGAACAGCTGCTAGACATGACATGGTCCTTTTTTCAGTCTGAGCAGACTTCCAAGCCGAAATCTACAAGCTGTTTAATACTGGTTAGTCCTGCATATATCCTGACATCTCAGGGTTTATTTGGTCAACCCCTTTCTGCCCCTGAATGGGAGATTAGAGAAGAAACTCCAAATTCCCACACTCCTCGATAGAAATATTCTGCCCTAATGCCAATTTTTCAAAGCAGAAGTACCAAAGTATTTGTGTTGGGGGAAAAACAGAGAAGGAGAAACATATAGTTTGGGGCCTGCCAACCTTGACAGTGACCTGTTAATTATTAATATGTGGTCATATAGATTGTATCTCTAGGCAAATATGTACCCAAAGAAATACTAAACAAACTTGAACTAAACTAACTTTTGATATTTTATAATGACAGAAGTTTACAATGACAAGATGTCTTTCCCATTTCTTAATGACACAATAATTCCTACTAAACCATTAACTGCATACAACCAAACTGTTTTGGTGTCTAGGGGCCAGATTTTCAAAAGCACCTAAGCTGGTTAGGCCTGTAGGACCAGATTTTAAAGGTAGTATCTGGGCACCTAGCTCCTGTTGAAATCAATGGGAGTTAGGTACCTAAACACCGTGACAAATCTATCCCCCAAATCTTATTGAAACCAATGGGTGTTAAGTGCTTAACCTGCTTAAGTGTGGCTATAAATCCCACTAGCACCTGTCTGCATCTTTAGGCACCTAAATACCTTTGCAAATCTGGCCCTAGCTTTCTACTGATTCCGTCTAGCACACATATAACTGAAAATAGAGGGATCTAAGAGGGACCAGACACTGGCAAGGAGATGGTCACACAATGATCTTTACTGCAGTGAGTTACTTAGTCTAGTGCATGTCTATTATTTATTATTCCATACAATTAGGATTTTCCCCATACTTGAGTTTTATAAATAAAATATTTGTCCTTTTCCTGAAAAAAATTATGATGGTGACTGAAAATGACATAAATTATTAGGAAAACTGCAGCCATCAAAAGATAAATCAATCTCCCAATTAATTATCTAAAAGTATAACCTACCAATCATCTTGGGTGTAACTCCATTGGCTTTAGTGGAGTTCCGCCCTGGATGCATTGGGCACAGTGTGTTTAGCTCTATCTACTAAGAGTTCAGCAAGTGAAGAGCTACTCACTTTGTGAGACTCCTTTAAAAAATGTAATGCCCGCACTATCAGTTACACGGTTCTGCTATTTGCCAGAGCAAAGACTGTTTGATGCATCCCCAAATACCACTAGTGCTACTGGTCTCATCTCTCAAACTCAGGCCTACGTTGTTAAGACTATTTCCACACAAAACAAGAAGTTAACACATCTTAAGGAGAACATTTTTGGGACTTATGTGACCAATTGCCCCATGAGTCTAAAATATACAGTCTCTGCAGTTAATATAAAACTCTTCACAATTACTTTAATTATCAGCAGCACAGAACAGCATGATATCATTGGGATTGTAAAATCCCACTGAATGTTTTTTAAAACAAAGCCAAACCACAGATCTGCTACAAACTTGAGATTAGACGTTGGCCGGAACCAAAATTGCAGAGCCATTCTCTGGCTTCAAAAACTTCTTAGGTCAGATTCAATCTAATATATGCCATTAGCTCAGTTGAATTCAATGGTGTTTATTCTGATTGACAGCAGAGTAAATGAGAGCAGTATCAAGCCCTTTATCTCTGCAGTAGGAAGAACCAAAAGCCTGAATCTGAGCATTCCTAAGCTTAGATGTTCTAAATCTACAACAAAATCTTCACGTTTGAGGGGGTCAGATTCTGCCCATTGTAGACAGAGATTCAAGATGAGGTCTCTAATATGGGACTTGGACCCATCCTGAGGAGACAGGAAGATTGACGGATATTTCACCTTGCTATTCACTCTGCTTCTGTATCTAGTATTGAAAACACTTCCCTGCCCTCGTTCCACAGAGCAATAGCCCTATGCATACATTTAAACGAGTTGTCTAAGCAAAAAAATGTCATTGTGACATAATGAAATTCCATTATTGGTCAATAACAGACTTGGTACTTCCCTGAGACCACGCTAAGCCCTGCACATTGTTTCTAAATGACTAAGACAAATGATTCTGGCTGGGAAAGTGGAGATTGTCGTGCCAGTGTCACAAAAGATGCCTCAGTGAATCAGCACTCAAGCTGTTGAAGCCCAGACCATTCCCTTCAAAAAAAATTCTATGGACCTTCAGAGTTTGGTTGAATAGGATGGCAGAAATAATTGTACTTCATGCATTTCAGAAACGAATGTAGGGCCATAGAATTGGCAAGGAATTAGGCTTTAACTGAAATAGATTAATTGTTCACCAGCTCTGCTTATAAACACTAAAGGAGAGCAAGAGCAGTCTGTATAGTCCAGGGAATGCAGTGATGTTTATAACGTGCTTAACTAAGTATTTAACATTAATAGCTAGCAATAAAAGAATTGAAAATGCAGCTGCACATCAATTCAGCTGAAAGATGGAAATCGCTTGCAGGACACTGGAGAATGATTTCTAGCATTGCTGAATCTAAAAGACCTTTTGTGGCTGTGACATGATATTAACAGAAAAAAATTTGTTATTGTTGAGTGATCTTGATGGGTTTTATTGCTGCTTTTATAGGAGTAGCTCTGAACCACAATGGCAGGTAGTTAACGTACAATTTATAATTTATCGTAAGAACTGCACAATCTTTTAAACGGGGTCTTGATTTTATTTTATGTGTTGTATGTGCTGATATCACCAATGACATACAGTAGCCATAGCAATGCAAAGCAAGGCAATAAATAGCATTTTACAAACAAAGGGAATAAATTCTGGTCTAGTGGATGAGTCACCTACTCTGAGCCTTAACATTCTTTTACCAGTGAATTAAGAGATACATTTACATTCCCCTGGCTTTAATTGAGCTAGAATGTACTAATTAAAAAAGTAGCAGAATCTATTCTTGCTTTTCTGTGAAAAACCTAGATGCAGAGAACATTCTCTCAAATGCAATCAGTCAAATTTTAAACTAAGTGTGATGAAGACACAGCAACAATTCCATGCTCTGTTGGTATAATCCTGTCCCAATTTCATTTTGGAGGCACTAGCAAATAAACAAGCTTTGTCTTTCTGCTGATGATGCCGCTTAGAAAGGTCAGTGGGCTAAAGAGCACTAAATTGTTTGACAAATGATGAGCCTCTTCTCACATAAGTGAATACATAGAGAGAATGTCATGACTATGTTTAAAAACAATATATGAAATTGCTTTTTACACAGGCCTTAATTAACCTATGGAACTCACTGCCACAAGATAGCACTCAGGTCAAGAAGAGCTTAGGCTTCAAAAACATTAGACACTTATATGGCTAATAAGAACATCCACGGTCACATAAGACATGCTAATATTTCAAAAGGGGGGGTAAACACACTTCAGGGCAAAAACCAACCACAAATTAGGAATAAATCTCCCCATGAGCAGATATTGTCCATTCCAGGATTTCTTGCACCTTCTTCTGAAACAACTGGTACTTGTCACTGTTGGATATACCAGACTGGATGGGCCGCTGGTCTGATCTAATCTAAACAACCCTGAAATGGTTGTACACTTGGTTTAATGGAGGCTGCATCTAGGGCAGAGATAGAAATCTCTCAATATCATGCGTCTGACGAAGTGGGTATTCATCCACGAAAGCTTATGCTCCAATACATCCGTTAGTCTTAAAGGTGCCACAGGACTCTCTGTTGCTTTTTACAGATCCAGACTAACACGGCTACCCCTCTGATACTCAATATCATTGGCAACTTGCCAGGAACCTTGCTCTTAAATTGGATATACGTATATTATATGTTTCTATTAAAGATGAATGCAAGCTTGATACTTGTACTTGCATGTATTTTGATAGAAGAACTGAAATGGCAGTTTTAGTTCCCCATCAATAAACCTGTCATCAATCAGCTTTGGCCTCCCTTTGCAATTCCCACCGGCATTTCATGACTCTGTGAGTATTTGGCTCTCTGGTATCATGTAGGGTGTCACAGGCCAGTGAACGATCAAATATGTGTAGAATTCTCAGACTTGATGCTGCTCTCGCTGGCATTAACACTTCCTCCACTGATTTTGAAGAAGTTACTCTAGATTTACATCAGAGAGCAAGGGCAGCATTAGACCCATTATGTATTCATAAACCAGTACCACTATAACACATTTCAAAAGAGGGACCATGATGCGGCACAGCCATTCCGGAATATTACAGTTCTGACACTGGAAGCATTTGTTTGCAGCACAGACAAACTCGAGGATGAACAGTCATCTGTTTCAGATATTTCTTTGTGCTTCAGGAAAAGACACTGAATAATACTGCCAAAATTTTGCAATTGACAGACAGAACCATGTAGTTCACTCTATGACTCAATGAGCTTTTTTTTTAAAGACAAAAATCTAAGACTGCAATTGAGAGCAAAGGCTTTCAGAGTGTCAGGATGGCAGTAAATATGATCCTAAGGTAAATGCCAGGAAGGTCTTTTGATTCTTAGAAAAAAACAAGAAAGGAAGGGCGAGCAAGATAACAGCAACAGCTTCTAAATTGGAGTGATAAATAATAAACACAGGACAATGAAATGAGTAGTATATTACCTTTAATCACATGAATGGATGTCGTTTCCAAAAACTGTCTTTCTGCCAACGTTCACTTTGGTGATGAAGTATTTCACAGAGTCAAATCCTAAATGTATCTGAAAGAGACAACATTAAAGAAAATCAGAAAATGCAATGAAAATGACAAAGCTGGCACAGCCCAGTATGAAAGATTACTACTGTAAACTTCATGCTTCAGAGGGAGAAGGCAGAAACTCCTGCTTTGGAGGCTTGTATAATTTTCTATGCCAAATGAAAATCAATCTTGATTAGGAAACAGCTATTAGCAAATCCTAGTGAATTACTGAGGCAGTTAATACTCTAGAGCCCCCCAAAGGCTGTTGGTTCAAATAACTTGGCATTTGACTCTTCATGACTAGGAAAACTTAGTCCCTAATCAGAAGCAAAGCCACATTCTCGTTATTGAAACTGGGACACACTGTGCTTCTTACAAATAGGAATTTTGATTTTATGAGGGAAAACAGCTAATAAGTAGTAATAATAGTGTAAGTCATTTAATTTAGTATTGACAATGTGCTTGGTGCGGTACAAACATGAAGTAAAGACATTCCCTGCCCAAAAAGCCATCAATCAAAAAACATAGAAGACACATACTGGGAAACCCAGAGAAGGGGATAATTTAGAGGTTGCAGGGGCAGATCTATATTACTATATTCTTATGGGCATCACAGAAGAAGTGATTTTTAGGAGGAATCTGAATGAGGATAAGGTGATGCCCTGAACAATGACAGAGTGGCTGCTTGGTGAACTGAGATAGGGCTCCCACTATAGTAACGTGCATCGCCCATTTTTGTACTTAGTTTTGGTTGTAAAATATTAGCTAAATAGCTTGAGAAGTTACAGTGATGAAAAACAGTACATATCTGAACTAAACAGACCTTGAGAAGTGCATTTAGCCCTATGATTTGCCAAAGCTACTTTTATGCCAGCCACAGCTATTTCTTTGGACATGAAAAAGGCATTTTCCCTGACGTGAATGGCCGTAGTGTATACATTTTATACCCTCCAGTGGTTTGGATTCTGACCCAAGTGATTAGACAAACCTACCTGTTCTGGAGACCTTTCTGCCAGGATTTATATTACCGCATTAACTGCACACTGATTTTATTAAAAAGAGTGGCTGGGCAAAATTGCCTCTTGTGTTCTAAAGTTTCTTCTTATGCTAGAGTCCATGGCTATTGCCTTTAGAGAAGGAGACAGTCTCAGGGTCATTCTGGTGCACAGCACTTACCTTAGCATTTCTCTCCAAGTCAACATATTCCTCTCATATCCCCAGAATTCAGTTCAAAACTGTTTAATTCTTGTCAGGTGATTTTTCACTCCTCTCCAATTATCAGATCAACTTGAGAGAATCTGTTACTCTGTCCCTTAAGAAATTCATGACTGTACTCAATATTTTACTCTTATTTGGAAACTGGACAGCATTCAAAACCTAGTGATCCAATACACCGGTAGGAAGATTTTAATCCCACTGATCACTATAATACTGCTATTAGTAAAACCCATGAAAATGCAGCAAGAACTGACCTATGTTAAATCTCTCCTTTAGAAAAGATTAGATGTTGTAAGGACAGTTATTACACACTTAGTCAGCTATCAGTGACAGACTAAATGATGTAGGGGATTATTAAATGGTTATAGAATTGCTTTCCTCTAGGTCATTGCTATGAATCCAGCCCAGGACAGCAGCTCCCTGAAATTATCATCATCTGATGATATGGTGTTCAGTGGCATATAAGAATCCTGTAGCTTCAGTCCACTACCTGCTGAACAATTCACAAAAAACACCTTCACTACTACCACTTGTCCAGTCTCAGCAGAGAAGCCAGTGATTGAACTGACTGGGAGACTGAACTTCTGTCCAGAACAAGGTTGAGCCCCCTTGGCTAGATAATGCCTGCCGGTGAAGCACTTGCTCTCTGAGGGAACTTTAGCCTCCGATGTTAAGTCACATGAAAATTATAATGAGAAAAAATCAACCTGAAAAATGTCCAGTGAAAAGAGACCCAAACCTTCCAGCAAAGCCATATTTAAAACAAACAAACAAAAAAACTTTTTCAGTCTAGAAGTCTTAGAGGGAAATTCTCCCAAAGTACAAAGCAATCAGAATGCAGTTATTCTCCGAGTGGGGATATGCTCGCTTCATCCAGCTAATAGACACAATTATCTTCTTTGGCTGACATTAAAGGAAACATTAACTAATACCCTTCCTTCAACAGCATTGCTTAATCTTTTAAAACAAGGCACCGCTATTGAGGCCACATGGTGAGCTTTAATGATGTGGAAGCACTGCCTGAAAATTACTCCAATAAAGCCCCTCCCTGTTGATCTGCTCTTGTCTCCTATTACACTACCGCACCTCCTTTGCTGTGCCACTGATGCCAGCCTTGAGTGCCAATTGTCTGTATTTGTCACAAATAAGTGTGTACTTTCTTCCACGCTACCCCTTGTACAGGGAATGCCCTCCCTGCATTAATCTGCAGACCCATTTCCCGCCCCCTACCATTTTGATGCCCCTCCTCAAGACAACTTCTGCTGTGATGCCTGTAAGGAATCAGCCAAAGGATGATGACTTAGCTAGGCAGCTGTCTGGGATAGCGCCTTTTATTTTATTTATGTTGTAAGAAACCAAAAACTACAGTTGATCTGAAACCATCAAGTTGTGCAGCAACTGAGCTATGTCACTGGTGAGCCTGTAATCCTTACCGTCAACTTCCGTTTGTCATACTCACGTGCTGGGTCTTAGATGCGATTGTAAGATTTCTGGAGCAGGGATTATGTGTTGTACTGTGCCTAGCACAATGGAGCCTGAATTTTGATTGGGGCTTTTAGGCACTACTGCAATACACATAATAAATATATGAATGATGCCTACGGCATTGCCAAGGAAGACAATTTAATGGTGTGTGTCTAGGGAGGCAGCTCTTCTTTGAAAGGTAGGTTATTCCAAACTCCCATTGCCTTGGGGGTGGATATCCCTTGTATAACTTTGGGGGAGGCAGGAATTCAGTCAGGAACCACTCCAATGCACAGACCTTTCTCAGCGTGGCGAGCTGAACCACAGTGTCCCTGAAGGGCACTGTGACTGAGAGTGCAATGACATCAATCCAAGATGCTTAACAAAAGAGCCCTGATTCCCTCAATAACAAAACACCCAAACAGTCACTTCAGCAGAGGCAACGTGTGGAGGAGTATGTGGGGTCACGTGCCCCCTGCCCCTCAGATTTGCTGCTTGGCTTGTACTGCACATGCTCAGTAACATCTGCTGAAGCCACTGCCCTCACTCTTCCTCCCCCACTCCCCCCCTAACCCCCCAATCAGCAGGTATGGGTCATCTCTGCCCTACAGCCTTGGTTCATTAGCTCAGATTAGGTCATCACCTTCCCTTCCGCCTGTGACTGATTTGTACGTCCAATGCCCAGCAAGCATCTAGTGGCCACACGCCAAGGCAGCTCGCTGGGCCGGTCTCCCAGTCCAAAGCTCAGCCTCTGGGCCTGCTGTCCCAAATGGTGCTTTCTAGAGTGGCATTTCCCTCCTCCAATGGGAAAAGAGCAGGAAGCAGGGGTGGGATTTGCAACTAGCTCTCTAGCCTCCCCAGGTGGATTGGGGAAGCCAGTTCCTCCTTTCGGCTCCTCCCCTAACCAGTCAGGGCTGTGCGGGCAGGGCTGGCCTTCCCATGTGGGGGGAGGGAGCGGCTCTGTGATGGTCCATGGCAGATTAACTACAGTATTGGCAACCCCAAAGGTTCAAAAAGTCATGAATCCGAGCCCAAAATGCCATGAGATTGGCCAAAAATCGTTCAATCTTTACAACAGATTATACTGTGCTTTTAGGGCCGTCTTTTGATTCTTGAACCCCCGCCCATCCCCAGAGCCTGGGTGACTGTTAGTGTTGCCAACTCTCCCAGGTTTATTAAGGTGATTTTGGCCCCCCGAAGGGTGATCATCCATCCATCCATCCCTTATTTCAAGGGATTGTTCCTTATTTCATTGATTTGCCTCTGAGGGTGACCACCCATCCCTTATTTAAGATGTATTGAAATGTATTAAAACTGATAAGTACCATTTCAAACAGTAAATTGAAGCTTATGATAATTGCACTGTGTACTTGAGGGCAGTAGAAATTTACACTTGAGAGAAAAATACATGCTATGCTGAAGGAAATGGTGTTTCCTTAAAATAAAAGATCTGTCCCTTATTTTTCATATGGTTTTCCCTTATTTCCATTCAGCAAAGGGGATCACCCTATCTCACCCCCACATCTGCTCATCCCCCTACGCAGCAACTAATTCTGCCCCAATCCCTAAATCAATCCTGCTCCCCCTAGTCCCCCCCATCAATGCTGCCCCCACAGCTGTCTGTCCACCAGCTCCCCATCATTTCTGCCCCCGTATCTTCCCCCCTACTCCCCCCATCAGTCCTGACCCCCCTGCTGCCTCACATCTGCTTATCCTGCAGTTTCACTGGTTTTTCACTCCACTCTCCCAGGCCCATGGATGGGGAAGCTGCAGAGGGTCCCATCCTCCTTCTCAGGCCAGGCATTGCAGGGAAGCAGGAGCAAAGGAGCTGCCCTGTTGCACACAGAAGATGAGGAGAGTGTGGAGATGCTGGGCTCTTTCTGTTCCCTCCCTCCCCTCCTGGGAGAATAGTGTCAGCTCCCGAGGAGAGGAAGAGAGCTCTGCCTGCATCCTGCAGCAGCTCTGATTGGCTGCTCTTCCCCAGGAGGCAGGCAAGTGAAGACAGCCAGGCTGAAATTCACAAGGGGGCAGGAGCTTCTCATGTCATCATGAGACTGCCGGCTGAGATTCCATGACTCATGAAAAAATCGTGAGAATTAGCAACACTCACAGACTCATAGACTTTAAGGGCAGAAGGGACCATCATGATCATCTACTCCAGGGGTCGGCAACCTTTCAGAAGTGGTGTGCCGAGTCTTCATTTATTCACTCTGATTTAAGGTTTCGCGTGCCAGTAATACATTTTAACGTTTTTAGAAGGTCTCTTTCTATAAGTCTATAATATATAACTAAACTATTGTTGTATGTAAAGTAAATAAGGTTTTTAAAATGTTTAAGAAGCTTCATTTAAAATTAAATTAAAGTGCAGAGCCCCCCGAACCAGTGGCCAGGACCCGGGCAGCGTGAGTGCCACTGAAAATCAGCTCACGTGCCGCCTTTGGCACACGTGCCATAGGTTGCCTACCCCTGATCTAGTCTGACCTCCTGTAGATTGCATGCCACAAATCCTCACCCGTCCTCTCCTGTAGAAGGCCTATAACCTCTGGCTGAGTTACTGAAGTCCTAAAATCTTGATTTAGGACTTGAAGTTACAGAATCCACCATTTACACTAGTTCAAACCAGAAAGTGATTCATGCCCCATGCTGCAGAAGAAGGTGAAAAAAACCCCAGGGTCCCACCAATCTGACCTAGGGGGAAATTCCTTCCTGACCCCAAATATGGTGATTAGTTAGACCCTGAGCATGTGGGCAAGACCCATCAGCCAGATACCTGGGAAAGAATTCACTGTAGCAACTCAGAGCCCTCCCCATCTAGTGTCTCGTCTTTGGCCACTGGAGATATTTGCTAACAGCAGTCATGAATGGCCCATATGCCATCATACCATCCCCTCCATAAACTTATCAATCTCAGTCATAAAACAAGGTAGGTTTTTTTGCCCCCACTACTCCCCTTGGAAGGCTGTTCCAGAACTTCACTCCATTGATGATTAGAAACCTTTGTCTAATTTCAAGACCAAACTTATCGATGGCCAATTTATATCCATTTCTTCTTGATCCAACACTGGCCCTTAACTGAAATAACTCCTCTCCCTCACTGGTATTGATCTCTCGGATGTATTTATAGAGAGTGATCATAGCTCCCCTCATCCTTCCCTTTGTTAGGCTAAACAAGCCAAGCACCTTAAGTTTCCTCCTGTAATGTAAGTTCTCCATTCCTCAGATCATCCTAGCAGACCTTCTCTGCACCTGTTCCAGTTTGAATTCATCTTTTTAAACATAGGAGAGCAGAACTGCACACAGTATTCCAGATGAGATCTCACCAGCGCCTTGTATAGTATTTCCCTATCTCGATAGATGCATCCTAGGATTGCATTAACCTTTTGCACAGTCGCATCACATTGGCAGCTCATAGTCATCCTGTGACTGACCCATTCCTCCTTTCTCCTCCTCTGTCATTTCCGACTGATACATCCACAGCTTATAGCAAAAATTCTTGTTGTTTGTCTATAAATGCATGACCCTGCAATTTGCACTATTAAATTTCATCCCATTTCTATTACTCCAGTTGTCAAGGTCCTTCAGATCTTCTTGTGTGATATTCTGGTCCTCCTCCATATTGGCAATACCTCCGAACTTTGTCATCTGCAAATTTTATTAGCAGACTCCCACTTTTTGTGCCAAGGTCATGAATGAAAAGGTTAAATAGGATGAGTCCCAAGAACAATCCCTGAGGAAGTCCACTAGTAACCTGCCTCAAGCCTGAGAGTTCACCTTTCTGTATGATCCGTTGTAGTCTCCCCTTTAACGAATACCTTATCCACCTTTCAATTCTCGTATTAATCCCCATATTCTCCCATTTAACTAATAATTTCCCATGTGGAACTGTATCAAATGCTTTACTGAAATCCAGGTAGATTAGATCTACTGCATTTCCTTTGTCTAGAAAATCAGTTAACTTCTCAAAGAAAGAGATCAGGTTTGTCTGACATGATTTACCTTTCATAAAACCATACTGTATTTTATCCCAATTACCATTTACTTCTATGTCCTTTACTCTGTCTTTCAAAATTTGTTCTAAGACCCTGCATACAATTGATGCCAAAGTAATGGGCCTGTAGTTTCTCGGATCACTCCCTCCCCCGCCTCCCTTTCTTAAATATTGGTACTATATTTACAATTCTCCAGTCACTGCGTGTGACCCCAAAGTTTATGGATTCATTAAAAATCCATGCTATTGGGCTTGAAATTTCATGTGTAAATTAATTGAAAATTGCAAAACTAACTGAAATTCCCAATACACATGTTCTATCAATGCAACTGAAATAAAAAGTGGTGAACATTTTTAAGCTCAAGTGCCTAAAGTTGGGATCCTAAGTAAAAGTGCCCTTGTTTGCCAGGTGCTAAGCCCCTGCAACTCCTACTAATTTCAATGAGAGTTGTGGATGCTTGACATGTCTAAAAGTCAGTCCACTTTTATTTAGGCACCTAGATATGCACATAACAGCCACACCTCAGCCAACTCAGTTCAAAACTGTGAGCCTGCTCACCAAAACCATCCCAGGTATCATAGACAATAGAAAAATGATCGTTACGGAAGAATATTAGCAAGACTGATCATCCACCAAATTCAATAATAATAATTAAATAAAAGTTTAACATCAGATTAACAACTGTTTTACAGGACAGGTATTTCCCTTCCATCTTCTCCGCCCTCTTTATAGTTCTCAAGTAGATAATTCTCCCATATAATAGTAATGGAAATATTAACAGCCTAACAATATTGCATTGAAGTTTCACCTTGTTATAAATAGCTATAAATTGGCCTTATAGAGTTATTTGACTTGCAAATTTATTTTATAATTTAAAAAGGCACCGCAGGAACTGTGCTGCAATACCATGGGCTTTACTGACTATTTAAATGGTACTTAGAGGTTCCATACCCTCTCCCCTCTGTAAAGGTGCACAGTGGCTCCAAGTATGGTTTAACTGTAAACAATGTAATTCTGGAGCTCAATCCTGATATCATGTACACAAAGCTGCCATGGAGTTTTGAGTGCACAATGATTTCAAGACTAGGCCCTTTGCCTCCCACTTCCTTACCCCACTTAACAGCTCTGTAGAAAGGCAAGCATTTCTCTGGCCAACAGGGTGTTCTCTTCATTTTCATTACAAAAAGCTACTGACTAAGAAGAAAACTGAAATAAAGCTGAGATGGAAATATAACATTAAAGCTGAGAAGCCATGATTTGCTGCTAAGTGTGTCCAAACTGGAGATCCTCAGTAAACCACAGGGAATTTCAGTGACTGAAAATGAGTATTTGGGTATCAACAGATTTACTCAATAAGAAGGAGGGGGCTGGACTCGATGACCTTTCAGGGTCCCTTCCAGTTCTATGAGATAGGTCTATCTCCATATATTATTATAAGGAAGGGGGATGCATTATTTTTGGCAGATTTCTCTGCAGAAGGTAAAGTCTGTCAATTTTGCAAAGCCTGGGAGTGATCCCAGACTGAGTTGCAACTGTTGTGGCAAATGAAGAAATGAAGAGGGTGTTAAACAAAAAAACCATGAGATGCTCATCCGGGAGAAGGAGGGTACATTCAGTTTTCTAGTGCCAGGTGTTTCTGCATAGCCAGTTCTTTTGTGTCTTGTTTAAGACTGATTCATCCTATGTTATTATCCTAGATAACTTCTGGGTTTACTGATCTTTTCCCATTAGCATTGTTTCCATTATCAGCTATATAAGCTGTTTTCCCCCAATTCATCTTTCTTAATGTATTCATTATAAAATCTCATACTGACCAGGAAACAAAAAGTAGTTGTTGTCAGACCACCTCTAATATCTAAAAACTTCAGTTGACACATGTTATCAATGCGAATGTAAGCTTAATATTATTAACAATATTTTAACTTCCATTCACTCTTGTCTTCCCATCCGTCACTTGTCTTAACTGATGATCTTTAAATATTCAGGTTTTCTCTTAAGTCTCATCAAACCAGAAGATTATGTAAAACCATGGCTTTGAAAGGAAGAAGAAATGCAGACAGTGTACTATAGATGTCAAGAAAGAAACCAGTGGATAATTCCCCCTCTGCTGAACTCTGGAAAAAGTTAACTATTTCTTCTTTGGGCTAGCTTCTGATCTCCACCCCACTCAACACTAAATGCAGTTTTATACTTTCAAATTATGCTCTCTGTATTTCCAGGTGTTTGTACTCTCTTCCCCCACACCTTGCCACTGTTTAAAACCTTGAACAATGCTCCCCTTTTCCCTAGTATTCATTGTAAGTAAGTACTGTAATCGCTAAACAGATTATTAACTCAGCCTACTCA
The DNA here is from genome assembly GCF_002925995.2 of Terrapene triunguis. Lineage (NCBI taxonomy): Eukaryota > Metazoa > Chordata > Testudines > Emydidae > Terrapene > Terrapene triunguis. The sequence goes on along the minus strand of NW_020664540.1, from coordinate 1,096,312 downwards.
ACAGTTTGGTTCTTGCAGATGGAGAAATTCTGCATTTGCAACTTGTTTACTTCTTTTAATTTAAAATCTTTTGAGCTGTGCAAGCAGGGCGCTTCCCACCACTATCACGTGTCCTTTCTGGGATCAATGGCTTCCACCCCAAACTCAGGACACCATTCCACCACTTCTGTTCAAGTATTGCTCGTAGATAAATACAGTATTTGATTGCAAGTTCTTTTAGAATCCTCACAATGAGGTTGTTCAGGAGATGCACTGCAAGTGCAATAAGAAAGCTATTTGCAGTTGCAACCATGCTGCTTTGGGCAGTGAGTTTGTCTGATCTTATAAGGTTGGCTGGGCTGGGCAGTAGTATTTGGATGGAAGATCTCCAAGGTGTTCTGCAGGAAGTGGTATTGTGTGTTTAGTGTGGGTATAACTCTTTTCCACCTATATCAACACTGATCATATATTTGTACTGAACTGTATCTTAGGCAATTTGATGCCTAAGATATCACCTTGTGGTTGAGATGTAAAAACTCCTGACCACTTGTGGTTATTACAGACTCGTGGCACTTCTGCAGGAGCTGGGGGGCTAGCTTCAGTGTCCTGACAAACTTCCAATTTGAATCAGTACCTACCTTTGATCCTGCACCCTACAGTTTTGATGGAGACCGCTTTCTTCTTCCCCACCTATCCTAAACTGTTAAACAGTAGGAAACACTAGACAGCTTCCTTGTTTCCTCTGGATGTACTTCTGTGATGGATGGATGTGCATTTTATAAAGTTTTTTGGGATCCAAGGAGCTATGTAAATGTAAATTAGTCTTATAACATGGAATCAGGATTTACATGTGTGTGAGATCTTGCTTAAACCTCTCACTTCTGTTTGGATGCAAACCTTTTTCCTAAGCAACTGAGACAAGTGAAATATGTGTCAGAGTCTGGAGGTTAGATATCTGTTCTGTTCTTTCATTTCAGAACGTGCTCTTGTCTCTTCCCTCTGACACTGTACTTTAGTTCTCCTCTCCACAGGTTCAGAGCTGCCTTCCTCTTCACAGCTTCCTATGTTAGGTATAAGATGTTGATTTCTCTGAAAAAGCAGCAGCAAGCTAAAATGACTCTATGTGGAGGAGCAGCATTTCAGAATGAGACACAGCATGGAGTTCTACGAAGTGAAAAGGGGTAGGAGGCTTCTATTTCTGGAGTGTGCTGCTCTCTCTTTGCTAACTTCATGAAGAGCTAGTTTTTACTTTTTTCTGTACCAGTCTCCAGATCAGCTAGCGCTAGCGGTGTAAGATCAACTCGGTCAAAGTTTTGCCACGGATTACTGTTGATCTACAAAAGTTTGGTTTAGGGCCTCCACAGAGCTGGCAAGTCATTCTACTCAGTCTCAGTTTTTGTGATGGTATTGTGAGTCTCATGATATTTAGTGTTTTTCTTAAAGCCTCAGCTCCTGGAGTCCTGTGATTACATGAGAATCTGAGCTTTCTTTTATTTTTTTAATAAGTGTTTAGCCCTCCCAGTTGCAGAGTAAAGCTGGAAAAGTGAATCCTAACCACTCAAACATAATAATAAATAAAATGGAAGGAAAATCCAAAATTTATTTTAAAAAACCTCATGGCTTTTGGTGGTGACTTGACTCATGGTTTTTGAACACATAGGATTGGCAATACCGCTTGATACTCCTCTTTTCCAGATGTTTTACAGGCACTTAAGTTTGTGAACCCTTCATCTCAACACTTAATTACAGGAGCTTTCTGAAGAAGGTACTCCACAAGGGCAGGGGGCAGGAAGAGAGGAGGCAAGGGCAACAAGCCAGCATGAGCAGAGGCAGGAGGAGGGCCAGGCAGCAGGGAAGCAATATGCAGAGGAACAGAGGGAGAGAGAAATGGAGCAGATGGGAAGAGTGACTAAATGAATTTCTCTGAATGCTAGTAGGCCTCAGTATCATGGAAATCTCCATAGACTCTGCAGAGAACTGTGGATCTGTGCCAAGGAAAGGATTTTTGCCATTCGATACAGGAATTGGTTGATGCGAGAGGACCTCATTAAAAATCAACCCCATAGATACTAAAGATAAGCCTCAACAAGCTGTTGATACATTTTTACAGATATGTGTTCTGTTACTTGCTGTACAAATAACATCTCTGTTGAGAACTTACTTTTGGAATCTGAAAATGCCCTTAATGCGCAGCATGTTCCTACACTCTACTTGTCACTGCAGAGAACACTGTGGGCTTCCTGGTTTGTTCAAGAAGTATTACACACCAAACACTTTACAAATAAGCATATAAACCCTCCTAATTCAAAGCACAAGCCAACTGGTCATTAAATGGGGTTAGGGAGAAACTTCCAAGAATTTCATAATTATCCACGATGATTTCTTGCACCTTCCTTGAAAGAAGCTGGTACTTCTTTTTTTGACACTGTTTGAGGCAGGATACTGGACTCATATTAGGGCTGTCCCACATCTTGTAGTAGCTTTGGGAGTTGATAGCAGACAAGATTCTGTTCCGCCTCCTCTACTTAACAGGGTCCAAATTTTAGTGCTTCTGATCAATAGAACAGGTGGTTGTGCTGGCTGACTCTTCTGTTCTCTAGAGCATGAAAATTGGATTCCTGTACTTCACTACTTGCAAATACTTCTGGATTGTCCCAGTATTAGACAGCATTTCCACTAGCAGAAGAATGTATGCATGTCAGAGCATCAGCACAGACTAGGCAATTATTAGAAAGGAAAGTAGTCTGAGATGGATTCCAAATTGTCTGTTCTCTTTTTGGAAGGCATCATGAAAGAATGTTCCAGTTTGTCCATCACACAGAGTGCAGCTTTATAGGTAGTAGAAATTAGGACAAGAGCAGGTTAGACATATGGAATTGCAGTTACCTAAAAGATGAAAACTAGGTATTTCCTTATACCTCCCTATATAATCTATGATATATGCAATGAGGTACTATAGACACTACACTACAACCTTGTAACCCTGAGCCTTTTAGGTCAGAGTTTAATATAGCCAAAGTATTTGAACAGAAATGTAAAAGATGGTTCTCTTTTGTAAGGCCAAAGATACAGACTAGACTCCTAATGTTCAGCATTGGTAATTAACAGAAGAGTGGAAGGTGTCACGATACCATCTCTTAGCACTAGGGATGGAGGAGTTTTTCTTTCTGATTTAAAAATCGAAAGCTCAGCAACAAGAATTAAATTGAATTTCCAAAGTACTAAACATTGCCACATTCTGAGTTGGCTAATGTGGGAATGCAATGTGCTGTCCCAGAAGGGATAGTCCAGTTGCATATAGCAGGCAACACATGGAAAAAATAAAGAAGGGAAATTTTTTTTTTTTTTTAAAACACTGCCTGAGTCTTGAAATAAGCCATGAAATCTAAAAGCACACATGCTTAAACACCACGAAGGGTCACCCTTCCAACCAGTTTCTAAACATGCACCTGAAAGATCTGCAGGCCTGTTAAATGTGTGCAAACAGGCAGTTTGATGTACATTAGTCACCCAATCAGCATGGGCAAATGCACATGCCCACTCAGACTGTGGGCACATTGACAGACGTTAGTTGGAAATTCAGGCAATTTGTTACAAATATTACAAAGGTTTGAACAGATGTGCTGTACTTTCAAAACTTTACTGACTTCTAACATAATATGACTGCAGATTCTATGTCAGTGCACCCATACAATCCCATTGACAGCAACAGGCTTGCACAGCTGTAGCACAGCAAAATTTGGCCCACACTGCTGACAGATCTCCTGTTATTATTATTTCGATTATGGTGGCACACACAATATGCTAGGCGCTTTCCAAATATATAATAAGATGCAATCCCTTCCCCAACGTGTTCATAATCAAAGAAAGAACAAACAAAGGATGAAGGAGAGGGATAAGACATACTTCTTTTCAAATTAAAAAAATGGTTGTGTCAACTACCTCACTTTCCTTGTACCTAGTCATTATTAGTTGCCAGTTTCTATAGGCCTCCTAGTAGAAGGGAGTCTGGGGGAGGGATTTGAAAAAGGAAAGGGTGGTGGATTTATTCACACACACATATGTGCATGCACATACTTTTAGAAAGGACAAAGAAGTAATTTCACTGTGTGTGATACTCTGCAGATTTGATAGCTGATCTATGCAAAAACATGTTGCTCAATACAAAGAGATCATTGTGAGGAAGAGAGAAGGTAGTGACTGTATTTGCACATTCATCATTCTACTAAAGTAATGTACCAAGAAGTTAGAGAAAACACCACATGATTGACATATTGTCAAGCCCCATCAGGAAAGCAAGGAAATCAGGGTCAAATAGTTCCTTGTTTTTCTTCTCTGTAATCATAAGATTGACTCTAAGAACCATGCATTTAAAATGGAATAATAATTATCAGAATATTGAGCTATGTGCTGCATTCTTTTCTGGGGACCGAATGTATTGCTCATAAAGCTAAGGGACAGAAAACACTGGCTTTGGAAGGGGTTTTGTGGAGGCACGCAGTGTGCAAGCTTCCCCTTCTCCAGCTCTGCCAGTACACTTCAGTCCAGAAAACTGCTATTTTGTTCTTGGGCTTCTTTCAAGATTGCTTATAGTGCCAAACTATGGGGCGGATTTGTAATGCAGACAAATTAGGACTATGATGTGAGTACACTCTGCTATGTCCCAATCCACTACACCAATTAGTTTGTAGTATTTTAGTAAAGATGTCAGCCAGCAAAACCTACTAAAAAGAGAAAGCTGCCCTGACGGCGTATGTCCAGTACAACTTGCTTATTTTAGCTAGAGGGTTTATTCTATCAGACTTTTAGCCTAATTCTCCCCCAATGACTGAGGCCACACTCAGAAAAATACAAACAGATCTCTGTACCAAATAAATGAAAATTTTTGTGGTATTTTTCATTTGGCAATCTATGGGATCATATGAAAACATTCACACTCCATGCTCAGAGTAATCATTATCCCTATTTACATGGTATAGTAGATTCATTATTTCTATAAATGAAATTGTAAGTGTGATATTTGCTAACTTAATGGAAAGCACCAGAACTCAGGGTACGTTTAATCAGAGTATCCAAACTACAAGTAAAAGTGTAGTCTTTTAAAAGTTACATTTTGTTACCTTTCAAAATTCATCTTGAAAATGGTGAAATAAATGAGTAGCTAAGATAATCACAAACCAAAGTCTCTTGATGCTATTGTTATTCATCATGGTTCCTTCAAACCTAGGCCATCCAGCTGCCAAATGGGATTTTTTTTAAAAGTATGCACTGACAATAACCATTCTTTAGTTAATCCTCCTTAACCTCCTTTGCTGGGTAAGAGAACTATATTTAAAGGGGGAAAAGCAATGCCCGTGCAATTTTTATTCATTCCTTCACACACAATTTACGATGCATGTAACTATTTACAAGCAGTAAAAGACATTTTCTAAGATGTTCCAGTATATTATATGCACTCATCAATATACACGCTTCTTAATTTCACTTCATAACTCCTAAGTAGTTGGAGCTAAACAAGGGCACAAATGGTTGTGAACAGTGATAGATTATAGTTATTCCTGAAGTGGCTTTTGCCCAGAAATTGTAGGTATAAACTTTTGAATGTTGTTGATTCCATTATTAGTGTTGTCAGAGTCTATGATTTCTAGGGGGGTTCTGTTTCCAGGTGGTATAGCGTGCAGAATCTCTTCTGGAGAGAGCTGTTAGAAGTGTAATCTCCCTCCTTTGAAGTATTTGGGGCCTATGACTACAACTCCGGTTAATGGGAGTTTGATATATAAATCTACCATACACTGAGGGGAAATGTGCCCGATGTATTTAACTATAGGTCCCTGTGAACTGATGGGTAGCAGACTGAAGCCGTGAGTGTCTTGTGCATGATCATCCCTACACAGAATGAAAATAAGGAGAGCATAACACTGCTGGCTGCTGTCCCTTCCTGTTTATACTATACCACTTTGTGCCCTTATCTTGAATAAAAATAGTCTTTTGCTTGCCAAGAAATCGAATCGAATTCTTCCTCCAGAGGTGGCTCTGGGCTTCCTTCACCCACGGCTGCGTCCTGTGCTTGCTTCGGCCCCCTTGCCCTGCCTTGGCTTCCTGCCCCAAGCGCCTTCCCTTCCTGCCCCAGCCCTAGTCGGGGTTCCCCAGCGCACGAGAAGCCCCGTAGTCCGGCTCCCTGCCCGGGCAGAGCGGCCCCAGCCGCCCGCAGCCACCCAACTTCTCCCCCCGTCTTCCAGCGCTGCCTGGGACCGCGCCACTCCGCTGCCCCAGCGAGCCCCGAAAGGGCAGCGGCTCCCGGGGGTCGGCTGGCGGCTCACCTGCTGCTGCGGTGCGAGGCGCCCTGTCGCCTCCGCGTGTCCCAGCCCGGGCTGCCCAGTGCAGCAGGGAAGCTGCGAGGAGATAGCCAGCAGCTGCCGCTTTGTGCCGCTAGGCGAGAGGCAGAGCAGAGCTCCAGGCAGGCAGGCAGCCCTCTACCTCCCATGCACAGGAACAGAGGGAGCCTCAGCTCCTCAGCACATCCACATCATCAGTGACCCGGGGCTGGCATCACGCTGCTGCTGCTGCTGCACCTCCTCGCATGCAAACGAGCTCTGCTACTCCCGGGCGAAGAAACCACTCCCCTAGGCTGAGTGCAGGCAGAGTTCGTGACTCCGCGGCGCGGGAACAGAGCGGGAGCCACACGGGCCACGGCAACAGTAGGGCTGAGCCGCCTCAATTCCCCATGTCCTCCCCCCAGCCTCTGTGTCGAAGCTCCTGAGTTTGGAAAGCAGGCAGGAGAGGTACTCAGCTAAGTGATTTTTAAACTGCAGGCCCTATGGAAAAGTCCTGCATAGCGCATCGAGCAGCACGTGGTTGCTTTTCTACAGATTTGTTTTAAACTGTCCTATAGACTTTAACAGGGAAAATATATATATATATATTTTTGCTACAGAGATTTATGGGATGGTTTTTGAAAATGCCTCCAGGCAGACGTTGTTGTAGCCCTGTTGGTGCCAGGATATTAGAGAGACATAAGCAGAAGATCATGTTCTGTGAAATTCGATGGGGTTTTTAATGTAACTTTAATGAAATCCGATGATATTTGTACAGAAACCTCTCGATTTAAACGTCTTTTCCATTCTACAGCACTTTTCCATAAAGGAAGCAACAACGCTATTTCTACCCGCCTCCGTGCGGAGCAGAAATTATATTACTAATACATGAGAGATGACACCAACCAAACACCTCCAGATTTGGGGCTGGAGGGAGTTTCATCATCTTACCCTGCAAACGACCTTTATCATAAACAGGATGAAAAACCACAGTACAAACACCCATAAACTTTGAGATGTTCACATTAAACATTCAGATCTGAATTTCAAGGCTTGAATTCATCTGCCCAGGGCTAAAACATGAGAGCATGCAAACAGATACAGTGCAAAATTCTATACATCATAGAATCATAGAATATCAGGGTAGGAAGGGACCTCAGGAGGTCATCTGGTCCAACACCCTGCTCAAAGCAGGACCAATCCCCAACTAAATCATCCCAGCCAGGGCTTTGTCAAACCTGACCTTAAAAACCTCTTAGGAAGGAATTCCACCACCTCCCTAGGTAACCCATTCCAGTGCTTCACCACCCTCTTAGTGAAAAAGTTTTTCCTAATATCCAACCTAAACCTCCCCGACTGCAACTTGAGACCATTACTCTTTGTTCTGTCATCTGCTACCACTGAGAACAGTCTAGATCCATCCTCTTTGGAACCCCCTTTCAGGTAGTTGAAAGCAGCTATCAAATCCCCCCTCATTCTTCTCTTCGGTGGACTAATAATCCCAGTTCCCTCAGCCTCTCCTCATAAATCATGTGCTCCATCCCCCTAATCATTTTTGTTGCCCTCTGCTGGACTTCTGCCAATTTTTCCACATCCTTCTTGTAGTGTGGGGCCCAAAACTGGACACAGTACTCCAGATGAGGCCTCACCAATGCCGAATAGAGGGGAATGATCACGTCCCTCGATCTGCTGGCAATGCTCCTACTTATATAGCCCAAAATGCCGTTAGCCTTCTTGGCAACAAGGGCACACTGTTGACTCATATCCAGCTTCTTGTCCACTGTAATCCCTAGGTCCTTTTCTGTAGAACTGCTGCCTAGTCACTCAGTCCCTTGTCTGTAGCAGTGCATGGGACTCTTCCATCCTAAGTGCAGGACTCTGCACTTGTCCTTGTTGAACCTCATCAGATTTCTTTTGGCCCAATCCTCTAATTTGTCGAGGTCCCTCTGTATCCTGTTCCTACCCTCCTGTGTATTTACCACTCCTCCCAGGTTAGTGTCATCTGCAAACTTGCAATCCACACCATCCTCCAGATCATTAATGAAGATATTGAACAAAACCAGCCCCAGGACCGACCCTTGGGGCACTCTGCTTGATACCGGCTGCCAACTAGACATGGAGCCATTGATCACTACCCGTTGAGCCTGACAATCTAACCAGCTTTCTATCCGCCTTATAGTCCATCATCATCAGTGTGCCTTGCATTTTAACAGGATGGACTACTGCTAAGGAGTGAGTTTTGGTTTTGATGGCCCATTTGAGCAGACTGCTACTGAAGGGCAACAGGGGCCTCTTCTCAGCCACCAGGGACTCAGCAGAGGGCTGGGAGAAAACTTCAGACCTTCTGGGTGGTGGGCTGTTTGTGGGTTGTTGTTTTTTTATGGTGTATTCTTCATGTTGAGAGATTTAGATCTGGGAGTAGTTTGTTGTGATTGAGAAGGTTTCCAATGGTGGGACGAAAGGGCAGGGTAAGAAATCATTAAAATGAGACTCCTGTAGGATGGAATTTATGGGCTAGCTTCTGTGACAGAGAGTATGGCTATAGGTGATGGTGGCATCAGAAATGTGGATAGCATGCGAATGATTGTCTTGATGTTCCTCTCCATTTGGCCACAGTGGCAGGGTGGTTATGGGGAGAAAGACCCAATGACCATAGAAATGAAGAGGATTTTTTTTCTTGTTTTGAGAGGGTTGGCACTGTAAGGTGGGAGGCTGTTCAATGTGAAATAGTGAGTGTGTGATGGGTTGGAAAGGATGTGGTGTGGGTAGGGGTTTTGTTGAGATGTCTTTTGGAGCACCCGGATGTATCCCCTTGATGGCCACTGTCAAATGGCCAAGAGAATGGAACAATACTGGGACTATGGAGGCCCAGCATGGGGCGTGGGGGCTTGGAGTCCTCAATCCCTGTGGTAGCTGGCAGTGGGAGACCAGATGCTAATACATTTGTAAGGAGACTCGAAACCAGTAACAAAAGGTTTAATTTCTGTTCCTTTGGTCTCTCTGGAGGTCTAGTTGTCAAGAGATAAAGATCCTGGTCTTCAGTTCATGATGATTAAAGGCTCAGTCAGTGAGAAATAAAACATCAACTTTCTATGATTTGTTGAAAGGTGAAACACCTGACTCTGCCAGGTGCTGATGCCAGCAAAAAGGGCTGGGTTCCATTTTCTAGAGGTTTCCATAAAGACTTAACTAACACCAGATGGAGCTCACATCCAGAATCCTGGGAAACTATATCAAGTCCAGGGCCGGCTCCAGGCACCAGCTTCGGAGAGGGGCAGCACGTCCAGCTGTTCGGCGGCAATTCGGCGGACGGTCCCTCACTCCTGCTCGGAGCGAAGGACCTCCCGCCGAATTGCCGCCACAGATCGCGATCGCGGCTTTTTTTTGTTTGGTTGGTTGGCTGCTTGGGGCGGCCAAAACCCTGGAGCCGGCCCTGATCAAGTCCCAAGGGCACCCTGATGAGCAATACTTCCCCACTTGCCAGCATTTAGTCCAGGGGGTTGCGGGATGATAGAATAAACTTGGGAAAACTAGCAATTAATAATTTAAGAAATTCTCTGAGGTAAGACTCCCTCCCCCCAGGGGCCCATAACAATCAACCTCAGTGCTCCTGGTGGTTTTGTCTGGTTGGTGTGCCAGCCAGTTCCCTCCTTCCCAGCTCTCCACAGTCAGTTAGCTGTCCTGAACAGGAAAAGTTCAAGGATCCTGGCAGGCTCGGGCTCCTCAGAAGGCTCTACCACCTGGCCCAGCTGAGATGATTTCAACTTTTACTGCTGGGTAGGGTGGCCTGCACCACAATCCTTAGGTAGGCTGCTGCTCTGTCTGTGCCTTCAGGCCAAGCTGCCCCAGCTCTGTCCCAGCCCCTGCTGTTTTGCTCCATCAATTGCCTCAAATTTGCCATTGCTGCAGTGGGCCAACCATCACTTCAGAGCTGCTGTCCACCACCACAGCCATTTTGTGCTGTCCGTCACTTAGAAGCTGCCACTGCCAGTCTGCACCATCCACTGTTCTGTCGTAGTCTCCGTTCAGCTCTCTAGAGAGGCATAAGGGGCACTGATGGATCCTTGACAGAGTCTTCACCATCAGAGAGGCACTCCCCGCAGCTGCCCCTCCCCCGCTGTCTTCTGGCTCCCTCACCAAACTGTGCCTGACAGCAGTACAGTCAGGGTGGCCCCAGGCGCGTTTGATGTCGATGTCTTATCCTCATATTTTCTACCAAGGTCAATCGCATTTTGTTGCCCTCACACTCAAAATTTAACTGTTTCTTAACCAAAATGCCCCCAATCTGTCACATAACTAAAATGCAAATAAGTCATACCCATTCAGTCAGTTCCCCTTGCTCCCCAGTTTTGGCACAGTTGCCGCCAGCTGGGTATTTGATATAGCATGAACCAACAGAGGGATCAGCGGACAGGAGATGCAACTGTATTGAGTGCATCCTGCCCAAAGTGTAGGTCTCTCTCTCCCACTGTGCAAAGGAGGGTTTGAATGGTTCCATGGAACTGGGCCCAGGCCCGTTAGGGGCCATTTTTTACTTCTCGCTTTTTTCTTCCACCATGGGCCCTTAGCCTTCTCTGTAACTTCTCTCTTCTCTTAACCTTGATTGATTTTATCTGCATTCCTGAGCTCTGGATATTAGTTTCACCTGGAATAGTGCTGAGCTTCACAGAGATATTATGATTTTTCACCTGATTTCTCTAAGTTTCACAGAGATATTAGTTCTTTCACCCACTGCCGCAGTCGTGCCAAACCTAGCAATTCATTGGTGAAGAGCTTGGTGGGTGAATTCTTACAGTTAACCATGATTCCCTCCATGAGTACCGACAAGCACAAAAGTGGTTCTCAAAAGCACAAGCTGCAGCAGGCGTGTAAAAGATCAGAAAAATGTGAGTGGTCTACAAAGTTTCTTGAAATGTGTGAAATACAACCATGTTCGTGGTGAACAATTCACAGACATTTCTGCTATTCACATTTCTGAGCCTTCCTTATCTCATGAGGACGTTGATTTGGGTTTGTCAGGCTTCCTGGGTGCCGGAGTCCCTGATTCCAGCATAAAGTTTGGCATTGAATTGTTTGGTCCCAGAGTCTGATTCTGGGACAGAAAGCTGTCTGTTGGTTGCTAGTACAACTGTTGTGGATTTGGACACTGAAAGCGATTTGATTACTGAAAGCGTGGGGCAGAATTTTGACTCATAGACTCATAGACTTTAAGGTCAGAAGGGACCATTATGGTCATCTAGTCTGACCTCCTGCATGATGCAGGCCACAAAAGCTGACCCACCCAATTTCCCTTATCTCAGCTGTTGAAGTCTCCAGATCGTGATTTAAAGACTTCAAGTCGCAGAGAATCCTCCAGCTTGCGACCCCTGCCCTATGCTGCGGAGGAAGGCAAAAAACCTCCAGGGCCTCTGCCAATCTACCCTGGAGGAAAATTCCTTCCCGATCCCAAATATGGCGATCAGTAGAACCCCGAGCATACAGGCAAGATTCTCCAGCCGGACCCACATTTTACCAGCGATGGCACGTTATTGCCTAATTGACTAAAATCACGTTATCCCTTGACTTGGACAAGGCAGATACGGCTACTAGGCCACAAGTGACGGGTTCTGTTCACTGTTTTTTTTTTATAGAAAACAGTCCCATTGTTCATTTACAATAAGACTTTTCACCTAACGAATGCAAAGGAAGGCAATTATTAAAATTGTGATTCTTTGTCAAAATTCCTAATGGGGAGTTATGCCAGAGATCTTGGTTGATATACGGGTTGACTCCTTCCTTGTTCTGTTTTGCTTGTTTGCTTTTCTAGCCAAATTCCTCATCTTCCTTTGTGAACCATAAAAATGGGTTCACTGACTATTTCCAGTTTAGCGAGTGAGTACGCCAACATGAACATTCGAAGGACCACATGGAGGCAGTCTCTCGCTGGATGGAACTTGCAGAATGGTTGGAAAAGGGTCGCACAATTGAAAAAGGTATGCAAACCTGCTGTCGTTCTCAACAGGGAAGACCTATAAAGGCATCCTTGAAACTTAGCAAGCACCTACCCTGAGGATTTAAACACTGAGAGTATTGAGAACAATATTGAACTCTTTGCCAGTTTTTGCAAGCATATTTTTAAGGATGACTTAGAAACAAAGGTGCCCATTGATCACCTTAGCTACATTCACAAACGCTCTTTAGATGTGAGTTTCCCTAACATAAAAACAGCACTGCATATTTTTTGCTGTCTTCCTGTAACCGTGGCTGCTAATGAAAGTCATTTCACCAAGCTAAAATTAATCAAGACCTATCTAAGAATGTCCATGGGGCAGTGTGAAGGGGCACATGCTCACTCAGAGAGGAGACTATCAAGCTTTTCTGGGCTTGTTTGCTACTACCAAGGTGCACCGGTAAGGCTTGCTTTGCTTGGAGGGCGAGGGGGGGGGGACTTTAAAGGGAAAACCCGCCACAGGAAGGGGTGGTGAACGGGAAGAAGACTGCTGTACCTCAGAGACTGCTGACCACAGATTCAGATCAGCCAAGAGGGAGACAGTAGCAGGCTTCATATCCACTGAAACTGCATGGACCAGCTATAAAGCAAGGTATCCCACCAAGAGGCCGGGCTGGAGCTAGACCCTCATTAAAGACACTATCACCTGATAAGCCAATCCCAAAAGACTGCCTAAGAGACAGACCACCTTTGCCTTTCTTTTCTTTTACTCTGATTCCCCTCTCTCTCAATGGAAAGAGAGAGAAAAGGACCTTTCTTTGGTTTGTTTGGAGAACCCCTTGTGTAATACAGACACAGGAAGGACATTATGAACAACTTGGATTGGGGTCTGCTGGGGACTCAGGAGAGCCCCAATCCCCCACAGGCAGGAAAGGATAAGCGATGTGGGTGAAACTTCCCCTAGGGGAGGCGAACTTCTTGTCCTGCCTCCTCCACCCACAGCCCGGCCCACACTCCACCCCTGCTCTGCCCCAGGCCCCACCACTGACTCGCCACTCATCTCTTCACCCTCCCTAAGATTCCCCCCTCCGCTCACCTTCTCCCCCGCCCACCTGCTGCTCACCTCCTCCTCACACCCTCCCACCAGACCCTTTCCCCACCCGCCGTGAGACCCCCGCCACCTGCTGTGCAGCTGGCTCAACACTCCCCTTCTCACCCTGCTGCTGCCCCCTCCCCCCCGTGACACCCGCTCTCCTTTTCACCTTAAAGCACTAATAACATTCCCCAAGGGAACTGAACAGGCAACAGGTATAGCTCAATTGCCAGATAGATTCTCCTCTGCGTGGCAGGGAGTTCGGTGTACGCTGTATAGAGAGACCTGAAGCCTAATCTCTCCTTTTGAAAAAGTGCTTGTCATTGACAACCTGCATGAAGGCAGTAGTTTAATCACCTTTCTTATACAGAATTCCCTGCCAGACTCATTTACTTAAACTGGATTTGAATAAAACGATGACTAGATCAAGAAATAAACTCACTGCCTATGTCAGCTCCTCCTTGAGCCAGGTTAGCAGTTACTTCTTCTGGGTACAGAGACTAGGGCACGTCCAGGGCCACCCGGGGGCGGGGGGGCAAGTGGGGCAATTTGCCCCGGGCCCCACAGGGGACCCCACGAGAATATAGTATTCTATAGTATTGCAACTTTTTTTTATGGAAGGGGCCCCCAAAATTGCTTTGCCCCAGGCCCCCTGAATCCTCTGGGCAGCCCTGGGCACGTCTTCCTGGCAACTTTAAAGCACTATAGTCACAGCAGCTTTAAAGGTGGGTTCTCCCAGCGCTCTAAAAAACCCACCTCCACAAGGGGAATAGATACGCTCCCAGCGCTGGGGCACTGTCTACACTGGCACTTTACAGCGCTGAAACTTGTGGCGCTCAGGGTGCGTTTTTTCACACCCCTGAGAGAGAAAGTTGCAGCGCTGTAAAGTGCCAGTGTAGACAAGCACTAACTGAAGGGTCCTCATTTGGAAACTGTTTTTAACCCCAATAACACATTTTCCTACAATATAAAAGCCAGCTGAATGTGGCCAAAGGCTTCCTGTTAAATGACTTCATTACCACTTTAATGGCTCTCTAACGGTTTCAGTGATCTCTGCTACTAGGGCTCTGGAAGGCTTTTTCACTGTGTAAAGTTACTCAGGGATCCCCTCCACTCACCTCCTCACCCCACTCCGCCCCCGTCTGCCACTGACCGCTCGCATTCTCACACACAACCCGTGCCCCGCGGGGACTTCCGAGAGCGGAAAGGGATGGGATGGAGGAGAGGAGGAAGATTCACCCCAGGGAGCAGCAGCAAGCCCTGGGAGCCTCAAGAAAGGGTCAGAGCAGGGAGAGGAAGAGGCGGGGGGTGGGGGGGGAACATCACAGTCCAGATGTCGGGTGGCTGGCATGGCTGTGCTAGGGGAGGCAATGCCTCCCCTTGCCTATTATATCTGCTGCCCATGGGTGTGGCAGTTATTTCTGTGGAGGACTTGGAAGCAAGGCAGATAGACTGAGATGAGCTAATTAATGGGGGTGCTTTAGAGCAGGTGTTCTCAATCTTTTTCTTTCTGAGACCCTCCCCCTACCCCCAACAAGCTATAAAATCTCCATGGCCCAGCTGTGCCACAACAACTGTTTTTCTGCATATAAAAGCCAGGGCCGGTGTTAGGAGGTAGCAAGGAGAGTAATTGCCCAGGGCCCCATGCTATAGGGGGCAGCGCAAAGCTAAGTTGCTCAGGCTTCGGCTTCAGCCCCGGGTGGTGGGGCTCGGGTTCCCAGGCTGAAGTCCCACATGGCGGGGCTTTGGCTTTCTGCCCTGGGCCCTAGCGAGGCTAATGCCAGCCATGCTTAGTGGACCCCCTTAAACCTGCTCATGGCCGCCCAGGTGGCCCTGGACCCCTGGTTGAGAACCACTGCTTTAGAGAAAGCTAGGAAGGCCCCTTTGTAAATGTATTACGTAGTGGTGATTGCCAGGGCCGGCTCTACTGTTTCTGCCGCCCCAAGCAGCGCGCCGAATTGCCGCCACAGACGGCGGGGGCAGTCAGTGTGTCATGTAGGGCGGCACGCGCGTTTCCGCGGCGGCAGCAATTCGGCGGCAGCTTCTGTCTTCAGCCAGAAGACAGAAGCCACCAAATTGCCGCCGCGGGCAGCTGAACATAGAAGCTGCTGCCGAATTGCCACCGCCGCGGAAATGCGCGTGCCGCCCTAACGGCACACGGACTGCCCCCGCTGCCCGCGGCGGCAATTCGGCGTGCTGCTTGGGGCGGCAAAAACACACGGACTGCTGCCCCTTGCAGATTGCCGCCGCAAGCACCTGCTTGGAATGCTGGTGCCTGGAGCCGGCCCTGGTGATTGCACTGTTGGTGGTGGTTGGTTTGTTCGTTTTGTTTTGTGGTGGGCATGAGGGGATCCAGATTTGAGTCTTTGAACCATGCCTGGAACACCTTCAGCATGGCACTGCCCTCTCCAAACCTGGCTCTTATAGAGTTGTGTCCATTAATATCTGAGTCCTGGGATGGGACTAAAATGGGACCGGTCATACTGAAAAGCTCGCCCTGCTGCACTACCAAATCACTTCATGAGTTGACTAAATTTGTCACTACAGTGGCATTGGAAATAGAGATTGATTGTTCTTGGCCACTTCAGTCTGCATGGAGATGATGAATCTTCAGAAGCAGTTCATGGGTGTATCCCAGGTAGTTATTTGCTCAACTCATATAGCTGGTCACACTTTGGATATGGTTTTTGGACTGGAGTTGGAGATTAGTGAATTGGACCTTAAACCTGGTGTCATGGACCTACCATTACCACCTATGGTTCGGGCTCATCTCTCCTGTCAGGGTGAGAGACCTGTTTTGGTGGTCCGCCCTTAAAGATTAAAGGAACAAGAAATGTTCCAGAGAGAGCTGAGAACAGGGCCGAATTTACACCTTACACACCCCTAGCCACAGCATCTTCAGTGCCCCGCCCCTTCCTTCTGCTGACTTTTGTGTTTTCCATAAAAAATGAAACTTTTAACTCATTTTTAACTTTTAGGCACCTCTAGAACGCCGGCACCCCTAGAACGCCGGCGCCCCTCGGCACATGCCTACTGTGCCTAATTGGAAATTTGGCCCTGTCTGAGAACATTGACAGACCATTCCTTTGAGGGTTGGTAGGTGATTATAATACTCTGTATTATTGATAAGGTGTCCCCTAGCCATCCTCTTCACTGGCTTTGCTCTTGTCGGTCACTTTGGTTTCCTGATTAGCTGTGATAAATGAAACGAGAAGAAAGATGATTAGAGTGCCAATGGTAGAAGTCTCATGCCAAACCTGATTGACTGCAGCATAGAAATTTTTTAAACTCTTATTCTGTGGCTGTGTGGGAAGCAAGGAAAAAGTTATTTTCCTCTACCGTAGCATCTGCAAGATCTCAGAGAGCAGATTTGTTTTGTATGGTAGATAGTCTGGTAAATCCAGTCTGTCTCAGCTCACTAGTTTGTCTGAGTCCCTTCTGTTCTAAGGAAATTGCTTGCTATTTTGCAATCCAGATTGATCAGATTAGGAATGCCCTGTCCACTTCTGTGGTGACAAAACAAGGTATTGAGGGAACAAGGGACTTGGCTGGAGTTTCAGCCAGTGATTCTCCCTGAAGAGTTGGGAGAATTTTGTCCCACAACTTGTGCTTTGGAGCCATGTCCTCCTTGGCTGCTGAAGGCCAGTGTAGAAGTCTTGAGTCCCTTACTTGTGGAGATTGTCAATGCATCTCTTAGACAGAACAGGCTGCCTATTGCTTTGCAGGAAGCAATAGTGAGGCCTTTAGTATCAATCTTGCTAATTATCAGCCAGTATCACCTCTTCCCTTTTCAAGTCAGAGTATGGAACGGGTTGTGGTGATTAAACAACTCTCACAGTATCTAGCTGCTTCTGATCTCCTTTACCCTGGTTAAAGTTTCAAAATGCTTTCCAAACAATAATGCCTTAAACCTCACACTATCTTGTGAAAGAATACACATAAGGAAATTGAGGCACAAAGAAATTAAGTGATTTGCCCAAAGTCACACAGTGAGTTTGGGAACTAAACCAACTTCTCTTAACTTCCACTCCTGTGCTTTAACCATAAAATAATCTTTCCATCCCTAGTGATTTTCCTTCCCTTAATGGACAATGTAAGCTGCTGTTTATTTTATTAGATTTATTTATTTATTAATTAAACGCATCCCTGGAAAAAATTGCAAACCCAAGTTTGTAACAAACTGTCTTGTTTTCATAATATAGCTCTAGAAGATATTCATCCAGTTCTGATCACCACGCCCCAGCTACCCTTTCTTCCTTCAGTCCTGCTTAAATCATCTCTTCTTTGATCATCACCACAAGCAAATCAACAAAATCAATTCTTATAAATAATAATAACTGTGACATTGCACCCCATAATGCTTTATGGAAATATGCTTATGAATGTATATATGACATAACTGGAATATGTTTTATGCTACATATGCCATGTAACTTATCTCTGTAAAGGTTATGATCTACTGAATATATTCATTCTATTTGTATGCATGTATCATTTTTGTATTCGAAGTTATGAACATTGGCTGTGTACTTGTTTGATTTTAAGTAGCCTTAGTAAGGCATTTGGTCAACTTCTTAAGAAAGGAATTTGCAAGTTAAGTGCCCAATCAAGAAACACTTAACGAACAATGGAACCTTGGAAGACTCCGATCCACATAAGAAGTCTACCTGGGGACATTTACGGTAGCATGTGAACAATGGCTGCCACCTGTAAAGTCCTGAGTCATGCATGGACACGTGACTTGCTCATGTGACTCCCAAAACTCCATCTTGTAGCTAGGTTTCTGCATAGGAGAGAGGAAGGGGTCTCCACCCACAAGAGAAAGTCTGTTTAAGCCCTTGGTAGGCCCCTCCATTTTGTCTTCAGCTGGCTCAAGAGATAGCCTCTCCACCCCCAAAGGATACCTGAAAGAAACTGGAACAAAGGACAGTAACCACAGGGGTGTGAGTGATTGCTGGACTCAGACTAGAAGGAGGCTAGTCTGTAAAGGAAGCTTACTGGAACCTCTCTGAGGGTGAGATTTCATCTGTAATCACTTTCTTACTGTATTAGGTTTAGACTTGCGTGTTTTATTTTATTTTGCTTGGTAATTCACTTTGTTCTGTCTGTTATTACTTGGAACCACTTAAATCCTACTTTTTGTATTTAATAAAATCACTTTTTACTTGTTAATTAACCCAAAGTATGTATTAATACCTGGGGGGGGGCAAACATCTGTGCATATCTCTCTATCAGTGTTATAGAGGGCGAACAATTTATGAATTTACCCTGTATAAGCTGGCAAGGTTTAGAGGGCAGGGTGGTTGAGCAGCTGCGGAGCTGGACAGGACTGCTCTGTTGCCTCTCCCTCTGGGGAGAGTGCTGGTGCTCAACCAACTGGTTCTGTCCATGCTCTGGCACCGGCTCAACACCCTGTGCCTGCCCCCAGGGTTCCTAGCCAATCTCCAGAGGTTGGTTCTGGAGTTTTTTTGGCTAGGACTGCACTGAGTCTCTGCAGGGGTTCTCCATCTTCCCCTGGAGGAGGGAGGACAGGGCCAGACGTGCGTGCACACGCAGGTCCATGTCTTCCGTCTCTAGGCCCTGCAGAGACTCTTTTATAGTGCAGATGGCTCGGCGTGGGGCATATTGGTGCATGCCTTCCTCCGCCGCTTGCGAGGGCTCCGATATGACCGGCAGCTCCTTTATCTCCATCCGAGAGGTCTTCTGCGAGACCTCTCCGAGCTGCCGGTTTTCTACCAGGACCTCCTCCGGACCTGGAGGCTGGTTTCAGCAACCAGGTCCGTGGCGGTCACTGAGGGGGTAGATCTCCTCGTGGAGCCCCTGCTACACAATCCCCATCTTCGTGTGCAGGTGGCAGAGTCCCCCTTGGTGTGCCGGAGGTTGGTCCTGGCGGAAGTCACCAAGATCTGAGACCTCCTGGACTACGACCTGGGGGGTTGGGTGGATCCCATGGCGCTCGGTCAGCGCATGGGGCTCTCCACCCTTAAAACTCCCCGGCGCATTCTCCAGGAGGTGGAGGCAGCCCTGTCCCCCGTGGCTCGGTTTTTCCTTGAGCGGATCCTGCGAGAGGCTGCGCCCCACCCACCTCTCATTCCAGGCCCTCTGGATCTTTCCATTTGCCCCCTGCCCCATGAGCCTTCCCGGCCTCCCCTTCTTCGAACCCTGAGCCAGCTGTGCGTCTTGCGGCTGGTTCATTTTCAAACCGCGCCAAGAGACCATCTGTATGCGCTCGTGCTGCACATGCTTCATCTCCCCACCCTCGTGTCCCGCCCAAATACCAAGTGGCAGGACCTTTTACCAGCAGTGGAGGGCAGGGAACTCTGGTGGGCCAGCTTGTATTCATCTTAGTCCCGCGGCCTGCTGGAGATATCAGCTGGGGGCTCCTACATGG
Organism: Terrapene triunguis; assembly: GCF_002925995.2. Lineage (NCBI taxonomy): Eukaryota > Metazoa > Chordata > Testudines > Emydidae > Terrapene > Terrapene triunguis. The sequence goes on along the minus strand of NW_020664540.1, from coordinate 1,076,606 downwards.
AGCTGTGAGCATGGGTGTGTACTTGGTGCTGTTCACCTCTCTCCCTGAAGCCTGTCCCTTCTGTGGCATGAGGGTGACCCTGGCGTACGCGTACCTTCAGTGTGCCAGGCTGGAGTCCGTCTTCCGGCTCCTCCAGAACCTCTTCTTGTGGTTCAGGCTGCATGTTTCCCTGCACTTGTTTATTCACGCACACCAAATCCAAGGCCCCCACGAAGTTGCAGGACCGCCTCGTCAACCTCCTCCTGGCCATGGCCAAGGTGGCCATTCGTAACACCAGGGAGAAGAGGTTGGCAGAAGGGGGGCCCTGCGGCTGTGGGTTCCCTTATCCGTTCACATATCTGGGCGGAGTTCCTCTGGGAGCGTCCGCCAGCTCTCTCGCTGCCTTTGAGAAGCAATGGGCGCTGTCCAGGGTTCTTTGCTCGGTGTCCCTTCCGGTTCCCTAGTTTTGGCCCTTTGACCCCCACGCCTGTTCCCGTTATTGCCTTTGTTGTCCCGCAACTTGGCTGGGTTCTGGGTTCAGTAGCTCCTCCCTAGGCTGGGGGAGGAGCTTTTAGCAGTAGGTGAGCTAGCACCCGCCCAAGTGCCGGCGCTCAAAAGGACCCGACACAAGCTCACTGAGTCCAAGCAGCATCCAAACACTGGATCTGTGTCTGGCCATTCAGGCCCACTCCTGGGATACAGATACCAATGCTGGTACCCTTTGTGATGTGAGGCACACACCCCCGCAGCCCTAGGTCCCAAGACCTCCAAGTCTCCCCACTAGCTCATATATGCCCTCTCCGGAGCTCCACCCTTGGAGATACCTTGATTTAACTCTGTTGACTTTTTCACAGTTAAAGTAAGTAACACAGACACTTTGCACAGGCTCTTCTAAAACGCACACATTTTACTCATACACAAAGCACAAGATATATAGGGCTCTTGTAGCGAGGGGGCATGGCCTCCCTCAGAAACAGACAGGGAGGAACCCCCACCTACCCATTGGTGGGTGGAGCCAGGACACCCACACCTGCCCCTCTAGACGCAGAGGGCGGGACGGGAAGTATAAAAGGTGGGCTCTGTAGCTCAGTTGGGCTGGAGCTGGTGACTCTGAGGGAGACAGATGCCTTCCACCTGCTGCTGGAGCAGGAACCCGAAGAGGACGGACTTCAACCGTGCTGAGCACTCACCAGGATTGTCAGAGCTGCCAGCCAACCAGGATGCTGAGGAGCTGCTGGGATTAGGGTGACCAGATGTCCTGATTTTATAGGGACAGTCCCGATATTCAGGGCTGTCAGGGTTCCTTCCCCACTCTGAACTCTAGGGTACAGATGTGGGGACCCGCCTGAAAGCCCACTAAGCTTATTTCTACCAGCTTAGGTTAAAACCTGGTACTCTGCCACCACCAAGTGATTTAACAAGAAACAGAGAAAGGACCACTTGGAGTTCCTCTTCCCCCAAAATATCCCCCCAAGCCCTTGCACCCCTTTTCCTGGGGAGGCTTGAGAATATACCCTAACCAATTGGTGACAAAGTGATCAAAGACCCAAACCCCTGGATCTTTGGACAATGGAAAAATCAGTCAGGTTCTTAAAAGAAGGATTTTATTAAAAGGAAAAGGTAAAAATCATCTCTGTAAAATCAGGATGGAAAATAACTTTACAGGGTAATCAGATTCAAAGAGCCCAGGGGAACCCCCTCTAGCCTTAGGTTCAAAGTTACAGCAAAACAGGGATACCTCCCTCTAGCAAAGGAACATTCACAAGTTGAGAAAAACAAAGATAAACTAATACGCCTTGCCTGGCTATTACTTACAAGTTTGAAAGATGAGAGACTTGTTCAGAAAGATTTGGAGAGCATGGATTGATGTCCGGGCCCTCTTAGTCCCAAGAGCAAACAACACCAAAACAAAGAGCACAAACAAACCCCCCCCCCCCAGATTTGAAAAAAACTTGTCCCCTTTATTAATCCTTTGGGTCAGGTGTCAGACAGGTTACCGGAGCTTCTTAACCCTTTACAGGTAAAAGGATTTTGGTGTCTCTGGCCAGGAGGGATTTTATAGTATTGTACACAGGAAGGTTGTTACCCTTCTCTTTATAGTTATGACAAGGGCTTTTTCTTATATAGGCACCTATTACACCCCACCCCGTCCCGATTTTTCACACTTGCTATCTGGTCACCCTAGCTGGGATTACTGCTGGCAACATACCCTGGGGAGATGGAGGAGAACCCCAAGACACAGGTACACAGTGAGGGGAGTGTAGGAAGTTGCCCAGGGACACCAGACTTTAGTCCAGGTGTGTTGTTGCTTGAATCCAGGTCAGTGTGGTTTGGCTGGATCCCCGCTGACCCAGTGGCAGAACCATCTGCAACCAGGGCTGTCCCTACCCATACGCAAAGTACACAGCTGCGTAGGGCACCAAATTCCCTGGTGCCCTACACAGCTGTGTGCTGCTCCAGCCCCTGTCCTGCCTCTTCCCCATGGCCCCCACCCCTGCTCTGCCCCAGCCCTGCCTGTTCCCACCCCTGCTCTGCCCCAGCCCCACTCCACCCCTTCCCCAAAGCCCCGGCCCCTGCTCAGCCCCAGCCCCGCCCCCACTCCTCTGAGGACCGCAGCAGGGCCAGGCCTGCACTCACTGGTGGCGGGAAGTGCAGCGACCCGGCCCCAGCCACGCCGCTGGTGAGTGATCTGTCCCCCCGCCCCTCAAGCCGGGCCAGTCATCCCCCCCGCAGAGGCCTCCCCCTCCCCCATTGGGGGTGCTGCATAGGGCCCCAGAATAGCTAGGGATGGCCCTAGTCCCTGGGCTGGGACTCAGTAGAGTAGGGTTGGCCTGGGTCTTGCTACCCCCTGCTGCCAACCCCATACCTGGGGTGGCTCCCTCCCCACCTTAGGTCAGAAGTTCTGTGTTAGTCTGCCAGAGCTAGGTCATCAGACTATTTGGGGCTCTGACCTGCCTGAGGGCCCAAGCCCCGAACTGCTTGCTGCTGGCCCTGCTTAGAGAGCCAGCACTTCTGAGATTGCTAATTCCCCAGTAACCCATCCCTGAACAGAGGCCTGACAGTGAAGGGGTGTGGTCTCCCTCAGAGACTGATGGGAATGGATGACCATGCACTCCTACATGCCTGTATGCAATACCCTGTCTCAGTTTCCTCACCCCTCCTGAGTCTTAGTATCCTTCTTCGCCTCCTGCACAGCATTCTCTTCTGGTTCTGCTCTGATCCCTCCTTGCTAGAGAGAGTCTTCTTCCTTTTAACAGCAGATTCTAACACCTTTGTCTCTCCCCATCCTTCCCTTGGGGGTTTTCCATTTTTCAGTCCTCTGTGTTTGTTACAGCAGATTGGAGTGATTATCAAATCAACAGTGCAGTGACAACAGCTGGGGATTTCCAATATGTTTCTTCATTCAGTCTTATCAAAAATAGGTCTCCTGGTTTAAGTCCGGGTAAGTCTGGGGCTGCATTCTGATGATTAAGGGAAGAAAGCTTGAGACCTCTTAGATTTGGCATCTCTCAATCCACATTCTATAACTATGGCCTCTGTGGGTTGACAAATCTGATCTGTTGGCCCTCAAGCAGCTGAGTTGGGCCTACTCTTGTGACTGATGCGGGTCTCCCCTATAGCTCAGGAGAGCTAATATGGAACCACTGTGTTGTAGACTTCTCTTAGCAAATGGTACTGCTCTCTCTGCCAGTCCATTCTCTGTGGGTAGTGGGGGCTGGAAGCAATATGTTTGAAGTCCTACTGTATCCCAACAGCTTAGAATTCAGAGCTGGCCAATGGTAGCTCACTATCCGTGACTATTCCTTTTAGAATGCCAAAGGGAGAAACAGTGCCTTTAAACTTTTCTCTGACCTGTTGACATGGGTCTGGGTGAGAATCAGGTCTAGAAAAAATAGTCAATGACTGCCAGATAGGTATGGCCTTTTTCTTCAGAGTGCTGTTCTGCTGCTAATTCTAGTGCTGTTCTATCAGCTAATGCTGTGAGTATGAGAGGTTCTTTGTGTTTACTTTTTCTGGTCATTCTGCTTGACTTGCCTGATTCCCTCTTGCATTTTAAGTTCTGCCCTATGCTGAGATAGCAAACCAGCTGTCAGGCTCACTCCCAGCATTTTGTGAGGCCTCTTGTATCTTTACTAAGATGTCATCATACAACAACTGTGGGACTACAATATGATTGCCATGGGGTAATCAGACCTTCCTTTTTTGGAGACTTTCCCTCTCATAACGTAGAGGTTACGAGCTGATTGTACAGTCCCTAGTAAGTAACTGAGCCACCCATGTCTTATAAACTTGAATAAGTTTGCCGTTTCAGGCTGCTAGGCCATTCAAAATGGCACCCAGGAGTGCTACTATATCACCCTAAGTCACTGGAGAATCAATGAGACTACTTCTCTGGTGCATATTATGAGAGAACTCTTGCATGAAGAGGCACTTTGTCTAGGTCTTTGCTATATATTAATAGTATGGGTGGATTGTGATGTGCTACTTGCTCAAAACTGAGACCCTGCCAAAGTTTTCTGAATTTCCTGTAACATACTTGCCAAATGTTCTTTCTCTAGTTGGGCCCCCTGGTCTTGGCCTCTGGAACAACTTGTCACAGGCTTCCAATCATTTCATTGTAACGGGAGGGGCCCCACACCAAGAACATAGCTGCTGGCATCTGTTGGAATGGCTGTAGACTTGGAAACATCTTCAGCTTCAGCCCATGGAGTTACTGCAAGTGACAAGGTAAGTTACCAAGAGGCTTTTTTTTCCCCTGAGGAAACCAACTACCCTCAGCATCCTGTTCAGTGACCAAAGAGAATAGCCTGAAACAATTCTAATTTTCTAATGATAAACAATTTAGCAGCATAAGTAGAATATATGGGCTCGCTTAAAGGTTTTCTTTGTTATTTTCTCCATGATTCCCCTTTGACACCATTAGGACTTTGCTCATTTTGAATGATTTAGTTTCAAAAGAAACTATTTGGAAGCTTAGGTTCTAATGCAGGACAATGATTATCCAGCAAACAATGAACTTAACCAACTACCCGAGGAGTTTGTGTTTTATAGCTTTCAAAGAGACTGATGCTAGCTTGCCTTTTGTCTTTCCACTAATGCCTCTATATTTTGTACTCTGGACACAATGTCTTTCTGAACTTTTTTTCTCCTTCAATAGAACTTTAAGCCCCTCTACCACCTAATTCACTGCATACAAAAGAAGATTTAATATCTTCTAAATGACTCTATAAAAAACAAGCCTACCAGATGGCAGACTTAGTTGCCCTGGGGTATGCGTTCTGCCTTTCATGCAGAGGCTTTTGAATGAAAGTTTGAAAGAGAGAACCAGTGAACACGTTAATCTTCTTTTAGTGGGGTGCTGTGATCTAATGTCAAGCAGAAGTACAAGAGAAGGGAAATTTAGTTCATGGCTCAACAAGAGAACAAATGGAAAAGCACAGGAATACTGCTTTCTTAAGTGTGCTAGAAAAAAAAAACATAACTGTGATCTTGGGCATCTCTTCAGAAATTTTGGGCAACAGTGTTTGGAATATGTCATTAGAGTCACTTGCCATCCAGTGCCTCAGTATATTTTAGACTATGACATAACTCTATTAATCCAGGCAAAGGGTAAGATTTGAGATCATTATTGTTTACCAGAGACTCCTTCACTCCCAAATGCAAACAAAGAATGTTGTTTGAATATCTTTGTAATTTTTCAGTGAGCCATAGGAAATAGCTATTCTGGTGGCTTGTTTGTTTTCCTTTCTTTCTTCTTCTTCCAGGTTTCCCTATGAGAAGCTACCTAACCTAAGAAACCCATCTAAAAGGGTGAATTTCTCCAAGACCAATTGTTTTGCATCTTTCTTGGTTATCTTCGGAGTACTCCTGTGACTCATTCACATAACAGATATTGTATTTGATTAATTTTGCCTCTCTTCCTGTTCATGGATTGTATGTGAACAGATCACATTTTCTCAGATTCCTTTGTTGTTGAGAATTATTTGTAGGGCTCTACCTAATTCACGGCTATGAAAAATGCCTCACAGACCATGAAATCTGGTCTTTTGTGTGCTCTTACCCTATACCAGGGGTTCTCAAACTTCATTGCACTGCGACCCCCTTCTGACAACAAAAATTACTACATGAACCCAAGGCGGGGGGAACGAAACCTGAGCCTGCCCAAGCCCCACCGCCCTGGGCGGGCACAGCAAAGCCCAAGCCCGAGCCCCCCACCCCAGGTGGGCAGGCCCAAGCACAAGGGCTTCAGCCCCAGTCAGGGGGCCTGTAACCTGAGCCCCCGCTCTCCAGGGCTGAAGCCCTCAGGCTTTGGCTCAGCCCCAGGTAGTGGGGCTCGGGCTTTGGGGGGGCAAGTGGGGCAATTTGCCCCAGATCCTGGGCCCCACAGGGGCCCCCACGAGAATATAGTATTCTATGGTATTGCAACTTTTTTTTTATGGAAGGGGCCCCCGAAATTGCTTTGGCCCAGGCCCCCTGAATCCTCTGGGCGGTCCTGTTTGGCCCTAAGCCCCAGCAAGTCTAAGCCAGCCCTGGTGACCCCATTAAAGTGGGGTCCTGCCCCACAGTTTGAGAACGCTGCCCTATACTATACAGATTTCATGGGGGATACCAGCGTTTCTCAAATTGGGGGTCCTGACCCAAAAGGGACTTGTGGGAGGGGGAGAAAGTCACAAGGTTATTTTAGGGGGGTTGTGGTATTGTCACCCTTACTTCTGCTCTGCCTTCAGAGCTGGGGAGCCAGAGAGTGGCAGCTGTTGGCCGGGCACCCAGCTCTGAAGGCAGCACCCCCTCAGCAGCAGTGCAGAAGTAAGGTTGGCAATACCATACCATGCCACCCTTACTTCTGCACTGCTGTCTTCAGAGCTGGGCGGCCAGAGAGCGGCGGCTGCTGACTGAGGGCCCAGCTCTGCAGGGAGCAGTGCAGAAGTAAGGGTGACCATACCATACCATGCCATCCTTACTGCACTGCTGCTGGCGGCAGTTCTGCCTTCAGAGTTGGGTCCCGGACAGCAGCCGCCACTCTCCAGCTGCCCAGCTCTGAAGGCAATGCCACTGCCAGCAGCAACGCAGAAGTAAGGGTAGCAGTACTGCAACCCCCCTGTAACAGGGTGTTGCTGGGCCCCTGCTGTGCCCACAAACCAGCCAGAGACCTCTGTGTTTGGTGCAAACACCCATGCTTTTTATTTACAGTATACTTCCCCACCACCTTCTAGCTACAAACAGCCTCAGGGACTGCTAGCTCCTGGAGCCAGCCGAGACGCACTCCCTCTAATTCTCTGGTTCCTCCTTGTCTTTCTCCCCCCAGCTTCTTTCCTGCCAGCCTTTATGTAGCCCCTCGCTAACGAGGCCGGCAGCTGTTCTCCATTTGTCAATCGGGCCTGGGCTTACTCAGCCAGCTCCAATTCCCCTTTCTTGATTGAAGCTGACGTGACAGTGGCCTGGCTAGATTTCCTTAGCCAGCACCCTGTCACACACCCCTACAATAACCTTCTGACCACCGCACAACTCCTTTTTGGGTCAAGATCCCAAGAATTACAACACCGTGAAATTTCAGATTTAAATAGCTGAAATCATGAAATTAACGATTTTTAAAATCCCATGACTGTGAAATTGACCAAAATGGACCATGAATTTGGTAGGGCCCTAATTATTTTGCTAAGTAATTTCATAGAATAACTCTTGATCTTAGCTAATTTGCAAGCAGCTCGTTGGAAGTATTTGATATTCAAGCTGTTTCACTGTAGATCACATGATCCACTCAGTCAGTTAGGGAACAGAAATTTAACTCTTGGAATTCGTTTTCTGGTGCATGTACTTTTGATTATAAATTCAGTTTTTCTCTTCAAATATTCACATGAAAATCACTCTTGGTAACTATTCCTACCAGCAAACTCATTTACTAGGACCTTTGTGGAAAGCAAACACAAAAGGGGCAGGAACATAGTTGAAGCATAGCCATTAAAAAATTCAGATGAAGAGTCACAGAAATGGTGTTTATAGGATTCACCCAGCTCTGTTCCGAAGCAACATGATGAAGTGGGGAAACTTCAGCTTCACAAGGTAGAAGCTGCTGGATGTTGACTGGATGCAAACCATGGGCAAATGGCAACAAGAGGCTCAGTTGTTAGACTCACCCTTAAACAAAGGTGATCCAACGTCATTTCACTTCTTTGCTTAATGAATGATACATAGCAAAGAGTCAAGTTCAAAAACCAAATCATAAACATAAGGAAGGAGTAGGGCATATTATTAGAGCGAAGAAAATCCCATTATTAGGAACAGAGGAGAGTAGGATTTGCTATATTGCATTAATCTATATGGCATTGTTAGGAGTTGGGAGAAACCTTGTTATGGGTTAATTTAAATCCCCAATGGGATTGATAGATGTGAAGTCACCCTTCAATTAACATAACGAAGCATAAGCCCCCACCTAAGACAAAAGAAGTGTGTGGAACCTAGGAGCTTTGGGCTCAGTATTGTTTTGGGTAGGGGCTGTGTGTTGGTGTGTGAGGGAACACACAGAAACTGAGAACAGAGAGAAGGAGGCAGAGGCCAAACAAAAACTCCAAGCAGGAATCTGTAAGCCCAGGGTGACCCTAGAAAAAGTTAAAGGACTTTGGGTCTATTGGCTAAAGAGACTTGGGGCCAAAAGCTGAAACGCACCTCCTTTTGTTCTTGGTTGTCTCTGAATGCAGAGACACAGGACTGTATGTATCTTTGTAAATAAACACAAGTGTACTAAAGAAATACCTGTCAATTTTGACTCTCAACTGGAACATCCACAGGGCCCCAAAATCTGACTAACTCCTCTGGCTGAAAAGGGACAACTGTATCCTTTAGCAGTGGCCAATACGTGATGCGTCAGAGGAAGGAAAACATTTTCATCATGAGTCTAGTGATTAGCTTTCACCCTGAAGTATGAGATCTGATCCCCTTATCTTAGCATGCATTACTGGGATAGCTGCTTAGTAACAAGTAAAGATTTCAACTTAACAACGGCTCGTTCATCCTTTGTGCTGTGTCAGGCAAAGAACAAGCTTTTAGATAAAACATTATTTCTCCATAGACCTTCAGCTAACAGCATGATTGCTGTTGATGACACTATGCATATTAAATAGCAACTTGTTATCATAAAAAAGAAGTCATTATTATTACATAAAACTGATAGGAGAGAAGACCATTTTTTTTGTATGAAAGTCAATTCAAATGGAAAAACTATAAATGATATAGAAATCAGTGGTGAAAAAATAAATACTGGTTGGATCCATTTTCTGAGCTATTGTAGCTTTCATTTTGCAGTCCTTCTCTATTCTTTTCTCCCCACTTCCCTGGAAAGTTCATGAACCAGCCAGAGGAGGTACAGATCTCTCTTGCAACTTAGCACTGATTAATATGTTGGAAGCATCCTGTAATACAGCTGTATTTCTTTGACTGTATAACAGGTTCAGGAGTATGAGTGCTAACAACCAGTCAGGAAACATAAAGTATTAGAATCATAGAAGATTAGGGTTGAAAGAGACCTCAGTGGTTCTCAAACTTTTGTACTGGTGACCCCTTTCACATAGCAAGCCTCTGAGTGCACCCCCCCCCCTTACAAATTAAAAACACTTTTTTATATATTTAACACCATTATAAATGCTGGAGGCAAAGCAGAGTTTAGGGTGGAGGCTGACAGCTCGCGACACCCCATGTAATAACCTCGTGACCTACTGAGGGGTCCCGACCCCCAGTTTGAGAACCCCTGAACTAAATCATCCCAGCCAGGGCTTTGTCAAGCTGGTCCTTAAAAACCTCTAAGGATGGAGATTCCACCACCTTCCTAGGTAACCCATTCCAGTGCTTCACCACCCTCCTAGTGAAATAGTGCTTCCTAATATCTAATCTAGGCCTCCCCCACTGCAACTTGAGACCATTGCTCCTTGTTCTGTCATCTGCCACTACTGAGAACAGCCGAGATCCATCCTCTTTGGACCCCCCCCTTCAGGTAGTTGAAGGCTGTTATCAAATCCCCCATCACTCTTCTCTTCTGCTGACTAAACAAGTTCAGTTCCCTCAGCCTCTCCTCATAAATCATGTGCCCCAGCCTCCTGATCACTTTCGTTGCCCTCTGCTGGACTCTCTACAATTTGTCCACATCCCTTCTGTAGTGGGGGCCCCAAAACTGGACGAAATACTCCCGGTGTGGCCTCACCAGTGCCGTATAGAGGGAATAATCACTTCCCTCAATCTGCTGGCAATGCTCCTATTAATGCAGCCCAATATGCCGTTAGCCTTCAATGTGACCGACTCGAGACTACCACAGGGCTTCCCAGCCTCTGCTGTGAATATTAACTGTTCTTTCTTGTTTTTTATTTATATACCGTTCATGATTTGCTAAGTGCTTTTCAGGCTTGTTTAAATACAATCTCTATGTCCTAGAGAGCTCACAAACTAAGTGGTCGGTGTACAGCAGGGGTCGGCAACCTTTCAGAAGTGGTGTGCCGAGTCTTCATTTATTCACTCTGATTTAAGGTTTCGCGTGCCAGTAATACATTTTAATGTTTTTAGAAGGTCTCTTTCTATAAGTCTATAATATGTAACTAAACTATTGTTGTATGTAAAGTAAATAAGGTTTTTAAAATGTTTAAGAAGCTTCATTTAAAATTAAATTAAAATGCAGAGCCCCCCGACCGGTGGCCAGAACCCGGGCAGTGTGAGTGCCACTGAAAATCAGCTCGTGTGCCACCTTTGGCATGAGTGCCATAGGTTGCCTACCCCTGGTGTACAGTGTGACTGAAGAAGGGAGTTTAGTAGTCATTGTATTACTTCCTCAATTTTTGTTTAATTATTATTTATTTTGGATTTTCAGTCCTCTAATTTGTTAGCAATTCTCTGGAAGGAGGACTAGAGTTTCTAGGTCTTTTGAAAGATAGGTATTTGAAGAAGGGATGTGAAAAAGAAGAGTTAAGGAAAGGGACTACAGTTTTAACTCTGTATCAGCAGCCATCTGTACCTTATCTCTCTTCCAGCCAGTTCTAGTACATTTAATATAGAGTCATTAGAAACAAACAACAAAAACGGTGAGGTGGCAGAGAGTGTTAATACACTAGCCTATTACCTCTGAACATGTCATTTCTATTCTAGCTGAGGTCACAAGTGAAAATGAAGTTGGGTTGTCCCAATTGATTCCTTAGGGGACATCTGATGATTAACTTTCATGAAATATCTTGGTTTTTCTTTAGTAAAGTATCTGCTTGAACTACTTTGGGACAGAAGATTGTTTAAATCATCTCAATTTTATTTGACAGTGTATTCTTATTTCTTTGGGTTTCCTCTCTGTGTGATGCATTCCCATCCCTTGCATTTCAAAACAAGAGTGATGGCTGATCAAAAACCTATAATGTGAACAGACACAGGTGAGTTAGAAGGAATAGATCAGCAGCACAAACGCATCATATGGCAACAAAAAATAGCCAGGTTAGAAAAGATTAAGCTATATAAATATTTAATGAGCTATAATTATAGCTCAACATGGCCTAGCTCCCAATTTTCATTATTAAACACCCACAGGGTAGAAAAGTAACTAATTGTGACCTTTTTAAAGTTGCTTCTTGGCTTACATTTTTGACTGAGCATTTTTCACTCTCATAGGTGTTTGCTGACACAATGGGTGAAATCCTGGCCCAATTAAAGTCAATGGGAGACTTGTCATTGATTTCACTGGAGCCAAGATTTCACCCAACATGTTTTCTGAATAAGTAATTGTTAGGTAGAAATCAAGGCTCTCTTCCATTCAGGCACGATGGGCTGGGCTGGGGGAGACCTGGATGCTGCAGGGATCTGCTCTGGCCCCAGTGCTACTGCCACTGTTAGCACACCCTGAGTTCAGCCTCCAGGTCTACTCTGCAATGGGGAGGTGTGGCTGCAGCAGGTGTAGACATACCCCAGTTAGCTTTGTTCTAGCAGGAAGTAACAAGAATCTAGCAAGTAACAATAGCCATAAAGCCACCTCGGCATGGCTGGTGACACACTTAGCCCTGCCCACCCAGGACCCTGGATATATATTACTTTGAGCTAGTGTTGACCTACCTAGATCAAAGCTAGTTCAGCTATGTCTATGTGTGCTGCAGTTACACCTCCCAACTGCAATGTAGACATACTTTAAGGGTGTAGCTTAGACTCTTTCAGACTCCTCCTGCTATTGGATACAGTCCTAGCTGGGGGAAAAAACCAGCTGGCCAGAGAACTGCACCCCATCCTGTCATACTCAGACCGGCCATAGGATCCACATATCTGTGACTTCTATGCTCAATTACTGGAACTCATCTCAAAGAATGAAACCTCACAAGCTAAGTTGGTACAAAGCATAGCATCCTCTCTGCTTAGCAACGTGGGTTTCCATGAACACATCATGCCAGTGCCCCTCTGTCTGCAATGGCTCACCATTCAATACCGAATCCAATTCAAGGTCTCTGTTCTATGATTCAAAGCCTTCCATGGAACTGTCCCTAGCTTCTCCCTCTGCAACTATGACCTTTCACAACAGCTGCATTCCACTTTAACAATGAAACTGTTGACCAGCGGGGAAGTCTCATAAATGCAGGAGACAGAACTTTCACCTGGGCCAGAGCAAGACTATGGAACTTGCTCTCTTCCCCCTCCCCCCGGAGATGAAAAGGACCACAGACCTCACCCTGATGAGGGCTCAGTATGAAACTCATCCCTTTGAATTAGCATCCCCTCCATTTTTTCAGAATTGAATAATCAACCAACAAAAAACAAACCTAATTTAAATAATATATCTCATAGAGCTGGAAGGGACCCTGAAAGGTCATTGATTGCAGTCCCCTGCCTTCACTAGCAGGACAAAGTACTGATTTTGCCCCAGATAGTCCCCTCAAGGATTGAACTCACAACCCTGGGTTTAACAAACCAATGCTCAAACCACTGAGCTATATCTCCCTGTAGAATTTCCAGCCCTAGAATCAAAGTGAACAATCTACTCCTTCCTGCAGAGGCGCTTAGATACTGCAGAGATGTGTGTGATATAAGAACCTAGAGAGAGAGATCAGATTAGCTAGGTAGCTCAGGTAGTGCTATCTGCATTAGTGTGGATGGCTGAGTCATACTCCTCAAAAGAGTATGTATGCTGAGAAGTAAGGCCAGAGCCATCCACCCTTTGCACCTGCACAGACAGCGCACTGGAAGGGGATGGGTTTGTATGGGCAGTAAATGTGGCTGCTGAGGCATTCGATCTACCTCTGTCAAGTGCAATCAGAATGCCTAGAGCTACTCCCACTGAGGCCACTTCCCACTAGTGCATCTCTGAGCTTGAAGGCACAACTTAGCCCAACATTTTTAGTCTTGCGCCATGTTGCCATTGTAAATGCCATCTGTGTTGTCTGTCTTTGTAAACCCTTTCCAGAGCCCTATAAAAACAAGAGGAGGGGCATGAACCTCTCAGGATTCATGGAATTATACCCTACAGCTCTACTAATTGGGTGTTAATCATGCTGACTTTACTCAGGCAAAACTCCCCTAACACTGACTTTAATAGGAGTGCAGCAGATTGCAGGATCAGGCCCTGAGCGTCTTGGAAGACATGAATAATAATCAGTATGTGCAGAAATACTGCAGTTTGCAACTCAAAAGAACACTTTAAATCTGCTTAGCAATTTGTAACGCCCACAGTAGCACACTGTGTAACGCTGCAGTACAAGACAAATCCACTTAGACAAATTCTGAAACCATATTTAATGGGTATCACCAACTCACAATCAGAAAAAGGAGGAGCAGGGGTGGGGGGAAACAACCCAATATGCAGGTTGATTTGAGAAAGAAAAGAGTGGGTCTCCTCTCCCCAAATATGCTATTTTATCCTCAATATTTTCTGAACTCTCAGTAATTACCACCCAGATGGGCCTTAACCCCCATCATTGCTCTCTCTCACTGACAGTTGTGTTTCCTCTCAAGTGTAAATGTTTTTCAGAACTGACAACTTTCTTTCAACACATGCATTAGTGCCTGGGAAAGCCAACCCACATTTGACAAAGATGATATTTGGTGAATTACATTATTTTTCTAAAGTGAAAATCTCAACACATCTTTGATGGGCTGATGTCTTCTTGTCCTGCCAGGCTTTTAGCTTTATATTAGCCACATGCTGTTTAATCTGAATGGATTCATGCTGCAGGCCACTTTGATCAGTTAGCTAACTTTATATATGGTCCCTACCTAAAAAATTTCTCAATCGTGCCGTTTCTGCCATGGATGGATGATATAAAACCCACTTTAAGGGCCTTTTACACTTGTATTTAAATGCATATCTTTTTACTGACTATTGATCTAGAGAGCAGAACTGTTCCAATTGCAGTATTCTGTTATTTTACTGGTTGGCTGTTTAGCACTCATAATGGATTCTGTGCTGTTCAAGACTGAAAGATAAAAACCATAGGCAAGATCCTCAGCCTGGTATATTGAATTGAACCCTGTTGATTTGCACCAGCTGAGGATCTGGCTCAAACTGTGCTGCAGAGCATCCAATCTAAAAGACAAATATAAAGGCAGGGTGCACTGGGGATTCCAGAGGAGGGAATAACTGAATATTTTTGGTAACTTATGTCCTGCACTATATAGGCATTGCAGAAGGGATGGGTTTTGGGAGTGGGTTTTGAAGGGGGGGGAGGGTGGATATTGGCTTTGCAAACTAGGATGGGGAGGTCATTCCAGGCAAAGGGGTCAACACTGGGAAAGGAGTTGAATTAACACTGAATTGACTGAAAATAAGAAAAGAAAAGTTGACAATTTGTAATGCCCAACCTTTCGAGCAATAAAAGATGGGCATCACGTAGCGATGTGACAAACCAACAAGGCAAAGACCATTAGGGCCAAATTGGGGAACTGAGCATTCACCCCAAGTGATCAGATTGTGTTCTAGGGACCTTCCTCGGGCCTGAGGGAAAGGAATCTTTGCCCCCAGCCTGCAATGAGGGAATGGCACTGCTAGAACAACCTCTGGGCTCCAGTAACCCTTGCAGCTGGCACATTTCACCTCCACTGGGGAGAATGATCGGTGGATCCGAACCCTCACAGATCTACTTGCACCATCCTGGTTCTTTCCCCAACCCCTCCCCAAACTTCCCTGCATGCTGGGGTGCAACAAGCCCTGAGACACAGCAGTTTATTATTAGACTGATACAAGTTGATCACTGAAGTACTGGTGAAGAGGCCACAGAAGTGTCTGAACTGTAATCAACCTTGGCAACCGGCAGTTTACCAAATTAATTCTTCAACCAAAGTGATTCAGGTTCTGAAGAAGTGAGATGAATAGAGCAAGCTGCTGAATACAGCTTCTTACTAAGAACATGAAAAGACCCAGGACATGCTGGAAATAGACATATGGTTTGAAATACTGGAAGAGGGAGGACTACAAGCTACCTTGAAACATCTACATGAATAGTTACGCCTGACAAGGTTAATGAGGAGAACAAGTTGATTGGGGAGTTAGATAAAAGTATCAGTATCTCAGTGTAATTTTTTTATCTCATTCCTAGAGAAGATTTTCAGAAACCTTGAATGAGAAGAAAGGATATCAAGATAGAGAATATTGCTGAACTCCCTAGAGATTTTTTCAAACAATGGTCAGAGGAGAACACAGAGAAGGAGTTTACCCTTAGAGTGAATACACAGAAGACCAAGATTGTGTGTAGTACAAACATGGAAAGAAAAAAAATTCACAGCTGATGGTGTTGGGGAAGGGATAGGAATTAAAAGATGCATGTCTGTCTGGATCAGGAAATCTGTGTTATATCAGACCATAAGAACTGGATGAATATGAATTAATACTGGACAGAGAATGTTTAGAAGACTTAACAAACGTACAAAGAATAGGTTTCTTACTGATATTATGGCAAATAATTTCGGTCGCAAATTAGGTTCTGAAATGGTGGGGAGAGAATCCCATAAAATGAATTTTTTAAAGTTTTGCCTATAGTGCTGGAAATCCAAACACAACAATATTTGTGCTAAAACATGGGAATTGAAAAGCGACTCTGCCTATAAACAGAAAAGTAAAATTGACTTCTCTACTTTTACTGTCCAAGGGGAAAGAACTATAAAAACTAAACAGGATAAATGATGAAACAGGATACGTGGCATACAAGTAAATGAAATGTTTATAATTTTCAGTGCTAATGCAGGGGATTATACATAGTTAGTCAAACTGGAATCTGATCAGAACTCCTGGATCAATACACTTACCCAGGTGGAAAGTGTCATGGTATCATTAACGATCACTAGTGGGCAGTTTCTCAGTCTTACATCTCACCCAGAGATGATCCCTCCAGTCTTTAACACATTGGTTCTGTGCTGATTGGGAGGAAGAAATACCACCAGATTAGTCACAAGCAACATTTTCTACAGCAGATTCAGGTTTTTCCTTGAAGGTCTCCCATCCATGCACTGACCAAGTCTCATCCTGCTAATCTTAGGAGAGCTGACAAGATCACAGCCGGTAGCCACAGTCAATTCAAGTTGGCCTGGTGTAAGAATAAACACTGACTCATTAACCTTTGCAACCCAGAGCCATGTCAGGTGTCTAGAGTCTGGAAATAAAGGTTAATACTCCCATCCCATGACCTGGGCTAATATCCAGTTATTCCGATGGTTCTATTTGCTTCTTCAAGTGGTTAGTCTGGCCCTGTGTTTACAGCCCTGGTAGTCTGCAAGATATCATACCTTACAACTATAATTGATCAAGGACTGAAATGACAAGCATATTTATTAATTATTATGTATTATGGTAGCACCTAGAGTCCCCGATCAAGATTTGGACCCCCAGTATGTTGGACACTGTGTTCACATATAACAAAAAGGTCCTCCAACTGTAATTTGCAATCTGTTCTTTCACATGACCTACATTTTTGTGGCAGGTTCTTTAAAAAAAAAAGAAGGAAAGAAAGAAAGAAAGAAAATGAGAGGCAACTGTTTGATGACTGCTGATGGGGGGTTGGAATATTAGCAGCAGTCCTGACTGAGAAGGATTAATAGGCAGAGTACAAGTGGGGAGGTCAAAGGTGAAAAATAACTGTAGTTTATCAGAGGGTTGCAGAAATAAAGGAATTAATCACATTGTTATCATCACCCCATCTGTGGTATAGAGTTAATCAGCTCTGAATGAAAGCATATTAGCTCAGGGAGAATTATTCATGCATAGCAGGTGTTCTCCCAATCTCCATCCATGGAAGCAGGGAGTACAAACAGTAATTGGTGTCCAGCCCTTCTCTAGCCAGCAGCTATCATTCCCGCTGGCCTGAATTAATCATCCAAATTGCTATGTTTGTCTACAACAGTGGTTTTCAACCCATGGTCCTGGGACCCCTTGAGGTCCGCAGACTGTGCGAGATTTCCCAAAGGGTCTGTATCACCATTTGAGATATGGGGTTTGCAAATGAAAAAAGGTTGACAACCACTGGACAACAAAATATTTTTCAACATAATGAGATTTATTTATTATTTTTTGTAGTGGGTGAGTTATCTAGATTGATCCCAACCTTAGTAAGAGAGAGAAGGAGCCTGAGGGATAGTTGATAACTCATGGAAATTTTGAAATACCATCTCCTATTCATTTCACAGTAGTTTGAAAAATGATGATGATTCATTTATCCAGTCTGTCACTGTATGTTAGGGAGCGGCAGCAGACTACTAGCAAAAGGGACCCTGCATACAGATGATTCAACACTCAGCAGAAAAAGGCAAGTCAGATATCTACCTTTAAATAAGAATTTCTCTTTTTATACATTTCAAAAATACAGATTTTATTTGTAACGGTCCAGGTTCAGCCTAGATGCAGAGGGAAGCATCTCCACAGGCCCTTGATCCTACAAAGAGTTAAGCGCCATCTGCTCCTACTTATTTCACAGAAGGGGCTAAGCACCTTACAGGGTCAGGTCCATAACAACTCATGATCTTCCTGCCATTTAAGTCAAAAGCAAATCTTCTGTAGATTTCAGTGGGAACAGGACTGGGCCTTACCTACTGTACATATAGGACCCAGTCCTGCAAAGTGCTAAGCACTCTGGCCGTGATTCAACAACGCACTTTAGCACATGCTTAATTTCAGCACATGAGTAAGCCCCCTGACTTCAGTGGGACTATTCACCTACGTAGCTTTAAGCACGTGCTTAACTTCTTCCCCGGATAGGCTCTTGAGGGTTTATCACCTGGATTCCGATTTAACGCCCAGTGAAGTCAATGGAAAGACTCCCATTGGTTTTAATGGGCTCTGGAAAAGCAGCTTTAATCTGCCCAGGAAATCTGGGACCGTCTCACACCCATCATTCCTTCTCAAGTCACACTCATCACAATTTCTTCATCATCTCATACACAGAGAGGGAAAGATTGGATTCAATGGCCTACTAAAGGTCCTCCGTATAGTCCTAACAATTGTGTCTCAGAAAGCACCGGACAGTGCCATGTTCTTTCCATCACTCAATCCAGCTACTATGCTATGAATTTGATGGAACATTTATATGTCTCTGACCAATCTCACAAATTAATAACATGAAAACGCACCTGTACTACTTAATGCTGAAATTGTTTCTATTGTGATGTCTCGTTTCTTTAAGATATGAAGAGAAATCTGAGTATTACGGGAGCAGGAATAAGGGCTTTTAGTGGGGAATGAAGGGTATTTCCAACTAACACTATAAGTGATCAGTACCCCATATCTATTTTAAGCTTTGAGAGTAAAGTTTATGGGACAAATTCATCACTGTATAGCCCCAAGGAAGTCAGTAGATACGTCTACAATCTTTTATTTCATGCTAAATCATTATGACTTAATCACTTATTTAACTTTTCTTAAAATAAGTTATGAGCCAAATTCAGATTTTATTGGAGCTGCATCCATTTACACCAAGTCTGAATTTGGCTCTCCGGGACAGGTGTTCTGAGGGGAACTCTGCTGAAGCTAGTGGGGTTACATCAGGGTTCATTTGGCCTAATAGCTATTCTGGTCACTCCAACTTATTGTCAAATTTTAGGCCCTGATTCTGCAGGAGGAGGGATAGCTCAGTGGTTTGAGCATTGGCCTGTTAAATCCAGGGTTGTGAGTTCAATCCTTGAGGGGGCCACTTGGGGATCTGGGGTAAAATCAGTACTTGGTCCTGCTAGTGAAGGCAGGGGGCTGGACTCAATGACCTTTCAAGGTACCTTCCAGTTCTAGGAGATGGGATATCTCCATTTATTATTATAGTTTGCAAGACAAGAGTGGGCTGCTGCGTGCATGCAGAGCCCTGTCCTGCCTGTTCTAAACGGCCAGACTGGGACCTTAGCAACCCCTTCAGCACGCTTCCTAGGCAGAGGAGGCCGAGTATTGCCTGAAGCTTTCTTCTCCTCTCCAGAATGTTGCACTGACTGTACAAATGTTTAATTTACTTTTAGCTCCCTCTTGTGGATCTTATCAAAAGGCTACATGATCATTGTGACATTTTTCTGACGTTATCTGTGTACACTAGCGGTACAACTGTACATACCCAACTAATACCTTTAAGGCCTGATCCAAAGCCCATTAAAGTCAATGGGAATCCTTCCACCGACTTCAATGGACTTTGGATCAGGCCTAAATGACTCTTCTGTGTTCATCCTCTTTGCTTGTCTGACCAAGTAAACTCATGGTTCCAGCTCAGCTTCCTTAATCAAAGCGTTTTAAAGACTAAAATGCTTTCCCTTGGGCCAGGGGATCATCTCCCTTATACACACACCCCACTCACTTCCACTGTCTGCAACTTTCACTTATCCTCTCCTCTGTTTTCCTTCCTCTTCTGTAGCTCAGTCTGTCCATCAGCTCTGCCTATTGCCACTGTCCCTGGTGTACCCCGGCTTCAATCCTCATCTCTTCTTTATCCTGAGGCCTTGACTTTCACAACTCTCTTTAGAAGGTCTCACCAAGTGCCAGTGCTCTAGACTCCAGCATGTGCAGAATGCTGCGGCCTTCCTTCTCCTTCATACTCCATGCTCAGACAACGCTGCTAGCACCTCATCCATTTCCAGAACCACTTCAGATTCGTTCTTCTTGTTTTAAAATGCTCCATGGCCTTGCTCCAGCTTATCCGATGGGCCTTCTCTCCCGCTTTTCTTCCCTCTGCTAAAGAGGCACTAACCTGCACGACAACACATCAAACGCTCTCATTGCTGCTGCCAGAGCTTTCGCTGCTGCCAGAGCTCCTGCCACCTGGAACAGCTTTTCTGCAGCTCTGCACCTTATGGATTCTTTCACCTTTTTTTTTTTTTTCCAGATCTCATGAAAATGTGTATTTCCTCCCTTGCCAAGATCTCCGAATTTCTCTCTCCCTATGTGCCATCAGCTTTTACTTTAATTCTGTAACTGTTATTTACATCTCTAAAACATTTTGGGATGCAATTGGAATGAAATACGCTGTGCCAAATAAAATGGCATTGTGAGAAGGAGCTGGTGTGATCTAGTGGTTGGGGACTGGCTTGGGACTCCAGGCAGCTGGGTTCTATTCCAGGGTCTGTTCCTGACTTGCTTTGTGACCTTGGGTAAGTCTCTTTACCTCTATTTTCCCCTCCCATCCTTTGCCTGTTTAGTTTGCATGTTCTTAGGGATAGGGATGTTCTCTTAGCGGGGCGGTGGAGCTTTCCCAAAAGTGGGGGTGGTGGTGCAGGGCCCTCCATGGCCCCGCCCTGCCCCTCCTCTTCCCCCCGAGACCTCACCCCCAGCCAATCTGGATCAGGGCTGGGGAGCCTAGGCCCCTCCATCTGCCCAGGGCAGGGGGGACAGAGAGCAGCCCCCAGCCCATGTCCCCACCTCCTGGGCTCCCCACCCAGGGCAGGTGGAGGATCCATGGCTCCCCACAGCTGCCTGTGCGGCTCTTACCCTGACCCGGCTCCGGCCAGGGAGCGGGCCTTGGAGCCAGAACCCGGCCATGGTAAGAGCCGCCCAGGCAGATATATGGAGTCGCAGACCCTCCATCTGCTCTGGGTGGGAGGTCCGGGGGTGGGGACAAGGGCTGGGGGCTGCTTTTGGGGGGCCCCCCTGCCCTGGGCAGGTGGAGGGTCTGCAGCTGCCCAGGCTCCCCGGCCAGGCTCCAGCTGCTGGCCTGGCTGGAGGGCAGGGCCTTGGACAGACCTGTGGTGGAAAGTGGATGGGTCAGGCCTGTCCACTTTCAAACCATGGTCCCCTGGTTCCCCCGTTCTGGTGCTTCTGTCTCTTATTGTGTGGTACCAGACACAATGGAGCCCTGATTTCCATTAAACTTCTAGGCCTACTAATAACACAAATAATAATAGTATTGTTTCTAGATCTTAAAAAAAATTTTTTTTTATCAAATGCACATGATAACACTGAAGTGCAGCTCACTAGAGTGTGACACACATTATGCATCCCATGAACTGCCATCTGCCTCTAGGCCAGTGGTCCCCAAACTTTTTCAGTCACGGCCCCACCTTTATTTGGCCGGGAGCTGGTGATCAAGGCCGGGGCTGGAGCTGCTGCTGGGGTTGGGGGCAGGGCCGGAGCAGAACTGGGGGCAGACCAGGGCCGGGTGGCACTCCTTCCCTGCCCCCCATGGGGGCTGGTCTGGGGCCCACTGCACACCCCCCGAACATTCCTCTGCTCTCCTATATGGGGGGCGTGCCCCACAGTTTGGGGACCACTGCTCTAGTCTAATTTATTTCAGTGCTATCTCATTTTCTACTTGAGATACTCATAGAGTCAGATCTTCTGAAATGAGACCAAAGTAATACAACCCACAGGAGACTCGGCTATTACATGCCACAGGCAGAAAATAGGAGGAACCAAGTTGCAACAGTATCTGAGGCCCTGGCAATGGCAGAAAAATGATTAAGTGAGATTCACTCAGTGACCTGCATCCCATGCTGCAGAGGAAGGTGAAACTATAAGGCTGAACTATAAGGTGGATAGAAAGCTGGCTAGATTGTCAGGCTCAACAGGTAGTGATCAATGGCTCCATGTCTAGTTGGCAGCTGGTATCAAGCGGAGTGCCCCAAGGGTCGGTCCTGGGGCTGGTTTTGTTCAATATCTTCATTAATGATCTGGAGGATGGTGTGGATTGCACCCTCAGCAAGTTTGCAGATGACACTAAACTGGGAGGAGTGGTAGATACGCTGGAGGGTAGGGATAGGATACAGAGAGACCTAGACAAATTAGAGGATTGGGCCAAAAGAAATCTGATGAGGTTCAACAAGGACAAGTGCAGAGTCCTGCATTTAGGACGGAAGAATCCCATGCCCTGCTACAGACTAGGGACCGAGCGGCTAGACAGCAGTTCTACAGAAAAGGACCTAGGGGTTACAGTGAACAAGAAGCTGGATATGAGTCAACAGTGTGCCCTTGTTGCCAAGAAGGCTAACGGCATTTTGGGCTGTATAAGTAGGAGCATTACCAGCAGATCGAGGGACATGATCATTCCCCTCTATTCGGCATTGGTGAGGCCTCATCTGGAGAACTGTGTCCAGTTTTGGGCCCCACACTACAAGAAGGATGTGGAAAAATTGGCAAGAGTCCAGCGGAGGGCAACAAAAATGATTAGGGGGCTGGAGCACATGACTTATGAGGAGAGGCTGAGGGCACTGGGATTATTTAGTCTGCAGAAGAGAAGAATGAGGGGGGATTTGATAGCTGCTTTCAACTACCTGAGGGGGGGTTCCAAAGAGGATGGATCTAGACTGTTCTCAGTGGTAGCAGATGACAGAACAAGGAGTAATGGTCTCAAGTTGCAGTGGGGGAGGTTTAAGTTGGATATTAGGAAAAACTTTTTCCCTAGGAGGGTGGTGAAGCACTGGGATGGGTTACCTAGGGAAGTGGTGGAATCACCTTCCTTAGAGGTTTTTAAGGTCAGGCTTGACAAAGCCCTAGCTGGGATTATTTAGTGGGGGATTGGTCCTGCTTTGAGCAGGGAGTTAGACTAGATGACCTCCTGAGGTCTCTTCCAACCCTGATATTCTATGAACCCGCCCCCCAAAGTCACTGCCAGTCTGACCTGGGGGCAGGGGTGAAAGTAACTTAAAGGACTTACCAGTACTCCAGAGTCCTTAGGAGGGGGTGGGACCTCAACCGGAAGAGGCGTGGCCTTTAAATCCCCAGGCGCTTTAAATCAGGATTTAAAGGGCCCGGGGCTGTGGCTGTGGTAGCAGCAGCTGGGATCCCTGGGCCCTTTAAATCACCCCTGGAGCTCCCAGCTGCAGAGGCGGCTGGGAGCCCCGGGGTGATTTAAAGGGCCCGGGGCTCCAGCTGTGG
>NW_020664540.1:853559-1053267 GCF_002925995.2 Terrapene triunguis | reverse complement strand
CGGGGCCCCAGGCTCTGGCGGAGCTTTAAAGGGCCCGCTGCAGTAGTGGCAGCCGGGAGCCCCTGGCCCTTTAAATCACCGCCAGAGCCCCGCTGCCGCTACCTCAGGGCTCCGGGGATGATTTAAAGGGCCCCGGGCAGTAGTGGCTACCGGAGCCCCGGGCCCTTTAAATTGCCACCAGAGCCCTGCTGCTGCAGCCGCAGGGCTCTGGCGGCGATTTAAAGGGCCCGGGGCTCTGGCATCGGCTCTTGCCGGTATGCCGTAACAGGGTGTACCGGCTTACTTTCACCTCTGCCTGGGGGGAAATTCCTTCCTGTCCCCATGTATGGCAATCAGTTAGACCCTGAGCATGGGAACTCACTCCACAAGATTTTGTGACAATGTGATACACAGTATATGAAGAAGGAGCTATGAGGTATTGTACTGCAGAACATTCACCTAGCAGTCCAATATACTGTATGCGATGTGGGTTTTTTTTCAAAAACAGCAGCCACTGAGAGGTACTGCAAGTTCACAGAGGAGATGCCATTTTGCTTCCCACTCTCTCATTGAGTAGGCTCACTTCTCTATTTAGAGAACAACCAGCATGTCCTACCACCCCTGCACCTGGCACACTCCACCCAGAGCTTTCAGAAGAGCTAATTGGTGTGGTGGTGCAAAGGGTATCAATGGAGTGGAAAATGTAGGCTCCTTTTTGTGCAGTCCACACTGTTTACATGTCACTTTGTCAGGAAACTTATTAACAGTTGTGCATGTCTAAACTGGCTCCAGCCTTTTGCAAACACAAAAAGGCCACATCAGGGAAAAGTCTTTCTTGAGCAGCCTCCTATACGCCCCACTCAAAACAATGGGCTTTTGCAGTCAGGGCATAATTTGGCTTTTAAATAGGAATACACTGCATAGAAGCTGAAGGAAATTGTCTTTTCTTTCACTGGTTGAGACTCCAGAGGGCTGTCTGAGCCTCCCTAGGAGAAAGGCCAACTTGAGTTCCACCCACTTTGACACGCAAATGAACTGTATTTAATGTAAAAAAATAAGTCTCCAGTTAGGAGCTCATACTTCAATCATTGGAAGGATGCTGCCTAGGAAGAAAACTGAATCCAGTTCTGCTCTCAGACACAGGACTGGATTTGGCCTGGAGTCTCTCTCATGGGGTGAGGAAACAAGGTCTTTGTTGCAGAAAAATGTTAATGTAAAACAACGGTGTTGTTGGGTCAGCAGGAGAGCTCCCTAGGAAGGCATATTTCTGGGTCCTCCCAGCTTTGCAAATTTGGGTTAAATTATGCTATGTTTTGGGCTACAAATTATTTTCAGCTGGGGCCAATGAGGAGCTGAAATGACTCAGGAAGTGACTCAGGTTTAGTCAAGTTCCTCCTCAAAACCAGTTAAATTATGTTGTCAGGAAGCAAGCCTGTTGCACCATTCCTCATCTAGGGTTGCCAATCCTCCAGGGTTGTCCTGGAGTCTCTAGGAATTAAAGATTAATCTTTAGTTAAGGATTATGTTGTGATGAAACCTCTTGGAATATGTCCAACCAAAAGTGGCAAGCCCACTTTGCACTCATCCAGCTCTGCCATGGCCTCATCTCATCCCTGCACCCTTGGAAGCATTAGGAAGGAGCAGGCCCTGAGCTTAGATAGGCACAGGGATGGAAGTTGTGTTTGAATGCTGCATGAGGGTTGGAGGGAAGTTGAGGTCTTCTTGAGCCCTTACCTTCTTGTGCACCCACAACAGCGCCAGGCAAAATCCGGTCATTGGTGTCCAATATACGGTTATATTGGCCTCTCCGATTTGAGTTACAGAATAGATACTGTGAGGAGTAACAGCACTAAATAATAAAAGTAAGTCAAGCTAACAATGAATGAAATGCTTGTATGGCCCTAGTGCAGTGGTTCTCAAACTTTTGTACTGGTGACCCCTTTCACATAGCAAGCCTCTGAGTGCAACCCCCCTTATAAATTAAAAACACTTTTTAATATATTTAACACCATTCTAAATGCTGGAGGCGAAGCAGAGTTTGGGGTGGAGGCTGGCAGCTTGCAACCCCCCGTGTAATAACCTCACAACCCCCAGTTTGAGAACCCCTACCCTAGTGTCTAAGGCTTGGCTCTCTCTTCCATCATCACTCTAGAGTACTGTTCTTCTCACCAGCTCTGTTCCAGCATTCAGGCAAATTTGAGCACTGCCAATTATTGCTTGGTTCAGCTGCAGAAATGACACTGGCAGGTCACAGGAAAGGTTTAGAATCAACAATTCCCTTAAGTGGGCCCAGATTTCCAGCTAGCAAGTAGTGGAGGTTTCAGGCCGCGCTTCCTGACTATACCGTCTGAGGAACTCATTCCCTCCCATTCAGCCTCTTCGGCCCCACTAACGGCCATGCTCTTCTAGAAGCTTTTCCCTAGATTGCCAGGGCACTGGTATTCCTGTCACGCTCCTGCTGGATTCTCAGATACAAACTGGTGGGAGTTCTACACACATACACGTCCAGGGCCAGAATTTGGGCCACAGGTTGACATGTGATAAGGTCAGCATCATGCTTGTTGAAGTTTAGATAACAATGGGAATCTGCCAGTAACACCGGTGCCAGAGGGACCTGAGAAGAAAATTAAGGAAGGGTGGCAGTAGGAGAGTTGAGGAAAGCTGTCAGTGAATGAGTTGGTAAAATCAAGCCAATTGAGGGCTAGTGCACCGGGCTGTGACGGCCCAAACCTTGACTGTGACAGCTAGAAATTGGTGCCAAATCAAGTGAACTGTTCACTCAATCTTCCCCGTGCCCTGCTGGTGTCAGTCCTTTTGAGACTAGTAAGAACTGACAGCACCGAAATTAGCCTGAATTCAGGGATGGAGCTGGCGAGAACAACACACCGCAGAGCTCACGATGCAGAGAGCTAAACGCAGACGCTGCTACTACATCAGGATGCAGTGAGACAAACCATGAGTGGGTGGCAGCGCTCGCCTCTTGTCCTGCCCTGTTAGCAGGTGTTAGAACTCAGGGGGGAGATGTTGTTGACTCATTGTGGCAGGTGCAGCTTGTTAACTTCAGACCTGCCAGTGCCTGGCAGCTTGTGTGACATCCACATCTATAAGGCCCCCTTGTGTACTCCTGGAGCCCAGACAGCTCCACACATTCATATGGGTTTAGGGGGAGCAGCAAGTTGATCCTTACAGCCACTGAAAGCAGCCTCTCTCCCTGGCCAGTTCCCAGCCCACATGGTGCAGCAGGGAGGGAAGGAGGAGGAATCCATGGGGGTCAGTGCCCCACATGCAGGGTAAGTGAGGGGCTAATAGGGAGAACCAGCTGGGGAGGGGGACATAGGAGGGGACAGGAGCTTTTGTTGGCATTAGGAGTTAATGGGGGACCAGCATCAAGAAGGGCTAGCAGAGACCGAATGAGAAGCAGGTGCGAGTGAGAGAGGCTAATGGGGGAAACAGAATGGGAGAAGAACTAAGTGGGGCAGCGTAGGGAGAAGATCTGATGGGGAGAAGACCTAATGCCACCCTATAGCAATGTAGGGAGAAGACCTAATGCCACCCTATAGCAACACCCCCCCCCCAATCCCTCTAGTAACTCCCCTGCTTCTTTTCCACTCAGCAACTGCATGCTCTTGGGCTCCCAGATATCTTTGCCTTCCCCTCTAGTTCCCCACAAACCCTCTCCTCTAGCTTGAGGGGTGCAAGGAAGGTCTTGCTTCCCCACATCTACTCCCTGTGTTCAGTGGAACCCTAAGTGGGAAATCAGTGACTTCTTGTCATAAGAGATCAAGTAGGCAGACACCTTTCACTAGCAGGACACCCACATAGCTTTACAAATGATGTTTATATGCAAGTTATCTGAGATTATGCAAATTGGCTCATTAAATAATTTGCATAAAATGTGACATGGAGCTGAAGAAAACTTGGCAACTATAACTCTATTGGTTTTTTTTTTTTTGGATGAGATTACAAGTTTGGTTGTTAAAGGTAATAGTGTTAATGTGATATTCTTAGACTTCTGTAAAGCATTTAACTTGGTACCACATGACATTTTGATTAACAAACTAGAATTATATAAAATTAACATGGCACACATTAAATGGATTAAAAACTGGCTAACTGATTGATATCAAAATGTAATTGTAAATGGAGAATCCTCATCAAGTGGGTGTGTTTCTAGTGGGGTCCCACAGGGATTGGTTCTTGGCCCTACGCTATTCACATTTTTAACAGTGACCTATAAGAAAACACAAAATCCTCACTGATAAAGTTTGCAGATAGAGAAATTGGGGGAATGGTAAATAATGCAAAGGATAGGTCACTGATTGAGTGATCTGGATTGCTTGGTAAACTGGGCAAGGGTGGCAGAACTTGCCCAAAAGTGGGAGGCCGGGGGCCAGAGCCTCCTGCCCCACCCCTCCTCTTCTGCCCGAGGCCCCGCCCCTGGCCAAGACAGAGCTGCGGACCCAGGGCAGGAGGGTCCACAGCTCCCCAGAGCTGCCCGCCATGGCTTTTACCTCGACCGGACCCAGCTCTGACTGGGGGGGCCGCAGCCCGGCCGTGGTAAGTACCGCGTGGGCAGTTGTGGGGAGCTGCACCGTGGATCCTCCCTGTCTGGGTGAGGGGGTCAAGAGCAGCCCCCAGCCTGTGTCCCCTCCCTGTGGGCTCCCCCCCAGGGCAGTTGGAGGGCCCGTGGTTCGACTGCCCATGTGGCTCTTATCGTGGCTGGGCTGCGGCCCCCTCAGCCGGAGCCGAGTCCAAGTAAGAGCGGTGGGTGGGCAGCTGTGGAGAGCCATGGACCCTCTTGCCCTCGGTGTAGTCCTCCTCAACATGTGGCACAGCTCTTGAAGAGTCTGGGGTGATTTGATACACAAAGCCTGAGGAGATATGGGAAGAGAGGAAATGGGTCCCAAGAAGAAGTGACATTTAGAAGGAATTCTGTTACTGTATCTTTAAGGACCTGAGACCCGAAGCCTTGCAGAGAAGATGGGGCAGGGCTCCCCTCTCACCCAGCCAATAAGGATTAAGGAATGAGCTGGGAGTAGGGGCCAAATGCTGCCTCCTCCTTCATAGTAGGGTAGATGTCTGTAGGGAGAAGAAAGCAACAGGGGAAGGTCTGCCTGTGTGAATGCTCCCAACCTTGGGGGGAAGGACTGATTGGGAAAAGAGCTAGCTGGAGGAGAAGCTGCCTGAGGCTCTACAGCTGGTCTAAAGTACAACTCTAGCTCCAAGGAGAAGAGCTAGCAGGCTCTAGTCTTAAGGAGAGGGACAGGGATCGTCCAAAGTACAGCCCAGCTCTAGGAGGATGGCCGGGACCTCCTGAACAGGGGAGGAAATTGTCCAGGAGTCTTACATGGATCTGGAGTGGGTGTGAACTTGAGTGGCTAAATAAGTGAGTTACCCTCTATAGAATGAGTGAATAAACTCAAGCCTCCAAATAGAGGTTGAACTAATCTGGTCTGGGTAATTGATTGATTGCAAGGGGACTGAGTGCAATGTGCTTGGAGGGCCATGATAGGCCTCAAGGGGGCTTGCTGGAGAGGCATGGCCTATGACCCACACTTGGGATGGGGGACTCTATCCTGGGTAGCAGTGATTCTGAAAAGGAGTTGGATATTCAGCTGAACATTAGCTCCCAGTGGGATGCTGTGGCCAAAAAGATTTATGAGATCCTTGGATGCAAGAGGAATTTTGAATAGGGAGTTTATTTTATTTCTGTATTTGGCACTGGTCTGACCATTGTTGGAACTGTGTCTAATTCTGGTGTCAACAATTGAAGAAGGATAGTGATAAAATGGAGAAGGTCTAGAGAAGAGCCATGAGACTGATTGGAAAACCTGCCTTATAGTGATTGAGCTCCTTGAGTATATCTATTTAGCTTCACAAAGAGAAGCTTAAGGGGGGACTTGGTTATAGACTTTAATTACCTGGGGGAGAACAAATGGGCTCTTCAGTCTAGCAGAGAAAGGTATAACACAATCCAATGGCTGGAAGTTGAAGCTAGACAAACTCATACTAGAAATAAGGTAAAATTTTGACAGTGATGGTAATTACCATTGGAACAATTTACAAAGAATTGTGGTGGCTTCTGCAGCATTGATGTTAAATCAAGATTGGATGTTTTTCTAAAAGATCTGCTCTAGGAATGACTTTGGGGAAGTTCTCTGGCCTATGTTATACAGGAGGTCGGACTAGATGATCTCAGTGATCCCTTTTGGCCTTGGAATCAATGAATCTGTGTGGGTGGGAGCAGCCCTTTGAACAGAGGAAATTGTAGTCTAGAACAAAGAGGTCTCTGTAGGGAAACCCTAGGAACAGCTAAGCCTAGGGGGAAAGCTTAGGCTGAGGCTTATGCTTTTGCTGTTCCCTCAAAGGCCTATACCTGGCTTCCACTGGTGCATTCACTAAATTGTGGGAATGGGCACTTTCATGTTGCAGGTGGAAACACATTTGTGCACAGGTGTTACAAGTTGGCCTCTGGGTTTTATGGGTACAAATCCTAACATTTGCTTTTATGTACCAGTGACTGAGTGTCTGGCTTTAGAACCTTGTGTGAGGGCTTGGAGCTGTTTTGCTGACTAAGCCTGGTATCCAGAGCAGGTGAGTCTCATTAGCTTAGTGTAGGACCATAAAGGCTAAGAGCCCTTCTGAGGGAGGGGACAGGCAGTCCTGCAGGGAGGAAAGAAATTAAGCTAAAATCTTATGTTTGTAAGTGCCTTAGGCCTTTATTCCTTAAGATTGAAAGCAAACCCCAGGTGATTGATTATTATTAGATATAACCTGTTATAGTCTGATCATGTGTGGAGGGAACAGAATGGGGACCCATCCAATGCAAGCATGTGTTCGCACCTGCAAGATGCAGGCACATGTGTATAGAAACATACACATGCATGAGGGCTGGAAAATCAGAATATATGTTCCCACTGCATGTATCATTCAGCTGTCTGGTGTTGCAGGGACCTGAAAGAAGTGGCCAAAGCAGAGGGACAAGGGCAGTAACCTGATGAGTTAAGTGTGGCTGACATCTTAAAACACAGAAAGCAGGTTCAGCAGTGGTATAAATTAACGCTCCCATAACGCAAGGGGAACATCTCATTTATCATTACTTGAACAGGGCAGCCTTGGTGCCTACTTGTGGTCTAACATGGCTGTGACACTTGTGAGAGAAGAGGCTGCCCCTCTGGATGCACTGCTGTGGATGGTTTAAGTGACTAGAAATGAACACCATCCTTTCTGTATTCACGGAACATGCCAACAACAAACCTCTGGGGATGCCCCACACCTAGGACAGATGCATTTATTTGCAAACGTCTCTGCAGTTTAGTGCATCATGTTATGATTATTTCATTTCTGCAGCACACAAAATGTACAAGGCACTTGAGACAAACATTTTAAACAACCACCACCCTCCCTTCCCTGCAGAGCATAAAAGCTAGTGAGCAGAGGCAAAAAGTGGGAGCACCAGACAATGTGGAACAGAAATCTGAAATTACAGAAGTAAGGTCAGGGAGTTACTAAGGCCCCCATTCAGCACTGGTTATGATCCATGTGGTGGAGTCCCACTGAAGTCAAATATAAATATCTACCTGCTATAAGGTTTTTTCTTCCTTCTGTATGTTTGTTCTGTCTGAATCCCCCAACAATTCCTATTAGTCCTTCCTGTTCCTTCTCTTGTTCTTGGACTCCTTCATCTTCTCTTGGCTGTCTTTCTCCCTCTTACGGAAAGTTCCTCCTCACCTTCTCTAGCAATAGACTTGGAGTCCACCCAGGGCCTCCTCCCCTCTCCAGCAGGGGAAAGGGAGAAGAGGACTTGGGCTCAATGTGGATGGGGGAGGCCAGGCCACGCCCACAAAAGGAAAAGGCTAGAGAAGTGGAGGAGAAAAAACAAGGGCGCAAAGAAAGAATTGGCTTTGCATCTTCATTGTGCGCTAGCTTCTCTCTCATGGATCTTCCTAGAACCATAAACCGCTCTAAATTACCCAGCAGAACATGGCCCTCACCCAGCTGCAATACATAGCACAGCCCACAAACTGGCTATACTGATTAGACTGTGAATTCATCCAAAGCTTTAAGCAATGATGAGGCACACTTGATCTAGGGCAATTGAAAAGAGGGGGCCTGATCCACGTCTCACTGAAGTCAATGAGAGTCTTTCTATTGGCTTTAGCAGCATTGGATTGATCCCAGGGTTTGGCAGTTCCATGCCAGCTGAGGAATGGGGAATGGCACAGAGTTTAATAGCTTTAAGAGATCAGTTCTGCTCCCATTGACTTCAGTGGGCACAGGATTTAACTGTAAATAATGGCAAGGCCTCGTGGCTGCTGAGCCTTGGCAAGTGGAAAATCCTTCAGCCGCGGAGCCCCCTCGTCTTGCAATAACGCCTGTAGCTAACAAATCCCTGACTCCAGTGCTGTGTGGCTAGCACATAAGAGAAGGAGTGTGACGCTTGTGCTACCCACCAGTCAGTGAATAGCTCTTGATAGTCAATAGCCCGGTGTTTGCCAGAAAGAGCAACAGTTCACATCTCTAATGTTTCGGGGCCTATGCAGCTTGGAATCCACTTTCAACTGAATTCTTTCATCAGGGGAATGAATGCTGGCTTGTGGCTTGGCTGCTCTGTAGGATTTTGAGCTCAGAATGTGCTGTTCAAAGAAATGTCACATGTTCTCAGTCTACCTTTTTTTTTTTTTTTTTTGAATTTTTTACCAGTGAATGATTTAATGTTCATCTCTTGCTATTGAGAATAGCAGCACTGGGGGGCATGTATTACAACTTGGCTTTTTTTTAATGGTATTCAGTTTTGAGCACCCACATCTGCTGGGTGCTTCACAGAAACAAAGAGGCAGGCTCTGCCCTGAAGAGCATACTACTTAAACGGATACATATGATCAGGAGAGGAAGGGAGCCAGGAAGAGCAATGGCAACAGTGATGTTCCTCAGGAAGGCATGTACACTTCTTGATGTTTCCATTAAAGTTCGTAGTTGGGGTTTGGGGGGAAGGGGATTGTTTGTTACTCTGCTAGAAAATTCACATTTTGTGACCATTGCAAAAGAAGTATTTTTTCCTACTGTATTTCACATTTATGTTTTGGTAGCACCTAGGGGCCTCAATTCGGTTGGATCCTATTGTGCTAGGTGCTGTACAAACATAGTTAATGACAGTCCCCACCCCAAAGAATTTGCAGTTTGAGATAAGACATGTCAGGTGAATGGGACAAATAAGCAAGGGCAGAGGGAGGAAAAGGCTGCTAAAATACAGGGGGTGAAATCCTGACCCCACTGTAGTTGGTGGCAAAACTCCCATTGACTTCAACAGGGCCAGGATTTCACCCAGGACGCGCAATTCTGTGCTGTAGGAATGTAGAAGGGATTTGAATAAAGAGGATGTTGGCTTGGCAAACTGGCTTGGGAAGGGCATTCTGTGCATAGGGGACTGAAGGAGGGAAAAGACACACATGGGGCATCAAGACTGGCATTATGGGAGCACTGGAGAGGTTGAACAGGGACACCACGGGAGAAAAGAAATAGTCTGGGGCAGAGCTTTGGGAAGGCCTTTGGAGGTGAGAAGTATTCTAGACCAACAAATGTAACCAACTGTTCTATAACATTTTATGGTACCTAAAGGAAAATGGCCCTAGTAATTTCCAGCCCCAAATTAGTATTTCCTGTTACTCCTTTGTAACTGATTTTTTTTTATTAGTAATTTTCAGGGGGGAAATATATCAGCACACACACACACAGGCAGTCACATTTGAAAACTTTGCTCATAGTCCATAATGTGTCATCCTAGTACTAAACTTGTTTATCTCATTCATAGCTGTCCTAGAAAAATGATCAATCCACACAAGTCTGTCTTTGAATTTTAAAACCATCATAATCCTTTTGTGACCCTGCACCCCATATTTTTCACAGTGATCTTCTGATATGATTATGGAATAACTATGATGTATTTTACGCCAGATAGGTCATGTGAAATATCATTGCAAAGGTTGATTTACTGAATGATTATCCTACTGGTATGCATGATCATTTTTGTATCTGAAGTTAGGACTATTGACTATATATCTGTATTATACACATGTGTTTACACCTGGGGAATTCCCACTAGGCAGAATGCACTTGGTCTAGATGGCTGGCTGGGGAGGGCCCATTCAGGTTAAAGGGCCATTAGGAGAAAACAGTAGGCCTTAGAGGCAGCTTATCTCCCACTGGGGGGCCATGGGGGGCTTCCTGAGGATGCTACAGCCTCTGACTCATGGCTGCTATGACACTACTGGCACATGTGACCAGGTCACCTGGTATTGGACACCATCTTAGGATACCAGTGTTTTTTCCACTGACTAGCATGGGAACCAAGCTTTGAAACAAAGGGTTCCCGCCTTATGCAAAAGCTATATAAGGCAGGGGAGTGATGTAATCAAGGTTCTTCACTGACTCCCTGCCCCAAAGAGACTCTTGGAAACACCTGAGGAACAAGGACTGAACGGTGGGGGGGGGGGGGCACACTGGACCTAGGCTGAAGGGATTTTTAGCCTGTGAAAGCATCCCCTGGGGTTTTAAGCTCTAAGCAAATGCAGCTGACTCCTGAAGAATCTCTGCAGCCTGCTTGAATCATCACTTAGGGTGAGAATTTGCTACTCCTATCCAATCTCTTTAGTATATTAAGCTTAGTTTGCATGTTTTGTTTGCTAGGTGATCTGTTTGCTATCCTTTATAATCACTTAAAATCTATCTTTGGTAGTTAAACTTAGTTTTATTTTGTCTAAAACCAGTGTATGGGAATCATAACTTGGGGAAGAAAGCTGTTGCATATCCTTCTCCACATTGGGGGCGGGGGTGAATTTAATGAACTTATGCTGTACAGTTCTCTGTGCAGCATAAGATGATATAATTTTGGGTTTACACTCTAGAGGAGGGTGGGTGCACTTGAGTGGCTGGGCAGTTCCTTAGCTGAAGTGTCCCCATGCAGAGCTGATCTCAATGTTTGCATGTACTACAGTTAGGTGTGTCCCTACCTGTATGTGTGCTGGAGCCTGGGAGAGGTCTTGGCAGGCTAGTCACAGCAGTACAGTGTAAAGGGAGCCCAGGCTGGTGGGTCAGGGTGGCTCAGTGGTACCCCAGTTCCAGGTGGCACCCCAGGGGGAGCCCATCACACCTTTGATATTGACAAGGCTAGAAATGGACTAAGCTTTGTTTATACTATTTTCTTTAGAATCATAGAATATTAGGGTTGGAAGAGACCTCAGGAGGCCATCTAGTCCAACCCCCTGCTCAAAGCAGGACCAACACCAACTAAATCATCCCAGCCAGGGCTTTGTCAAGCTGGGCCTTAAAAACCTCTAAGGATGGAGATTCCACCACCTCCCTAGGTAACCCATTCCAGTGCTTAACCACCCTCCTAATGAAATAGTGTTTCCTAATATCCAACCTAGACCTTCCCCACTGCAACTTGAGACCACTGCTCCTTGTTCTCAGTGGTGGCAGATGACAGAACAGCCTCGCTCCGTCCTCTTTGGAACCCCCCTTCAGGTAGTTAAAGGCTGCTATCAAATCCCCCCCTCAATCTTTTCTTCTGCAGACTAAATAAGCCCAGTTCCCTCAGCCTCTCCTCATAAGTCATGTGCCACATCCCCCCTAATCATTTTCGTTGCCCTCTGCTGGACTCTCTCCAATTTGTCCACATCCCTTCTATAGTGGGGGGACCAAAAACTGGACGCAGTACTCCAGGTATGGCCTCACCAGTGCCGAATAGAGGGGAATAATCACTTCCCTCGATCGGCTGACAAGGCTCCTACTAATACAGCCCAATATGCCGTTGACCTTCTTGGCAACAAGGGCACACTGCTGACTCGTATCCAGCTTCTCATCCACTATAATCCACAGGTCCTTTTCTGCAGAATTGCTGCTTAGCCAGTCGGTCTCCAGCCTATAGCGGTGCATGGGACTCTTCCTTCCTAAGTGTAGGACTCTGCACTTGTCCTTGTTGAACCTCATCAGATTTCTTTTGGCCAAATCCTCCAATTTGTCTAGGTCACTCTGGACCTTATCCCTACCCTCCAGCATATCTACCTCTTCTCCCCCCACCTTAGTGTCATCTGTGAACTTGCTGAGGGTGCAGTTAATCCCATCATCCAGATTATTAATAAAGATGTTGAACAAAACCAGCCCCAGGACTGACCCCTGGGGCACTCCGCTTGATACCGGCTGCCAACTAGACATTGAGCCGTTAATCACTACCCATTGAGCTCGACGATCTAGCCAGCTTTCTATCCACCTTATAGTCCATTCATCCAATCCATACTTCTTTAACTTGCTGGCAAGAATACTGTGGGAGACCATATCAAAAGCTTTGCTAAAGTCAAGATATATTACGTCCACCGCTTTCCCCATATCCACAGAGCCAGTTTTCTCATCATAGAAGGCAATCAGGTCGGTCAGGCATGATTTGCCCTTGGTGAATCCATGTTGACTGTTCCTGATCACCTTCCTCTCCTCCAAGTGCTTCAAAATGGATTCCTTGAGGACCTGCTCCATGATTTTGCCAGGGACTGAAGTGAGGCTGACCGGTCTGTAGTTCCCTGGGTTCTCTTTCTTCCCTTTTTTAAATATGGGCACTATATTTGCCTTTCCCCTAGAGTGTCCTACCATTGCTATAACCAGCACAGGGAGTGTGGATAAGGCACCATCCATTGCTGGCATTTTGACTATTGTATCATCTAGGCTTGTTCTGAGCAGAGTTAGACAGCACAGCATCAAAAACACGGATGACTCTCTGCATCTTAGCTCACCCACTGTTGCAAAACCTAGTGGTAGAGCTGTCAGAGAAGATTTAGGACAGAAGTACTTGATTTATAAGAGGCTCAAAGGATAGCTTTAACTTTATAGACAGAGCACTTTGAAGAAAATGGGTGAATGTTTTTTGTTTGCTTTTATTTTATGATCCAAGCTAATAGGTGTAACTATCTTTCAAGAGAGCAACTGAAAAAAAACTATGCAACCTGGGCACATAGGCAAGAAGCATCCTTTTTATCAAAACAAAGCCAAGAAATAGTCCACTCAGCCTTTAATAAGTAGATACTAGTTTTAAGATCTAAATAGGAAGAGCTATTGGAAAAATGAGGATGCACTGGTGTGACCCAATAATTACAGTTTAGTAATTCGTAATAAGGTAACATGCCATAGGTAACATTCATATTGTTAATTTAACCTTACACCTCCTATTGTCCTCTTTTTTTTTTTTAAACTCGGCCATCACAGTGCTTCAGTATGTCTCTATCCCCAGTTCCTAGGAAGACATGTTTGCAGCCCAGTCATCAATTTTGATTGACTGCATCATATAAACTGCAATGCCACTCCAACCTGCATGCAGAATGAGGCTTTTTCAGGTGAGGCGTCTACTTGATTGGTTCAATCATTCATTTCCCCCAATTGGTGGATTTCCATCCAGAAGGCCAGTCAACAAATTGGATTTGTGCTGGTGATTCCAGGATGCCACTAGGAATCTGTATTCATCAGTTTCCTTTCTGTACAGGAATGAATTTTAAAGAACTGCTGACACCTCAGGGAGACACTGAATGATATTCTAGGCCAGATGCACTCCCACTGATATAGGGAGATACTATTTGAGAGGGGTGGAAATTCTTCATTCTGCTTCTGTTTGTGCAGGATGGTTAGAATGTGTCTCTGTCACTGTGCCTCCCTCTGGGGCTCTGGTGGAACAGCTTTAAGTTCTGCCAGGATCTCCACAGGAGCCCTGCTCTGGAAATGCACTGAGTAAACATATCCCAGCCTGTCCTACTGGCGTCCTACTTTATTTTAAAGAGTAGTGGATGCCTCAGGGATAGAACTGTCTGGAACTTGGTGACCTTACTCTCTGCCATGGAAACCAGTTGTATGGTCCCACAGAAATAGAAGCCAGGAATAAGTAGCAGAATTGGGACAACTGAAAAAGCAAAGATCCTGTTGTTGGGCAAATAAACCTAATAATAAAGAGTGAGTAAAGAGACACGCAGAAAGCTGTGTATGGACTGCATGATCAGGACTGCCAAGCTGCCTGCTTATTGTGTCTGCAGAGCTCCTACTGCTTTACTGTCCAAGTAGAACAGCTTCTAAAATGGTGGCCAAATTCAGTTTTAAGAAGATCTGGTATAGACTCAACACTAGACATGTTGCAGGGCTGTGTCGTCCCCTGCAAGGTTCTCGGCACAGAAAAGTTTGTGGCCACTTTCTGCCACCAGTCTCCCCCAATGCAGTTTCTGGTGGAGTCTGTGTAGACTAGAGAATGAATGTGGAAAACTCTATTCTAATTAGATACTACAGTGATGAGTGCTTCATCCATACCATAGGCAGACTATTAGACATGTTGTTGTCCTCCCTTCCACCAGGAATGGGAACTAAGTGAAGGGAGGATGTGCAGATGATGGTGCTCATCAAACTTCATAGGGATGATCTATTACAGGGGTCGGCAACCTTTCAGAAGTGGTGTGCCAAGTCTTCATTTATTCACTGTAATTTAAGGTTTCGCGTGCCAGTAATACATTTTAAGGTTTTTAGAAGGTCTCTTTCTATAAGTCTGTAATATATAACTAAACTATTGTTGTATGTAAAGTAAATAAGGTTTTTAAAATGTTTAAGAAGCTTCATTTAAAATTAAATTAAAATGCAGATCTTATCAGTTTAGTGTGATCCTTGCCCTTGCTTTTCCTTGCTGAGTTTTCCAATGTCTGGCATGTATTTGGATACTTTAAGCCGCACACAGTCTTCTGAGTGATCAGTTGTTAACTGGCTCCGAGAGGGACAGAGGACAGATTTCATGTGTGAAAATACCTGTTCACACAGGTATGTGGATCCAAATGCTGAAAGCATTGCAAACGCACTTTTCTTCAAACAGTTAAATTTCACTGGCAGGGACGTCCAGCAGGTCAGAATAATCTCTTTCCATGATCTCTTTCCGTAGCTTCAAGTGCACTCCACAGATCAACAAACTTTGATGCCCACAGTTCTGAGCTTTTTAATTGAATGAGCTGCATTTCGAAATCTTCAGCACCCATCCACTGAAATACAGACCAATCCAAGTCACTTTCGTTGAACTTTTCAGGCTTAATTAGAAAAGAAAACATTGGGCCAAATTGCTGGAAATCTTGAAATCTGTCAGAAAATTCTGATTCCAGTTCTTGCCTGTATATTCCAATCTCATCGACACTGACAGTGCAACGTGTTGGTAGCTCTTTTATGTGTTGGAAGTAACAAAGTCGAAGTTCGACTATCCCGAGAAAAAACTGCTAGTTTTACAACAAATGCCTTCCAAGCTTTGTAAAGATCCAGAACCGTTTGCCCTTCACCCTGGAGTCAGGTTGAGTTCATTTAGGTGAGTGGTGATGTCAGTTAGAAACATGAGCTTACACAGCCATTTGTCACCATCCAGTTCGGGGTAGTTTTGTCCTTTTCTGACAAAAAGGCCTTGATTGCATCAAAACAGTTTACAAAGCGCACCAAAACCTTGCCACGACTTAGCCACCAAATGTTGCTGTGAAGTGGAATGTCGTTATAAGCACTGTCCATCTCTTCTAGCAGTGCTTGAAACTGTCTGTGAGTCAAAGCAGATCAAGCAACAAGGAAATTCACAATTTGCACCACTGTATTAATCACATTATTAAGCTCTGAATTAGAAATTTTAGCACACAGGTTTTCTTGATGGATGATATAGTGAAATTTGACTGTCGGGTGGCCAATTTGATCTTCAAATAACGTTACAAATCCCTTCTGTTTTCCGACCATGGTAGGAGCACCATCTGTTGCACAAAATATTTTTCTGATGTCAACTCCTCGTTCTTCAAAATGGTTTACAAAACTTTCCAGTATATCTTCCCCCTTTGTTGTGCCATGCAGGGGTTTTAGGCAACAAAGTTCCTCTTGGATTTCATTGGAAGCACAATATCTTGCAACAACTGCCAAACGTGGAACGTCATTTATATCAACTGCAGCGCTAAACACTGCTGTGTCTTTTAATACAGTCGTTTGCTTTTCCTTAATGTTTTCTGCCATTTCGCTTATGTGTCTCTCAATTGTTCTGGCAGAGACAGGCAGTTTTATTCTAGATATGATTGTATCTTTATTTGGCAAATCATTGAACAAAATTTCCAAACTGCTGAGAAACTTTTTATATATTCCCCATCTGTAAATGGCTTTCTGTTTTTTGCAATGCACTGTGCAATCTTGTAACTACTTTCTGTAGCTTGATTTTTACTTACACTTAAGCTTTTAAAAACACTGCTTTGTTTCTCATATCCTGCTACTGCCTTTTTGATCAATTCAGTCTTGTCTGCTTCGTCAAGAAAGGTTTTCTCGTGCTTTGTTTCAAAATGTCGTTGAACACCTGATGTGCAACAAACAACACTTTCACAACAGAAAGCACAAACAGCATGGTCCTTCTTTTGAATAAATCCACATGTCTGTCCAAGAATTCTGAAATGAACAGACATCTAACTTTGCTTTCTTAGGAGCTGCCATTTTGTCAAATGTTCCCCTCAACTCTCAGTGGGGGGGAAAAATGGCGACAGAGTGCATGCACAAGGTCAAACGCAAATGTGGTCTGATATAAGCAGCAAACCAGGACCTGGAACAATTTTTAAGGTGGGGGTGTGCTGAGCTGCGCCCCCTCTTGCCCCATCTGCACCCCTCACTGCCCCAGGCTGGGGCCAGTGGGCCACAGCTGGGGGCGGCTGCAGAGCGCTGGGCCGAGGCCAGGAGCAGAACCCCAGACCAGCTGCTGGTACCCCAGGCCTGCAGCGGGCTGAGGAGGGCCGGTGGCCCGTACCCCAGCTGGCAGGGGGCTGGCGGCCAGAATCCCAGACCAGCAGCGGGCTGAGCTGCTCAGCCCGTTGCCGGTCTGGGGTTCCGTTCATACAGGCAGGAAGTGGACTGAGTGGGGCTGGCGGCCGGGACCCCAGCTGGCAGCAGAGTGCCACTAAAAATCAGCTCGCGCGCAGCCTTTGGCACGCGTGCTGCCAGTTGCCGACCCCGATCTATTATTTCTATTACTATTATTGGCATACAGTATGGCTCAGACCTGCTTTTTGGTTGTCTGTCACTAGAGGGCACTCCAGTTACTTTTTCAAAGTAAGCATGCAATATAGCATTCAAAACGTGTTTATTTTCTTTTTTAGTTAATAATTGGATAAGTTATTCCATAGGATACCAGGGCCTTTTCAGAGCTATTGGGAACAGAAGTAGTCATCAAGACAACACCCACTTGGAGGGGCGCGGGGGATGAGAAGGGTTTATATCAGCTTTAAAAAAACATGCTCCAGATTGAAAGTGGTGTATTATTATTTGTATTGCAGTAGTGCCTAGGAGCCCATTATAGTAGGCACGGTACAGACCCAGACCAAAAGACTGCCCATCCCCTGAACAGCTTACAGTCTAAGTATGGTTCAGAGATTCCAAGGTGAGAAGGGACCATTAGATTCATCCCTTCTGACCTCCTGTAACGCATAGGCCATTGGACTTCCCCAAAACATGGTAAATGAAACAGTCTCTGCCTGAGAGCTAATTCTCACCTATAGGTCTTTGAATAAAATAGAGTTGAGCAGCCCTGTATTAATTTACAGACTAACCAGAACTATGGGTTTTAATTCAGTATCTTAGCAGCAGCATCAACTTTTAAAATACAATCCATGTTAGCCTCTAAAGATGATTCCTGTTAAACAGTAAACGCCAGATGCACCCATTCCACCAGCGTCAAACAGTATATTTTTCTAATTGCTGAAACAGCTTTAGAGCCAACTGTTCACTGGCTTGTCCTGTCCTCCCCTTGGTCCTCATTCAGCTCTGCCGAAGGAGGTTGGGAGTTCAGGGTGGAATTTGCTCTTCTTCCATTAAATAGTCCAGGGATTAGGGCTAGAGGCCAAGTTCTGTTCTATACCACTGTCAATCTAGATCAACTCTATTGACTTCAGTGGAGTTACTCTGGGCCACATTTTCCTGCTCAACTCCATTTCCTTTTCCTGACCCTGTCTCTTCCCATGTGGGGATTGCCTATGCCATCTTCTCCTGTAGCACATCCTCTTCTGCTCCCCCCACTTCCCAGCACACAGGGTATGGCCAGAGTGTGGAGTGCTCTTGCAGTCCCTCATTGCCCTGGGGAACAATAGCCCCCGCTGGCATAAAATAGAAGAGCCCCTAGGAGAGAAGGTGGGGTAGGGAGGGAGGGGCATCAGGGAGCTGATTATGGTTCCCCTGTTCTCTGGGCTGCTCTAAGCTGGCCCTGGCCCTGGCCCTAGCCCTAACCCAAAGAATGAGGGAGTTGTGATGGCCTCCCCCACCCTCCTAGGGTAACCAGACAGCAAATGTGAAAAATCAGGACAGGGGGTGGGGAATTGGAGCCTGTATAAGAAAAAGACCCCAAATTGGAACTGTCCCTATAAAACTGGGACATCTGGTCACTCTACACCCTCCTGACCTGAGATCCAAGCCTTTGGATTTATGCCACTGTAACAGAACACAAAATGTGATCCTTCATGCCATCTGTGAATGAAATATTGGTCCCATTGAAGTCAATGGCAAAACTCTCATTGAATACAACAGGGCCAGGATTTCATCATGTTCTGTACAATGTCAGAGCTCAGTGAATAATTATTAATGTGTTAAGAGGTGCTCCTTACCCTATGAATTTTCAAGCCTTTGCCATGAGCAAAAGGAGTGCCCCGGTCTCTGTTAAACATGCTTCTCTCACAGACTGTATCACATTAACGTTAATGCTTGTTGAGCACTAACTGGGATTCAAAGACATGTGTAACATATTTCCCGTTATTTATGTGTATGGTTATAGCACCTAGATGCCTATATCAGGGCCCCACAATGCTAGGCACCATACACATACATAACAAAAGATGGTCCGTGCCCCAAAGAGCTTGCAGTCTAATTATATGACCAGGGGCAACAGATGGATACAGCAAACAGATGGGGGGGGGGGGTACAAGATAACAGTGAGACAATTATACAACAATATATTTTTCTAATTAGTGAAATAGCTTTAGAGCGAACTGTTCACTGGCTTGTTGTCCTTCCCTCCCTTTGGTCCTCATTCAGCTCAGGTAAGCTTAGTAAACAGCAGTCATAGCATACCTGCTGCCCAACCATTGCCACTAAGTGCTATCTGTGTTCATTGAATGAATTCCTTTTGTTTAATCAAGAAAGAGTGTCACTGAGGGGGAACCCCAGATATGTTCCTCTAGCTCATATCCCATTTCTATAGACAACTGTCCCCCTGAGGGTGGAACGTCAGTTTCTGTGTGGTTCAGCCATTATATATGCACTCACCCCAACATCTCTCAAGTGTTCCTCATGGTCAAGCATGTCCTTGAAACAGCATAACAAATTATCTGTCCCTCTTCTGCCTCGTGTTGTTCCTTAATGAACTAACAGTGTTTTTTAAAAAAATATTCTGTTTACTCAAAATCACTTGCTCTAGCTTTCTCTGCTTGTTGTTTCTTTACAGGGCTCCCAGATTTTAATCATTCACCACAACTTTTCACATGTTGCCCCTGATTTGTATGGCCTTTATTTTCCTCTTGACATGCACATATATAGTAATTCCCATTAACATTCACATCAAGAGAAGACTAGATCTCTAGGCCACCAGAGAAAAGAAGAGACCTAGATTTGCATCCAGACTCAGATGGGAGAAAATGATGTG
This sequence comes from Terrapene triunguis, assembly GCF_002925995.2. Taxonomy (NCBI): domain Eukaryota; kingdom Metazoa; phylum Chordata; order Testudines; family Emydidae; genus Terrapene; species Terrapene triunguis. The sequence continues at coordinate 1,033,598 of NW_020664540.1, read as the reverse complement.
CCACTTGTAGATGAATGATCAGATCAGTCTTTCTGAGACTTCCACGCAATGCAGTTCTTACATCCCCTCCTTAAAATACACAGCTTCCAGGAAGCCTGGTGACTATGAGCTGCTAAACAAGGAATCATTGCTATTCTTATTTAAAAGGAAAAGAGAAAAAAAAGCGGGGGGGGGGGGATTCAGACATCTGCCCCACTGTACCAACTCAGTGCTAAATTCACCTTCTGGTCAGTAGGTGCATTCTAGATAAACTCTTGTGAGCAGGGACCAGTTTTGTTCCGTGTTTGTACAGTGCCTAGCATAATGCAGGGAGAGAGGGGGGTCCTGGTCCATAACTAAAGCACCTAGGCACTATATTAATTAATAATTTTCATAGTATTGTCAACATTGGGTCTGGTCCTGTGAAGTGCTGGGCACCTACATCTCCTGAACACTTCTGTTAGCGACTTGAGAAGGAATTATGGGTGCTCAGTGTGATGTCTATGTAAATGTAGGGGCAAGGTTATGATTCTGCATTCCATGTACTACCTGATAAGTGTAAAATCTTCTTGCTTGTCTGCTGAGGGTCAGGAGTGCAAGTCAGGTCCAGGTGTCTGCTGCAGGAGGAGTCACAGGCAGGTGGTTGTTAGAGGTAGATTTTGCACATTCTCCCTTGCTTGTGAAGAATTTTGTTTGTTTATTTGTGGCTCTCCTTACTCTGAGGTAAAAGGCATCCTGAGGGAAAGCACGTGTTTGGCTGTGGGTGGAAATCTTACTACTCAGCACCTTTCAGGATCAGACCACTCGATTGTAAGCTCTTTCGGGTGTAGGCCATTTTGTACCGTGCCAAAACACGGTTGTTGCTCAACAAATGAGAGAAAAACTGCAAGAGGCAGCGTTGGATTGGATGCACTCTTCTGTATTTTGAAAAAGCTTCGTTTAGAGGAGGAGATGTTGCCATGAATATAATGCTATTCCAGAAGCAAGAAAACAAGTGAAGGAATCCTACTGTCTCGTTAAACATGCCAGCCATGTTGTAACACACCTCACTTAATGTAGTAAAGCCCAAAGCTGAAGGCTAAACACATTTAACCACCCAAGAAGTGCAGTAATCACCCAGAAATCTGTTGCTTGGGGTACGTGGTAACTGATCTTACCCATGACAAAATAAGGAAAACAGGCCTCTGATTTATTGGATATTAGAATGCGTAGAATGCCAGGAAGTGCTAGTTAGAAGCCCCAGTTATGTCCCACACTGTGAAAGCTGTTTCAGAACAGCTAGTTAATTGAATGTGTAGCTTTCTGAAAATAAGATATAAATTGTTCTCCTTGCCTTGCAGCTCAATTGCTCTTGAGCTGTTTTGGATCCTCCTCACTGTATAGCCTCCTCACTGTAAAGCATGACGTAATGAATTTTGCTGCTTTCCTAAATATATTGCTTCTGTTAGAAGAAAAAAATCATCAACTTGATTATCAAAGAATCTGTGGGAAATTTGTTTGACTGGGGATAACTGTTCCATATTTATTCAACAAAAACAATTAACATTCAAAGATTTTACTGTAGCTGTTACCTCATTTCACTGAAGAATACGTTCTATTGTTAAAATTGCCCTTCAACAATTTTTTTGCATTTCTTTTGTGGTGACTTCAAAGCTGACTGGTATGACAGGCATATAGCATGAGAGGAATAAAAAGAAAATATATTTTTAAAATAAGTTTTCTTTTTATTGAAATGTGGTGAATAGGCTACGGTGAATCTGCTGCTTCCCTTTTCCTTCTGCTCAGGTGGGGATATAAATTGCCAGAGGAAAGCTCCGTAGCAGTTGGGAAGACAATTGGTGCAGTCTAGATCACGAAGGCAGGATGTCGTGGGACACAGGAAGGAATGTGGCAGTTGGAGGCAATTTGCCAAAGTGCCTTTTGCAACTCACCAGGTGCTAGAGCCTTCCTCGCAGTTGAAATGCCTGTTGTGTTTGCTTGAGTAGTGGTACTGTACCAGCACAAAGACTGGGGTACACCAGCACTTCAGCAGCTGGGGTGGGGGGTGGGAGTAGCATGATTACAGAAGCAAAAAGTGTCTTGACTTTTCTAGTCCTTGGGACATCATCTAGTTTAGCGTGCCAGAAAAAGGCAAAAGACATTGCAAGTAGAGACAAGTCAGTGTAGAATTAGTAGAGGTGGAAAATATTTGAAGCAATCATGTAGAATTTAGTGATAGAATGTTTCCTAAAGAAAAATGGGTCTGAGTATAGTAAGGAGGAGAGTATGGAAGATGATAAAATACAGGTAGAATCTGATGAGAAACAGTCAAATGGAAAAAGTCTCATTCAATTACATCATGTAATGGGAGACACCTAAAAAGTGAGAAGTTTTTAAAGTGCTTATAGCCATGCTAGAAGTCTAAATAATCGGATGGGTGAACTAGAGTGCCTAGTATTAAATGAGGACATTGATATAGTAGCAATCACAGAAACTTGGTGAATGAGAATAATCAATGGGACACAGTAATACCAAGGTACAAAATATATCGGAAGGACAGAACAGGTCGTGCTCGTGGGGGAGTGGCACTATAGGTGAAATAAAGCGTAGAATCAAATGAAGTAAAAATCTTAAATGAACCAAAACTGTACTGTAAAATCTTTATGGATAGTAATTCCATGCACAAATAATAAGAATATAGCGGTAGGGATATATTACCAACCACCTGACTAGGATGGTGATAGTGACTGTGAAATGCTCAGGGAGATTAAAATAAAAAACTCAATAATAATGGGGGATTTCAACTATCCCCATATTGACTGGACAGGATTCAGAGAGAAAGTTTCTTGACACCTTAAATGGCTGCTCCTTGGAGCAGCAAGTCCTGGAACCCACAAGAGGAGAGGCAATGCTTGATTTAGTCCTAAGTGGAGCACAGGATCAGGTCCAAGAGGTGAATATAGTTGGCCCGCTTGGTAATAGTCACCATAATATAATTAAACTTAACGTCCCCGTAGTGGAGAAAACACCACAGCGGCTCAACACTGTAGCATTTAATATCAGAAAGGGGAACTACACTGTTAAAATTAAAAGGTACAGCACCAAAAGTAAAATCCCTACAAGCTGCATGGAAACTTTTTAAAGACACCATAATAGAGACTCCACTTAAATGTATACCCCCAAATTAAAAAACATAGAGAACCAAAAAAGAGCCACTGTGGCTAAACAAGAAAGTAAAAGAAGCAGTGAGAGGCAAAAAGCATCCTTTGAAAAGTGGAAGCTAAATCCTAGTGAGGAAAATGGAAAGGAGCATAAACTATGGCAAATGAAATGTAAAAATATAATTAGGACAGACGAAAAAGAATTTGAAGAACAGCTAGCCAAAGACTCAAAAAGTAATATCAAAAAATTTTGATATTTTGTGCATAAGAAGCAGGAAGCCTGCTAAACAACCAGTGGGGCCACTGGATAATCAAGATGCTTAAAGGAGCACTCAAGGACAATAAAGCCATTGCGGAGAAACTAAATGAATTCTTTGCATTGGTCTTCATATTTGAGGATGTGAGAGAGATTCCCAAACTGAGGCATTCTTTTTAGGTGACAAATCTGAGGAACTGTCCCAGATTAAGGTGTCATTAGAGGAGGTTTTGGAACAAATTGATAAACTAGACAGTAATAAGTCACCAGGACCAGATGGTATTCACCCAAGAGTTCTGAAGGAACTCAAATGTTAAATTGCAGAACTACTAACTGCGGTATGTAACCTATCATTTAAATCAGCTTCTGTACCAAATGACTGGAGGATAGCTAATGTGACATCAATTTTTAAAAAGGGCTCCAGAGGTGACCCCAGCAATTACAGGCTGGTAAACCTGACTTCAGTACTGGGCAAACTGGTTGAAACTATAGTAAAGAACAAAATTGTCAGACATATAGATGGACATAATTTGTTGGGGTATAGTAAACATAGTTTTTGTAAAGGGAAATCATGTCTCACCAATCTACTAGAATTCTTTGAGGGGGTCAACAGGCATGTGGACAAGGGGGAATCCAGATATAGGGTATTTAGATTTTCAGAATGCCTTTGACAAGGTCCCTCACCAAAGGCTCTTAAGCAAAGTAAGCAGTCATGGGATAAGAGGGAAGGTTCTCTCATGGATTGGTAACCGGTTAAAAGATAAGAAACAAAGGGTAGGAATAAATGGTCAGTTTTCAGAATGGGGAGAGGTAAATAGTGGTGTCCCCTAGGGGTTTGTACTGGCTCCAGTCCTATTCAACATATTCATAAATGATCTGGAAAAAGGGAATAATTAAGAAATGGGAATAATTAAGAAAGGGATAGATAATAAGACAGAAAATATCATATACCGCTATATAAATCCATGGTACACCCATATCTTGAATACTGTCTGCAGATGTGGTCGCCACATCTCAAAGATATATTGGAATTGGAAAAGGTTCAGAAAAGGGCAACAAAAATTATTAGGAGTATGGAACGGCTTCCGTATGAGTAGCGATTAATAAGGCTGTGACTTTTCAGCTTGGAAAAAGGACAACTAAGGGGGGATATGATAGAGGTCTATAAAATCCTGACTAGTGTGTAGAAAGTAAATAAGGAAGTGTTATTTACTCCTTCTCATAACACAATAACTAGGGGTCACCAAATGAAATTAATAGGCAGCAGGTTTAAAACAAACAAAAGGAAGTATTTTTTTCACACAACGCACAGTCAACCTGTGGAACTCCTTGCCAGAGGATGTTGTGAAGGCCAAGATTATAAGAGTTCAAAAAAGAACTAGATAAATTCATGGAGGATAGGTCCATCAATGGCTATTAGCCAGGATGGGCAGGGATGGTGTCCCTAGCCTCTGTTTGCCAGAAGCTGAGAATGGGCGACGGAATGGATCACTTGATGATTACCTGTTCTGTTCATTCCCTCTGGGGCACCTGGCCATGGCCACTGTCAGAAGACAGGATACTGGGCTAGATGGACCTTTGGTCTGACCCAGTATGGCCGTTCTTATGTTCTTAAATGTGCATTAGGTGGAATAAAGTGTTATTTCTGAAATATGCAGTAATCAATATGAGATAGTTTTTGAGACCATAAGAATGGCTATGCTGGGTCAGACCAATGGTCCATCTTCCGACAGTGGCCAATGCCAGATGCTTCAGAGGGAATGAACAGAACAGGACAATTATTGAGTGATCCATCCCCTATGTCCCGGCTTAGGGATACCCAAAGCATGGGGTTGTGTCCCTGATTATCTTGGCTAATAGCCATTGGACCTATTCTCTGTGAACTTATCTAGTTCTTTTTTGAACCCAGTTATACTTTCGACCTTCACAACAACATCTGGCAACGAGTTGTGCAGGTTGACTGTGCATTGTGTGAAGAAGTACTTCTTTTTGTTTGTTTTAAACTGCTGCCTATTAATGTCATTTGGTGATCCCTAGTTCTTGTGTTATGAGAAGGAGTAAATAACACTTCCTTATTTACATTCTCCACACTAGTCAGGATTTTATATAATAGACATCACAGAAACTTGTTGGAACATTAAGACTTTTATTGTTTTTACTGTCTAGTGTTTATTTAAAGGATTGGGATAAGAGTATCAAGTGGAATTACCAAAGTTTGTTGATAATGCCAAGACTGGAGCTATAGAAAATAATAAGGAAAAATGCAACCATATTTAGAGGAAGCTGAACTGTTTAAAAAAAGACAGCTCTATACTGAAAAGCAGCTGGAAAAATTGCATTGTGGTGTTTCCGTGTTTGCCGTCATGTCAAATGTATTCAGTGTACAAGTAAACAGATGGTTTGGTAAGTGTCTACGCCACAAACCTTAACCTGGGGTCGTAGGAAATCAGTGGGAATACTTCTGGAGTAAGGTATTTCTCAGCGTGACTAAGCCAGTTAATGGGAAATGTGCTTTAATGTAGATGACTAATGTAAATCATGTTGTGACACCAAACTGAGAATGACACAGTCATGCGATGCACTACCACGTATTTGGAAGTCCTAGTCAGATAATCGTTGAGCCCCCCAGCCTAGGGTGTGACTATAAAAAAAAAAAAAAAAATAGGGGAAAATAAATATATGACCATAGCTATAGAACACATTTGGCAAATGCAGACACTGTACCATCTGAGTTATGGGACCTGTGCATAATGGTAATTTTACTGTGTGAACAGAATCCTATATTTTCATAAATACAGTATGCAGGACACAACCTGCACTGAAACATAATTAGTTTATAATTTGCAATGAACACAATTAGCTACATAAGATATGTAACAAATCACAACAACCTTCCTGCAAAATGGGGAGTGATTCTCCTCTCCCTTACACTAGTGAAAATGAGGTGTACTTCCACTGAAGTCATTGGAGTTACACAGATGGAAAACTGCTGGAAGTGGGAGGAGAACCAGGCATAATGGGAAGGGATTTCTGGGAGGATGCTCACAATGCAGATTCAGCACAGTGGGCTGTCCCCATGACAAACTTTAAGGATAAAATTCCAAATCTTTGCTGCACCAGTTCATTTTGTTTGTACTGCGCTAAATCCTGCCCTGCCACCCCAGCTCTTGCATGCTGTTGCAGCAAATGCAGGCATCCTGATGGCATTCTGTGCCAACAAATTAAAAATTCTGTGCACAGTATTTTAAAATTCTGCAAACTTTATTTGTCACATAAATGTGGAGGCTGCAGCATGGCATTGGGGAGCACAGGCCACTGTCTGCACAGAAGTAGGAGATCACTGTGCAGCTTCCTTCTCCCCCCGCCCCCGGACATGGACTCAGCAGTGATGCTGCATTGAACCCTCACACAGTGCAAGGACTGGGCCTGCCCCAGAAACACCCCAGGGCCCTGCCTCTTTATCCCAGGTGCATCAGGTGTGGGCAGGCAGGCTCAGCAAGGCAGGATCCAAGTGTGGAGGGGCTTAGTGTGGGGGGATTCAGGTGTGGGTTGAAGAGAGTTCTTTGTGGAGCAATCTGGGTGCGGGCGGCTCAGTGGGGGATCTGGTGTGGGAGTTTGGGGGGGTGTTTCTGGGTGCAACGGTAATGGGACTCTGCAGGGGGGTCCCGGTGAAGGTGTCTGGGGTTCAGCAGGGGGATCTGGGTGTGGGGGGGGGATAGAGCTTGGCAGAGGGATCTGAGTGTGAGGGGCTCGGGGGAGGGTCCAGATGCTGGGGGAGTGGGGCTCAATGGGGTGGGGATCCAGGCGCAGCTGGTTGGGGCTCGGTGGGGTGAGGAGCTGGGTGCAGTGGCTTGTCGGGGTAGTTTAGGTGCACGGTCAGTGGGGCTCATCGGGGTGGGGAGGCTCAGCAGGAGGATCTGGGTATGAGGGGGTCTGGATGCATGGGGGTTGCGCAGATGTGGGAGCAGCTCCCTGTACAGGGATCCGTCCCACTGCAGCTGAGGAGTGATGGGCGCAGGAAGCAGGATGGGAGAGGATTTGCAGAGCTTCCTGCAGCTGGGGGAGAAATCTGGGGGTGGGTCTGACCTGACTCTGGATGCAGTGCAGGGGAAGAGGAAGTCCCGTCCTCCCCAGCCCAGCCAGGACTAGCAGTTCGGCCTGCCACAGGATAGGAGCCACCAGTCTTTCCCAGTCCCACCCCCTGCCCCACAGTGATTTACCTGTCTGCCAGCTGCCCTGGGCACCCAAAACGTATTGCTGGAGAGGGTCGTATGACTGCTCTTGTGGCTTTCCTTTGTTTCCCCGTCAAAAAGTCATTTGTCTGCGGGGAAGCAAAGAAATCTGCAGGGGACATAAATTCTGCACATGTGCAGTGGTGCAGAATTCCCCCAGGAGCACAATGTGGCTTTTCTGTGCAGGAGATGTGGGCTGAAGTGAACTCACGCAGGGAGGGCTGCACCTCTTGCTGGTGCTGTTCTTTGATGGGGTTTCCTCCACCATTCAAGGATAGAGAATTTGGAGGTGGGATAGGTGCAGAGGTGTGGCTAGTGGACTCCTGACAACATCAATCCACTGGCCAGTTTAGTGCTCTCCTCACTGTGGTATTGGGCACCGGAAGATATTCCATGCATGGGCTGCAAGTGGAATGGCTGAACTGGTTCTCTAGCTCCGTGGCCGGGCTGGAGGATATCATCACCTCCATCCCTGCACAAAGCTTTTTCCTCAGGCCCTGCAGAGGAGGGAGGACTTGGTCCAACATGAACAGAGAGGAATCATGCATAGAGTAATAAATCCCTATATTCACAGCACTTTCGCCAGAAGTGACCTCAGCTTTCTAGTCTGACCATGAACAGCTGAAATTGGAAGAAGTCTGAGATTCTGCTTGAACCTAATGCTGCTCTCAACATTTTGCCTTTCCCCTTACAAACTGCAACTGTTTCTAAGGTTCAGAGCAAGGACTTATTAAAATTAGCCACATGGATTTGTTTCTTTATCATGTTACTATAAGCTATCCAATGTTACCATAAGCTATTCTAGGGCTAGGCTACATTAAATAAAGTAACAATTGAAATAGCCTAAACCCTCCTGCTTTACCTACTTTATGCCAGTGCAGGTTTTTACATCCAAAGGGCAAATTACTCTGAGGTATGCTGCACTTTAATAGACAAGAGACCGCCTTATCTAAAACACAGCCATAAAAACGGTAATAAAGATGGCTGCTTTACCAAAACCTATCGTTGGGTCTCCTGGCCATCCTTAAGTTAAGTTTTAGACCTTGCTCTGCTCCCTTTGACCTCAATAGCAAAACTCCCAGGGGTAGGTGGACTTCGCTGGCGGTATCACAATTTAGACCAGCTGAAGATCTGCCTCTGGGAGTTTGGCTATTGACATCAAGGGACTGTGCTATTTGCTATGAACGTCAATGGAGCTGTGACCATTTACACCAGCTGCGGATCTGCCCCAGATTAACTTCAAGGCAGAAGAAGCAGACTAATTCGCCCTTAACCTTCTTCTCCGGTACTATTCACCCACCCGAAGTTTTGTTGTGCTTTTCTGGGTTGTCCAGCTGTGTGTCACTGTGCAGTCAGTTTTGCATCTATAGCATTTGAAATGTCATCATTTTTGCTCACAGAGAAGTTCCCATCCCCTGCTGCAATCCAATAAATAGCTCACACAAACACAGAACCGCGTGATAAACAATAATGTCAACTGCCTCATGGTAAATTACATGTTTATTATATAAACGCTCATGCATCAGGGAAGGAGTGCTCTGTATGAACTTACTCCCATCTTGCGACTCCTTACAGCTCATTCTTGCTTGTGATCTGATCTTGCTTGGGACCTTTCTGATATTCTGACTCCATTCTCTCAGGTCCGCAAATAGCCTGAGACGAATGACATTTGCTAGATTGAGTGGTGTTTATAGCGTAATCATTACTACATCTTTTTCCATTGAAAGTGTAACATTGATGAAAAGGTGTGAATAAACACAGCATAATGGGACAAATTCATCCCCGGCATAAGTGGCTTCAATAGAAGTTGTAGCAATTTACATAAGGGATTAATTTGTTCCAACATTTCATTTTGTCTCATCTGAGAAGTTCAAATTCCAAATAGCAAATGACTATTTTAATTTCCTGAATTGTAGCCCAGGTAAAAATGCACAAAACATTAATACAACTCTGGGTACGTCTTCACTACCCGCCGGATCAGCGGGTAGTGATCGATCCATTGGGGATCGATTTATCGCGTCTAGTGTAGACATGATAAATCGATCCCCGATCGCTCTGCCGTCGACTCCGGAACTCCACCGCGGTGAGAGGCGAAAGCAGAGTCGACTGGGGAGCGGCGGCAGTCGATCCCGCGCCGTGAGGACGCGAGGTAAGTCAAACTAAGATACGTCGACTTCAGCTACGCTATTCTCGTAGCTGAAGTTGCGTATCTTAGGTCGACCCCCCCCCCCCAGTGTAGACCAGGCCTTTATTAAATAGTGCATAATGCTGTGCAAAAAGGAATACAAAATAAATTATGTGATGAATACAGATAGGAGCATGGATTTTGTTGTCAATTATATTTAAGGTATGAGTATTTGTATATATTATATACAATTAGCGACGTGATAGAGTGAAACCTAGTACCTTGATGGAACTTAAACTAGATTGTATGTGCCAGATTCTGATCTCAGTAGTATCAATGTAAATCCAGATCGAACCTAATGGCGTTCCTCCACGTACACAATTTTTGCACCTGAGATCCGAATCCATCCCTATGTGAAAACTTCATTTAATATAAATAAGTAGAAAGCAAGCTGTCTTTGTCCACTGTGTGGAATAAATCATATTATTTCTGGAGGAAACACTGATCTATCTAAAAGTGTTCCTGAAAAGCAGGCAGTATGATGAATAGTCTTGCATGGATTTTTTTGAAGATGAACTCAATTCAGTTATTCTATTATCCAAGTACGTCTTGAATAACTCTGCTAGACACTGGTTTTAGGTCTCATTACAACAGTCTGTATCCAAATAACTCTCCTTTTTTCCTATGACTGCACATATGTTAATTACATTGCAAGAAACCATTCAAAATGAGTTGGTAACTCCTTATGCTTAATTGTCTGTTCCACCTTATATTTAGCTGTGACACTCTGATTACCTTTCCCAGACCTGAAGCAAAGAGCTTGATGGAGCCTGACGGCTTGTCTCTTTTACCCACAGAAGTTGGCCCACAAAAAGCTATTACCTCACCCACCTTGTTTCTCTAATATTCTGGGAGTAACATGGCTACAACAACATTGCAAACAGGTCCCACTGCTGCATTTCCTGTAACTTCATAATGAGTTTAAGTGCCTTAAGCAATAATAGATGGCCATTTGCCAGTTCACTATTGAACAACTAATACTGATTTTCAGTGTCTCCCATTGCTTTTTGGCCAAAATACAATTCAATTTTCCAGGATGCTGACGGAACTTAAGAGTACCTTCGTAACATACTGGAACCATTTCTGATGTAAGCTTATCATTAGGGTTAAATGCTTATCTGTGTTCTCTGTTGTGGGGAGAAAAAAGGATACAAATCGAGGAACATCTTATTCTAAACAAACATCTTGCAAAATTCGAGAATACTTTGCCATAGAGAGTGAATATTTTTGTTAATAAAGTAGCATGACTCTTAATGCAAAAAATACTTTTATTTTTAAAGCAAACTAATTTTTCTTCCTGCAGCCAACTTAGATCTTGTTGTGCTAAACAACTTGGGACCGCTCTCCCACTGAAGTCAGTGGCAATTTTTTCAGTGACTCAATAGGAGAAGGATTGGGCATATAATGCTTTCATCTCCAGTCTCTTCCCCCTAAAACACAACATGTTCCTAATATTTTATATTAATATCCACTATCCCCAACATCCCAGAACAACTAATACTGCTGCAGATTGGAGAACAGAAATGAGGAAGGTTCATATCTGTTTTTTTCATAACTATCAGCTAACTCTCTCCTTTTAATTCTTTGCTACACACACACTGCCGTTTTAATCTCTGATAAGCCAAAGCACCATGCTCAGAAAAATAGAAAAACAAATTAAAGATTTTGGTACCGCACCAAATCATGTGCATAAAAATCCCCTCTAGCAATGTGGCACTTTTCACTTTAGACTAGGATTGATTTTACTGAGTCTGGCAGCTATTAAGTTGCCATAATGCAGTACTATTAACTGAGTGAATATCAAATACGGATATTAAGGGCTGGGGTGCCATTGTAGGATGTCTGTAATTATCAACAAGTATCAGTCTTTTTTTATGTCTCCTCCACAGCTCTGCTTCAGAGTCGCACTTGCTACCTTAGCTGATGAACCACCAAGTAGCACATATACACCAGAGTTCCTTTTTGTTTTGCTAACAGGCAGCATTTCACCAGTGTCACCCATCTGAACACACTAGATCAGCTGAACCAAAGTTTTTTCCCGAGGCATGGTGGACTCGCTGGAATGAACAGAACTGGAAATGGGGTAAGTGAAGCAGTTGTGTAATCTAAACATCACAATGACTATCTCATCTTAAAAGAAATGGCTTAAATATGAAACACCATTTCTCCCATCACTGAAAAAGTTCATTTTAAGTCAAATTCTAGAAAAGCCAGATGGTTCCTGTCACAGGGGGCCAGCCACAGTAAGTGAAGTAGGTTCAGCTCATCTGTGTCATCACATGCACTTCCATTTGGCCAATTAAAAGGACTGGGCAGCACTTGAGTGTTATCCAGGGGAGAGAGCTGGTGAATCAGTGTTGCCTGGTCAGTCAGGAAGGGCAGGTGAGAGTTGCTAGTGCCAGAAAGTGTTTCCTGGGGGAAGGCTGAATACAAGGAGAGCAACAAGAAAGGATTCCTAGCTGGCTTCCCCAAGCCATAGAGCTAGGGCTAGAGGGTTTGAGAGGACTGAAGGTAGCTGCAGTGGTGGTGATAGAAGCAGCAGTAGAGGGAGATGCCTGCTGGCTCTAAGCCAGGGAGCCAGAACTGAGGGCTAGAGAGGGCTGAAAGAATGGGAAGCCCTGGAAGGACTTACCTGCTGACATCATGCTGGAGAGTTGGACCCCAAGGAACAGTGAGAGGGCCCGGGCAGTGAGATGAACTCCCAGCACAGGCTGTAGGGATGCCTACTGGGCAGAGCTGGGTTGCACCTCACTTGTTAGGGTTGGGCTGGCTGTCCTGGCAGAGGGACAGAAGAGGACCAACAAGGAGCCTAGGTGTGGTCTGGAAGGACTCCCAGCAGAGAGGCTGATGGAGATGCCTGCTGGGAAGAGCAGGAGTTTCCTGCACTTGGTTTGGGAAATGGAGGCTTCTCCTCAGTGATGAAGTCCAGCCATATAAAGGTAATTCTTAAAAATGACCTGCAAAGCAGAAGAAATTGGGTTTGTGCCCTATTATGCTTCTCTGATCTATAAAAAGAAACAGAGATGTTTATTTTTACATCTGCTTGTTTTTACATTAATGGAAGCCTATGAACTGGAGAATCTAACAGATGTATGACGTTGGGACTTTTGTAGGGGATTCAATAAACTGTGTTTTGGTAATAAACTGGCCCCAAGGAGGGGTGTTATTTAAGCAAGAAACCCTGCAGTGGATTTTCTGGGGACTTTGAAAGGGGGAAATTAGGCAAGGTTGCTCTAGGACAGTTCCATAATGGATTTCATGGCAGCAACTGTCCTTGGTTAATGCTGTTCTTCACATGTTAATGGAGTAAGTTAAAATTGAAGTGATCAATCTTGTGGTCCTTATGTTAGAGCTGCCTGCAGCCATGGAACAGTTGGATCAATGACATTGGAGGGTTGCTGAGCTAACAGCAGGGAGCTAGGCTCCAACATTTCATGGGGGATTTTAAACTAACACAAATCTTTTGGAGAAGATAGTTTGAGAGGAAGCTTGGTGGAGCCACTGCGTTGTGCTGGAGGGACTCAAGCCATTCTGGAAGTTCTGTTACCACATTCAAGGGCAAGGTTGGATGATTTCTCTGCCTCTGATGGAGTTCATTTGTTCTCTGGATTCTGCTAACAAACCTGCCAGAGGGGGACAGACCTCTGGGGCTTAATACAAATACATCTAAAAACTAATTTATAATAGAAAAATATGGAAATATTTTGAACATTTCTGTCATAATATGTAATGACAGAAACATTCAAAATATTTCCCAGGGGAGGATATCCCTGGACTGCCCTATGAGGGCTTTACTTTAACTTTCACTTCAAACTTTTCAAGTTAAACTTTGTGAAATATATATTCAGGTTATTTACTGGAACAAAGTATAAACACTGCTAGCAAATGCACTTAATAGGCGTTAGTTTTCCAAGTGATTTTTGCCTGTGTCCTTGTCATGGTTATAAGGAAGCATTTATTTAAAACTGGAAAACACATGAACAGATTCCTTAGTCCCTCCCACTTCCTCTCTGAGAAACTTCCCTTCCTCAGAAGCTGTTTGATTTATCATGTACAAAGGCAAAAACACTTGGGAGATTCCCTTCCTAAAGCAGCACGTCAGTTGGAAGCTGGAACAGACAGTTTCTTGGACAGAGAAGCAGAGTTCTAACATCCACCATCCCTACTGAAGCCATGGAGGTCCTGTTTACACCAGGGACATTTTCTAAGAATTTCCCACTAGTGTTATCACCAGCTCAGCTCCAATGGTGATAGCAATGGCAGAATTCTTAGTGTAGATGGCTCACCGGGTGCTGCAGGTGTTTTAATGTTATGTTGATTAGACCAGTTACAAGAGCTGGCTTACGTGATGCAGTGACTCAGTCCATAAAGTTAAGCACATCCATAAGTGGTGGGTTGTTTTTTTTTTTTTTTTTGGAGTGGGACTTAAAGGATGGATGGAGGCAGTGCAAATTTTTACAGTAATCTTTTCAAGATGACCTGCAAAGGAAATATATGGGTTATGCCTTTAGTTGCGTTTATTTTATATATAAAGAAGGCCTGAATGTCTGTTTTAATTATCATAAATAAATCAACAGCCTTTATTTTTATTTTGCGTCAAAATATCAGAGAGGTGAAGTCTTGTCTTCCCTGCATTAGCTGGAGGATTCTTTAGATGACTTGGATTCAGAGTTGGAACTTTCTCAGACCCTAATTCAAAAAGGGAGGGGAAGTTGGACCTTAAATAGTTTTTTCTCCTAAGTCAGTCACTTCTCCCCTCAACTAAAGGTTTCACTTGCTTGGGCTTTTTTAAACCTCATGCATCTGTTAGTTTCTCCAATTCATAGTCTTCCATTAATATTTTTAATGTAAAAACAAGCAGAAGTAAAAATAAACATCTATTTCTCTGTATACATCATAGAGAAGCATAATAGGGCACAAACCCAATTTCTTCTGCTTTTAAGAATTACCTTTATATGGAGGGACTCTGTCACTGAGGAGAAGCCTGCAGCACCCCTATTCTTTCCCTTTTAGCATGAAAGGGTAGGGTAGAGAGGATACAAAATACATTTGTAATCTCAGTCTGCCATCGTCTCTCCCATTTCTGTACTGTATTCTCCTAAATCCAAAACTGATCTGAGAGTGGATTTTCATAAAGTCACAAAGTGGTGACACAACTATTTCCTGTTGCCATCAGAATTTCTCTCTTTACTGGTTACCAAGTTACATGGAGTACAACCAAGAACAAAAAGCAGAGGCCTGAGTTGGATTGAATTTGAAAGACCTTTACAGTAGCTATAAGGATTTATGTTGACAGTTTTGCAAGTCAAGGACAATTACAGAAAACATGATCGAGAACCCCTCTGCTTGCATTAGATCTGAAATAAAAGAGAATTTTAAAGATTCAGTAAGAAAAAAACAATAAAAAGGGGGGGTTAGAACAAAAGAGCTGCCATACTGGGTCAGAGCATGGTCCATCTTGCCCAGTATCCCGTTTCTGACAGTGGCCCCATACCAGAGCTTAAGGAGGAGTGTACAGAACAAGGCAATCATGAAGTGATCTACCTGTCTTCCTCTCCCGGCTTCTGGTAGTTGGAAGCTTAGGGCCTCCCCACGCACGGGGTTGCATCCCTGACCATCTTGGCTAGCAGCCACTGGTGAACTTATCTATTTCTTTTTTGAACCCAATTATACTTTTGGCCATCACAACCTCCCACGGCAATGAGTTCCACAGGTTAATTGTATGTTGTGTGGAAAAAGGACTTCCTCTTTTTCATATTAAACCTGCTGCCTATTAATATCATTGGAAGACCCTGTATTTTTTGTATTGTGTGAAAGGGTAAATATCAGGAATTGTGTGTGTGGGGGCGGGGAAAAGTGTTTTTATAGACCTCTATCATATCTCCCCTGTCATCCCTCTTCTAAGCTGAATAGCCCTAATCTTTTTAGTCTCTCCTCATACAGAAGCCGTTCCATACTCTCAATCATATTTGTTACCCTTCTCTGAAACTTTTCTAGTTCCACTATCTCCTTTTTGGAGATGGGATGACCAGAACCACATACAATATTCAAGGATTTATATAGTGGCATTATGATATTTTGTCTTATTTTCTATCCCTTTCCTAAAAGTTCCTAACCTACTGTTAGCCTTTTTGACTGCTGCTGTGCAACGAGCTGAAGTTTTCAGAGAACTATCCAGGGTGACTGTAAGGGCTTGCCTACACTTACCAGAGGATCCACGCTGCGATGATTGATGCACCGGGGGTCGATTTAGCGGGTCTAGTGAAGACCCGCTAAATCGACCACAGATTGCTCTCCTGTCGACTCTGGTACTCCACCGGAACAAGAAGAGTAAGGGGAGTTCAACGGGACAGTGTCGCCTATCAACCTAGCATAGTGTGGACCCTGCGGTAAGTAGATCTAAGCTATGTCGACTTGAGTTACGTTACTAACATAACTCAAATTGCGTAGCTTAGATTGACTTTCCCCAGTAGTGTAGACAAGGCCTGTGTCTTTCTTGGGTGATAGCAGCTAATTTAGTACTCTTCCACTGAAATATGTAACAGGAGAAATAACACGTAAGATGCCTCATTTCATTTATTTTAGCTAAATCACGTCTATTTTTAGTATGTGGAATTGGCACACATGCGTAACAGAATCAGTATACCTTAAACTACAAAGTCAAGCTTAAAAATGTGTTTGAATGTGTACATAGGATGTCATTTGTAAACTAGGTAGGTTTTTTTGTACCTGCAGTCCTTAGTGTCAAAACCCAGCACTATCTGAAAAATACAAAACTCTTATCCGTGTGTGTGTGTGTGTTTGTTTTAAATCTAACTTCTCATGGAGCAGCTATAGTATCCCCACTCTAATAAATGACCTTATGTGTGCTGGTCTGACAGTGTGCAATCCTAAACTTTTTAAGGCAGGCTCCACTATTATCTTTTGGCCCATCCTCCATCTTTCCAAGTCTTAGACCTGATTCTCCACTCACACTGTAGTAAGCCAGAAGTAACTACTGAAGTCAATGGATTTCCTGTAACCCACACACCTCAGGTAAGTCTGAAAAGTGTCATAGTGAAAGTGGTGTACATGGGTCCAAAAGAATTGGACCCCTTGATTTTGGAGTCATCAATAACACGAGGCAGACACAATTTACAAATAATGGGTACATATTACTGCATCCAATTGCAGTTCCCTGTACACCTTCTTTTCTGCTGAGGGAGGCTGAGATTTCCTTCACCTGCAGCAGTGGACAAGAAGTGGAAGGATGGATCCTATTTCGATGTCTTTCAACCCCTGCCCTTCTTAACCCTTTGTTCTGATCAACTCATTCCAAGGAAGATCTACAACAGAAGTAACAAGTGGAAAATGCCAAGAGCTCCATTCAAGTTCAGCAGCAGTAGTAAGCCAATTCTGACAGTTAAAATGCTTAGGGCGCTACAGCCAGATGTGACAATAGAGTTAGCAGCTTTAGGGAGAGTGATCTCTCTATAACCAGGAAGTAATGGAGAGTTAGAATGATAAAAATACCTCTATATTCTGTGTAAAATGTTTTTTGCAAGGGAATGGGACAACAAAGGTAGAGACACTCCGTAGTAGCTTCCCTACACATTAGAAGTGCAGATTTTTAGTATAATCAGTTTGACCACTAGACAAGTTGTGGTCTCAGTCTGAGACCACACTTGCTAAGTGGTATCAGTGCATGCAGCTGACAGGTACCAGCATACAGTTCTACATCTGGATCTGAGTAGGTCATGGAGATAACAGGTCCCAGGACATGCCAGACAGTGTCTCTATGTGGTCACAATCCATGGAACCAACTAACATCTCCAGCATGTTATCACAATCCATGGCCCACAGTGATTGTGTCCTAGAAATGACATTATGCCTGGGGGCAATGTCCCCTAAAACAAGAGCTTCCAGCATGTCATACTCCATTCGACCCTAAGTGGCCATGATGCCTGGCGATCGCTTCCAGTATGTAATACTCCATGCTGTATGGGGACATCGGATTTATGGTGTGTTCAGGGTGAAAGCACTCATTTTTCCCCTCTAAGTGAGGGGAAGTGACAGTTGGAGGAGAAGAGGGGAGACAGTTGACAGACAGATGCAGGCATTGTGGAACTTGAGAGAGAGAAACTGAGAGTCTGTGAGTTAACTGAGAGAAACAGCGAGAGTGAGAGAGGGCGGCCAGAGGAACAGAGGGAAGTCAAGAGTAAGTTGAGAGATGGAGATTGAGCAGGACAGACAGACATGCAGATGAGGGGCCCTTAGTTTAAAGCTGGCTAGTCAAGTCAGTCTATGTTTGATGGCATGTTCTTCGGTATCAGCGTGTTTGTTCCTGAGCATTAGTTCTAGTAATCTCCTGTCATTGATTCATGTTGACCCAGAGATGCAGAACAGGAGCACCCAAAGTACTGCCGTTCCAGTGGGTCTGGTCTAATGTGTACTACCACAAGCAAGCATCACTGGGCCTGAGTCCCTCTCCTTCAGGAAGTTATGAGAGGTGCTTGTGGCTCAGAGATTGACTTGGGTAGTAGATAGTACCCAGTGAGATATTTGGGGAAAGGGGAACTTTGAACTAGATATAATAAACAACCCTATAATAGCCTGTGCAGACTGAGATAGGTATAGATATCTTTCTTCATTTAGAGAAATATATGTAGTTAAGTACACTTAATAGTAAGTTAGAGAGAGAGAGTGTGTGTATATATATATATTTTCAATCCCTTATACATACTTTATTATATATTCATCTATTTAATGTTTTTGTAAGTAGGTGGAATCCAGTTCCATTTGTTCTGGGTTAAATAAAATACCCTGTATGTTCTTTTTTGACAACTTATTGTATTAGCTTGGCTACCACTACATTACCTTTTAATATCACAGGTTTCAGAGTAGCAGCCGTGTTAGTCTGTATCCGCAAAAATAACAGGAGTACTTGTGGCACCTTAGAGACTAACAAATTTATTAGAGCATAAGCTTTCGTGGGCTACAACCCACTTCTTCGGATGCATATAAAGTGAAATATATTGAGGAGATATATATACACACATACAGAGAGCATGAACAGGTGGGAGTTGTCTTACCAACTCTGAGAGGCCAATTAAGTAAGAGAAAGAAAACTTTTGAAGTGATAATCAAGATAGCCCAGTACAGACAGTTTGATAAGAAGCAAGTGTGAGAATACTTACAAGGGGAGATAGATTCAATGTTTGTAATGGCTCAGCCATTCCCAATCCCTATTTAGCCCTGAGTTGATTGTGTCTAGTTTGCATATCAATTCCAGCTCAGCAGTCTCTCGTTGGAGTCTGTTTATCTTCATCATCTGGACCCATGGAAAAGAAGCCCTTGAGGAATTCCACCATGATTTCAATAATTTCCATCCCACCATCAACCTCAGCCTAGATCAATCCACACAAGCGGTCCATTTCCTGGACACTACTGTGCTAATAAACGATGGTCACATAAATACCACCCTGTACCGGAAACCTACTGACCGCTACACTTACCTACATGCCTCCAGCTTCCATCCAGGACACACCACACGATCCATTGTCTACAGCCAAGCTCTAAGATATAACCGTATTTGCTCCAATCCCTCAGATAGAGACAAGCACCTACAAGATCTCTGTCAAGCATTCTTAAAACTACAATACCCACCTGCTGAAGTGAAAAAACAGATTGACAGAGCCAGACGAGTACCCAGAAGTCACCTCCTACAAGACAGGGCCAACAAAGAAAATAACAGAACACCACTAGCTGTCACCTTCAGCCCCCAACTAAAACCTCTCCAGCGCATCATCAGAGATCTACAACCTATCCTGAAAGATGATCCTTTACTCTCACAGATCTTGGGAGACAGACCTGTCCTCGCTTACAGACAACCCCCCAACCTAAAGCAAATACTCACCAGCAACCACACATCACTGAACAAAAACACTGACCCAGGAACCTATCCTTGTAACAAAGCCCGATGCCAACTCTGTCCACATATCTATTCAAGTGACACCATCATAGGGCCTAATCACATCAGCCATACCATCAGGGGCTCGTTCACCTGCACATCTACCAATGTGATATATGCCATCATGTGCCAGCAATGCCCCTCTGCCATGTACATTGGCCAAACCGGACAGTCTCTACGCAAAAGAATTAATGGACACAAATCTGACATCAGGAATCATAATACTCAAAAACCAGTGGGAGAACACTTTAACCTGTCTGGCCATTCTTTGACAGACCTGCGGGTGGCTATCTTAAAACAGAAAAACTTCAAAAACAGACTCCAACGAGAGACTGCTGAGCTGGAATTGATATGCAAACTAGACACAATCAACTCAGGGCTAAATAGGGATTGGGAATGGCTGAGCCATTACAAACATTGAATCTATCTCCCCTTGTAAGTATTCTCACACTTGCTTCTTATCAAACTGTCTGTACTGGGCTATCTTGATTATCACTTCAAAAGTTTTCTTTCTCTTACTTAATTGGCCTCTCAGAGTTGGTAAGACAACTCCCACCTGTTCATGCTCTCTGTATGTGTGTATATATATCTCCTCAATATATTTCACTTTATATGCATCCGAAGAAGTGGGTTGTAGCCCACGAAAGCTTATGCTCTAATAAATTTGTTAGTCTCTAAGGTGCCACAAGTACTCCTGTTATTTTTAATATCACAGTGTCGCACTCCCCCTCCCCCCGGTGCTGGACCATTACTAAAGCTTGGGCGGTGGTTTTGGGATGGAGTGACCCCCAGATGCATTTCAAATCATAACAGAGTAACCCTACTCTGAGAGGTCCGTCCCGGGCCCCGAAGCGCTGCTCCATCGCGTGTGAAGGGCCTCCGGCCCCGGCCCCTGACCTGACGGCTCCGGGGCTGCCTTATTGACCAGCTCGGCCAACCCCTCCCCCTGCGCACGGCTCTGTCTGTGCCCTGCCCTGGGGGCTGCGCTCTGCGTGGGCGGCTGCAGTGAAACGCAGCGGTCCCACACCTGCCCTGGGGTTACCTCACCCACTGGCCCTACCTGAAACCCCCCCAAAGCAGCTGCCGCAATTTTCCTAGGGGCAGATCAGAAAGAAGGGAGGAGCCGATGCGAATCTGCTGAGGAGACGCCAAAGTCTCCACTTCCCCTCCATTGCCAGGGAACGAATTGTTTCGCCTCCGCTCACGGGTGACGAATCTGCGGAATTCATTCCAAAGACACTTGATAGCTGCCCTTCCTTATTTCACACTACGGCAAGCGGCTTTCCCCAATACTCCTCAGTACGGCTTCGCCCCGCCCCGCACGTCCGTGCGTGGGGACGCTAGCGTGGTGGGCGTAGCTCTGGGTCCCGGCTGGGGCCGCTTGGTGCCTCCTCCGGACAGAGCCGTGTTCGCCACCGCTGAAGAGTCGCCGCTGCCCCGGGCTACCTGAGGCCTCCGGTCCCGTTAGGCGGAGCAGCCGCGGCGGACCCCCGTTCCCCGTAGGGCGCTGAGAGAAGCCGGGCGCGGCGGCCGGGCGGGCGCAGGAGGCCGGGTCCGGGCGGACCGGTCAATGGACCAGCCGGGCCTGGGGCAGAACCCGTGGAAGCAGCTGCCCGGCCCCCGGGGGGGCTCCCAAGATGTTGGCGTGAGGGGGAGGAGGAGACCCCGCCGCTGCCGGGTCCGGGCCGCCGAGCCGAGTGCCGCGGAGCGGATGGTGCTGCCGCTGCCGCGGGGACACTGAAGCGGCGGCGCCTCGGGCCTCTGCACGTCCCCATCCCCGTCCCCCTGCCCGGGCCGGCTCGCCCCGGCTCCGCCCGGCGGCACCATGTCGGCCAAGGTGCGGCTGAAGATGCTGGAGCAGCTGCTGCTGGACGGGCCGCGGCGCAACGAGAGCGCGCTGAGCGTGGAGACCCTGCTGGACCTGATTGTCGGGCTCTACACCGAGTGCAGCCGCGACTCGCCGCTCCGCAGGGACCGATACGTCTCCGACTTCCTCGAGTGGGGTGAGGCCTGTCGGGGGAGGGCGGGCGATGGAGGGATCGCCGGTGAGGGCGGTTCGGACACCTCCCGGCGGGACGGGGAGGAAAGCCCCGGAGCTGGGAGCAGCCCTGGACCGTTGAAAGCTGGCTGGGGAGGGGCAGCGCCGACTAGTCATCCCCCCACGCCCCGGGGTTAAACCCCGGGCTTTGCATGGAGAGGAGAGGCCGCCCACTGGGTGTGACGCCTCCTCTGGTAACACCCTAGCCGCCAGGATGTGACCCTTGGAGCCCCGTAACCACCGCCTCCCAGCTCTGCCGTCTTTCCAAAAGAGCCGCCTGGCAGTGAGTAAAAGGAGTGGCCCCGGAGTGCCCTTGGCCTGAAACCCTGCTTGGCTTAGCCTGAAATGTCAGGCTAATCCGGTGCCTACCTGGAAAGGGTGGGGGCAGCAGGGGCATGCCAGGAAATTGTTTATTTAGCAAGGCTTTGTGCCCTGTTTGTGGCGGATTTGTTGTAATCAGTTGAAGGGCGGCGGAGGGGGGGTGTTTGTGGGGAGGGCACTTGACATTTAGGGTGCACTTTTTAGTCTGAACACACATCTGAAGGAAAGGGGCAATTCCAGACAATCCCTGTGATAGTAGCATTATTTGTGTTAGTTTCATGGTGTGCTAAGCAACCTAAACGCAGAAAATCCACAGTCCTACTGACAAAGGAAAGGCAGGTGCAGGTGGTGGCACATAGAATAAAACCTTTTTCTTGTAAAGGTGCCTGACTACGTTAGGAATTTTATTTATAGGTAGTCATTTGGCATAGCATTGTCAGACTGGATTGGAACTACTACCCTGATTTATGTTAAATTGGTGATGGTAGCTGACCTGTTTGGGTTGTTGAAATAAATAATACTGACTGGTGAAGGTGACTAACTTTCTTCATGGGATAAAAAACTGTGGGGGAAGTAACACTTGCAAGACCATGGGCGCCTTGCATTATCCTCTTTGTCACACACGTGAAGTGGATTTTTAAAGAAACACTTTTAAAAAAAGGATTTCCTTGGGGAGGGGGTTGTAAGGAAGTCAACTCCTTTATCTTAATAAATGCCTTAATATTAGACTAGTGCTCTAAAATATTGGGATAGTTGGTTCTCCTTAATTTCTGTGTGGGGACCACCACTCTTTGTTATATGCTAACAAACTAAGGGGATTCGCTTCCTGCAGTCTTCTGTTGATGTCAGTAGTGTGATTGTCAACTGAATAATTAACCACTTTATTGCATCTGCTTTGCAAGTCTGCAGCAATGGGTGCATTGCTCATTTGTTTTGTAGTGGGAGCTTTTTGTATGTCATCTGCAAAGTGGATTCTGTTTCCATATTCTTGTAACCAATTGTGTATGATCATTTCAGTTTTTGAATTTACATGCAGACAAGTTACCGAATATGATTGTAACAGACTGTTTATAGTCTAGCCCTGAGATTGAGAAGAGAGGTTAGGGCAGGCTGATTTCTGGAGGATAAGGTACTTTCTCTATAGTTCTTTGGTGATTATCTCTTATTGGACAACCACCATATTGTCATCCAGTGTGTTAATGAGACTAATCTGTTACTACTTGTAAAATTGGTTCTCCTATTCTTATGCATCATACTCATGGAATAAATATGAAAAGCTTTCTGGCTTGATGTGAAGTATGGCTAGTAATAGCAGCATATTTGTTGCATTGTGGTACTATCAAATCAATAACTGTAGGCCATCTTAATGTAACAGAGTAACTGTTTAATAATGCATGTAAGCTGCCATCTGGTGCTATAGGATTTATAAGTAGGGATAAAAATTTATAATCAAAACAGTTTGATGAAAAGGAAAGGTCTAAAAACGTAGTTCTGTATATTTTATATTCCATATACAAAAAACTACCTTTAAAGATGATCCAGGTTGATTAATATGTTCTCCCCCAACTGTGCAAGCCTTATAAAGCAAATAAATGCCAATTATGGGACACCTTTTATCTGTACCCTAATACCCTCACAGCATATTTCCACTGATGGACTCCTCATCAATAGGAACTTGCTTCTGCCTCCAACTAATAAAGAAACACAACGCACGACACACATCTTCCTTGTGGTAGAATGCAAAATCTTAATTACAGCCTCAGTATTAGCAAATATTCAAGGTTGATGTGCACAAGTTGAACGTAACCTGTCATGTTTGTGGGGGAAGTATTAGGTTGTAGTTCTACTTTGAGGGAGATCAACGTGTCGTCTTGTCATTGGAGACAGAAGGAACTTCCTTCTGACAACATGGAGTGTGTCACTGTCAAAGGAAATGTGCTGTGTAAGAGGGGACATATAACTGGCATTTCTTTGTTTCTGTTTTAACCTGGGGGATATTACACATAACCTAAGGTTATGTCTACACTACGCACCTTTTAGTGACACAGCTGTGCCACTACAGCCATGCCACTAAAAGGCACACAGTGCAGCCACTGTTTATCAGCAGGAGAGAGCTCTTCTGCCAACAAAAAAACTTCCACCCCCAATGAGCGGCAGTAGCTTTGTCAGCAGGAGAGCTCTTCTGCAGACAAAGTCCTGTTCACACTGGCACTTTTTATCGGCAAAACTTTTTTGTCGTTGGAGTATGGTTTATTTTCCACACCTCTGAACGACAAAACTTTTGTTGTTCAGTTTCTAGTGTAGACAAAGCCTAACTTAACCACTTCTAAGGGAAACTTTTGTTTATGGATTTTCATAGGTTCTTAATTTGACAAGTGAAAGGAGGCTTTGGGCATGGAAGGACAGACCGGGATTTATCTCAATATTTCCTATGGCTTGTAGGGATATGGAGGAAGCAAAGATGTTTGAGGTGGGGGACGGGGGGAGGAGCTACCCTTCCTAAACCTGGCACAAGGGAGCTCATGTTCCTGGGGCAGTAGAACAATGTGAATTACCCTATCTACTCCACCAGGCTGGCCACAGCTCCTTACAGTGGATGAGCATCTCAGAATTGCAGAACTTTACAGAAGCTGCTGAGTCCCTAACACTGGAGCTTATAGCTGCTCTCTCCCTGGAACTCTGATTGCTGCTTCCTGATTCTGTGCCAAAAGCTTCTGCTCATCTCCTCACTGTTTCCTAACTGTTAGAATGTAGGGGTTGGTCATCTTCCTTGTGGCTTCAGTCCCATTGGAACTGAGCCAAGAGGCTGCCTTCTTGACTCAGGATAGTCTAATTTTCCCATGGCAAGCAGAGCGCGCAAGTGTAGTATTTCAGTTGAATCAAGCTCTGAGTCTGGGGAAGGGAAGAGAGGGTGAGAGGTTCCATAAAAAGACCTTTAGTAGGGGAAGGTGAGCTGAACTGGAAGCCAGGAAAGGAGTTCAGATCTCTCTTCTGCTTTTAGCTGTTTACATTTCTTTTCACTTTTTAACTTTTTATTGAAAAAGGGCTCATTTCACCACCACCACCTTAGAAGGTAGGCAAGTATCAATCACACAGTTTGCACAATCTGTGAGTTATCTTATTTGAGAATGTCCTTACTAGGAGCAGAAGCCAAGTTCTTAATATTGCATACCCCAGTCTCATACTGTTAGAAAGAATTTGTTAGATGTCAATTCTTGGTGATGCTGCCTAAGCTGTTGCTTTAGCCACTAGACAACACTCCTTTCCCAGAGCCAGGAATAGAATCTAGGAGTCCTGATTACTAGTCCCCTTGCTCTGACCAGAGGTAACACTCCTCTCCCACAGCCATCAGCAATCTCAAGCCTCCTCCTACCATCTACTACAGTGGTTCTCAACTGTTCCAGACTACTGTACCCCTTTCAGGAGTCTGATTTGTCTTGTGTACCCACAAGTTTCATCTCACTTAAAAACTACTTGCTTACAAAATCAGACATAAAAATACAAAAGTGTCACAGCACTATTACTTAAAAATTGCTGACTTTCTCCTTTTTGCCATATAATAAAATAAATCAATTAAAATATAAATAATGTACTTACATTTCAGCATATAGTATATAGAACAGTATAAACAAGTCATTGTCTGTATGAAATCTTAGTTTGTACTGAGTTCGCTAGTGCTTTTTATGTAGCCTGTTGTAAAATTAGGCAAATACCTAGATGAGTTGATGTACCCTCGGAAGACCTCTTTGTACCCACAGGGGTGTACACATCCCTGGTTGAGAACCACTATCAGATAATTATAACTATTTACTGGATCAAAGTGTGTGTTAGGTCTTTCCCACATTTAAAAAAAAAGGCTATTTCAGTAACTCAAATGGTGTAGGGGATCTGAAGGTTTGTGGGTTCAAATCCTGCCGATGTGTATGTACAGGGATTCTTGTGGTTGGTTTTATTTTTTTTTAAATAGCTTATTTAATTCACATCGTGAGAAAATATCCTTTTGACAGAAACCTCAAAGTGAAAAAACATTACAGTATGTAAATTATGGCACAGCATCCAACAAAACATAGATGTTCTACATTTCATTTATGTCAACTAGTGGCAGGTTTTAGTGAAATGGCAGCCATCTTTGAGGGCAGCCTGTAGCTTCAGTCCCATGGAAAATAGTGATGATCTTTACTAGTGGCATCATCCACTGGTGATGCAGTGGCAACTTTTACTGAAGGCATAAAGAGCTTCATTGATAAGTATAGGATGTGACAGCTATAATGAGTATGTTTTTTTCCCTGTTTTCCTTGCTGTCTTGACAGTCATTGATAACTTTGTGTAATTAAAATCTAATGTACATTCAAAGGTAGCTGGTAATGAATCTTAACTATATGGAAAGATTGAACGGTGACAAACCAACCACTTAAAGGCGGTCTGCAAAAAGTCAATCACTGGGACATTTCAAAAATTCACTTTTAAATTTAATTCAAACTAAGCAATTCAGTGGCAGTCCCAGAAAATTCCATCTTTACTAACATTGTGCTGTAAATTTTGGGAAGGTGCATAGTATTCATTTTCTTTTTAAAAGGCTAAATCTCTGCTTTAAGTGGAAATCTTACCTGAATCTTAATACTGACATACGACCAAGCCTTTATAATATGTTTTCATATTCCAAATTAGTGGGCTTATTAAATTAATTACTTAGGATAAAATTTTCAAAAGTAACTGGCATATAGGAGCTTATCACTCCTTCAAGAATATCTACTTCCCATTTTCAAATTTTACCCAGTGTTTCTCCTAGCTTTGAACACCCATTTTAATGCATCAGGTATGAATAGTGGGACTCAACTATTGGTAGCGTGATACTGGTTAAAAGAGCTAATGTGATCCTGGGTTGCACAAACAGGGGAATCTCAAGTAGGAGTAGAGAGATTATTTTACCTCTGTATTTGGCACTGGTGCATCCACTGTTGAACTATTGTCTAGTCCAGATGCCCACAACTCAATATTGATAGAGAGGGTTCAGAAAAGAACCATGAGAATGATTAAAGGATTAGAAAACATGCCTTGTAGTGAAAGACTCAAAGAGCTCAGTCTATTTAGCTTAACAAAGAGAAGGTTAAGGGGTGGCTTGATTACAGTCTATCAGTATCTACATGGGGAGCAAATATTTAATAATAGGCTCTTTAATCTAGCAGAAAAAGGTATAACACAATCCAATGGCTAGAAGTTGAAGCTAGTCAAGTTCAGACTGGATTTAAGGCCTAAATTTCTAATGCTTAGAGTAATTAACCACTGGAACGATTTACCAAGGGTTGTGATGGATTCTCTGTCACTGACTATTTTTAAATCAAGATTGACTGACTGCTTTTCTGTATGTTCTGCTCTATGAATGATTTTGGGGAAGTTCTCTGGCCTGTGTTATTACAGGAAGTCAGACTAGATGATCACAATGGTCCCTTCTATGGACCATGGAATCTATAAATCTATGGTAGATGACATAATCTTGCCACAAGAAACAAGTTATATTCCCTATCTTAATCTTTTATAGAATAATTAAATTCAGATGAATTCAAATAAATTTTGGTTAATTAGTGAAAAGATTATGGTCTCTGAATACAAACTTGCTTTCTTTTGGCAAAATGTGTGGTATTATGGTGAAGCTAGCAGCAAGCTCTGTATTTATGTTGCCTAATATTTCCCCATTTAAAAAATTTCTAGTGGTGGTTTTTTTTGAGGCCCCCATACCTCTATTGTTTGCCACAGGCTTTGGAAATTAAGCAAGGAGAAAGTCCTTAGGCTAGAGAAGTGCCTTTTCTTTGTCCCATGAAATTCTGCTCATGTTTTGCTGAGAGATAAGCTGCTAAAAATCACCGTTTATTTATATTAAGGAAAACTTTGCCAGGAAATTGAATACATAACTACATTAAAATAATGTTATTTTGATTGTGACTTGAAAGTTCGGAACTTGAAAGTTAGGAAATGTACTGACAGTTAGAATTTAGGTTGCTTAATTTATTTCCCCTATATTGTTTTTAAATACATGATCGCATACTATTTTTCTAAGTGGGCTTCTGTCTTATTCCGTGCATAGCATGGATGCATAAGGGGGCACAACTGTGGTTGCGATCATAAAGCTAACGTTTCCTAACTTTCAATTATGGAAACTTGGAACCTAAATAACCTTCTTTCAACATAGCTTTTTCATGTGAAATATTACTTTAAGTTGAGTTTTGCCAAGAAAATACTTTTGTCACCACAACTTCTAGTTGATGCCAGTGAAGTCTCATCAGTATAAGAAAACTGAGTGGATGTCAGTTTAGTTAGTGAACTTCAATTCACTGAATCTCTTTACCAGGTGAAGTTAAACTAGCTCTTTCATACAAATATGCTTATTTCTGATTTGGTAGTGATGGAATTGTTGTATAGTTCTTGGAAATAAATGGCTTAACTACAAGAGTCACAGAACTGAAGTGACTAATTGTCTCGTTAGATTCCTACATGGAAACTAATTTTGATTTTAGATTTCTTTTCAGTATGTATGTTTAATATGGAGAAATGCTAGTCCAGAGTTAAGTTAGTAATATTTTCTTTACTGGTGTTTTTAGTCCTATCTAGATTCTTCAAACTTGTGCACTTCAGACTTTGTAAGTGTAGTTTGTTGCAAGAGGAGAACTGGCATAAGTTGAGGTCATTCAGACAAGCAGTTTCTGAGAGATGAGTTTTAAGCAAACAAGGTATAATTCAGGCTTTGAAAAGTCTAATAATGCTTGCTTTCTCAAATCCAAATTTATCACAGAAAAGAATCTTGATGAAATCTAGTGGATGTGACTGACTTACTCATTACAGCAAAAGGAATAGAATGCTCTGCCACAAGCAAATCTTAGTGTGTAAAAATCAGGTGGGTTTGTTGATGTTTTCTAATAGGTTTTTGTCTCTGACAGTGTAAAAGTACCAGTTCGCCAAAGCTTTGCACAGACTCATGACTGAGTTTTTAAGTCTTCCAAAGATTTCATGTGGGAATATACACTTAATGTAGACATCGCTATCTAGCTGTTTATACCACACCTGCCACCATGGGAACTAAGCGCCTGAATACTTTCTTTTGAAAATAATAATGTATGAGTGTCCTAGGTGATCTGGTAAAGAAATTCACAGACTGAGAATGTCTAAGTGCAGTTAAGATTGTGATACAAGATGAATTATCCTTGTAACTGACTCCCAACATGTGACAGGTAACTGAAATATTTACAATCCATTGCTATTTCATTGTTACACGTATTGGCTCCCTTCCTTCCTGATAGTGGAATAAGCAATATCCTAATGTTCTTAATCCCAAGATGTCTAACTCCTGATCCATTTGATATATTTATACAGTTTCTCTGACAGATTCAGATTATCCAAATGCAAGACTTAATTAAAAAGACAAGTTTTTAGTCCTAATGATTGTTGAAGGTAACTTCCTGAATGTGCAAATGTATGGTGCTGTTTTAGACCTTGATCTTGCAAAGATTTAGGCATGTGCTTAACTTTATGCACTTTGAGTAATCCCATAGAAGTCAGTGGAAGTACTTGTAATGCATGAAGGTAAGCGTGTGCGTAAGTCTGCAGAACAGGGCCATTGGCATCCTGAAGTGGTTCCGAGCTGTGAACTTCCACTGTTCAGGTTATAAGGGTCTGATCTTTGAAACCTAATAATACTTACCAGGGACTAAACCTTCAAACACAATTAGTGTTTTTTTGGGTGCCCAATTTGAGAGACCTTGAAAGGGGCCAGACTTTTGGAAAATGCTGAGCAATTATTCTCTAAATATCATACCCTAGTTGGGTACTCGAAATCACTAGTTGCTATGGAAGACCTAGGCCGAGATTCTCATAATTTATGTACAGTTATCTCAGTTGTGTGCACATCTTAGCTAATTGCATATGCACATAGCCAAATAAACAAACAGCAAAAATAACATTCATCCTAAATGTGTTCTGTATATTCTCTCCCCTTGCCCACAGTGATGCTAAATGCATACTGTTAGTTTGCCAAGACTTGGTCTAAACACGGTTGTTCCCGTTTTTAAACTAACTTAGTCAACCCATTGCAAAACGCTGTGTGGACATTTAATTTCGTTTAAATCAGTTTTATATTGGTTCAACTTGCATCATTACTAAATTTACCAGTGCAAGCTAAACTGATGAAATCCAGTTTTAAACTGATAATGTTTACACAGAGATTTGTACTAGTTTATTTAAATCAGTTTAAAAATGCTCTTGATAAAACTGTTACAACTTCTGTGTGGATGAGGCCCAAGTAAAAGGTTTGTTATTTTATATGCAGTGCTTGATATGTGTATCCAGTGCCAACTGGCAAGAGTGAAAAAGAGGTTTTGCTCCTGTACCATTGAACCCCTCCCAGCCCCTGATGCTATTCATCTGGCAATTTAAAGGAATTAAATACAATACACAACTGTTTTGCTAACATACATGGTAGTGTAGACATGGCCACAGTTTCTTTACCAGTGTAACAATTCTGGTTAGGAGAGTGACTTTTTTTTCTTAATAGTTATATCAGTACAATGCCCCCAGTGCGGAAGCAGTTAAACTGGTATAAGGCACCTTTAGATTGGTATATCTTCCTCTTTCTGTGTGGGAGCATAAGCACCTTTGTACTGGTATAGCTGATTACACACCAAGGGTGTTGTGCCACTTTAGGTATATCAGTATTATTAAAGCGGCACAAATTTTGTGGGTAGACCAGCCTTTAGAGTAATATCCAAAGGCCTGAATTAAGGTCATGACCACATAGTGCTAGGAGCTCACCAAACACAGGTAGAGATGGTCCCTGCCCTTGAGCTTTTAACATAATTAAAGACAAAATACAAGTGAGTGTAATAGTCAAAAGGAGGGTGGGGAGGACAAAGGTAATAAGTCATATGGTTACATGGTCTAACAATGTGCACAACTTAATGGATCTGAATCAATTAAATGTTTCATATTATACTGTAGTACTCTCTTCTAACTCATCTCGTCAATCTGTCTCCCCCATGTGCATGTCTCTTGACCCTTCCCGCCCCACACTCGCCCATTACAGTTGGAAATTCTACTAAACACGTAATAACCAGAAGGCTACTTGCATCAGTGTGTCATGAATGATAAGGAAGCCTGATGTCTAGGAGCAATGACAGGTGAAAAGCCAATCCCCTGATCCTATCTGCTAAGGAAGAGGGATGTTGTAGGAATTGTACAGTAAAATCTGTCTGGTAAATTTGAAGGCCCCTTCTCTCTGGATGTAAGCAAATTCGCTGCCTTCTCTTACCCCTCTCAGTGTAGAGTTCTCTGTCTACTGTGAGGATAGAAGGGAGTCTCACTACTCTACTTCTTCTCTAGCTTTCCACCTGCTGTTGTGGTTGTCTCTGCTACTTCTCCTGCCTCTGTTCTTCATTCATCCTCCCCAGTGGAAAAACTCCAGTGGCTGTGTCTGTTGCTGCTCATAATTTTCCTAAGCAGTAGCAGCATGAAACTGACCTGATTTCTTGTCAGTTTCACTGCTACCCATATGTATTGCTGGGTGGGAAATGTTTTTTCCTATCTCGCAAATGTTTTTACTTTTCAAAATTTCCACATCAGGACAAACCCAAGACCTTTTGGTCATTTTTCTTGAGAATTTTTCATAGGGCCACCCCAGAATAGCCTGGCCCCATGTCACTGTATTGCCATTTCAAATAGCTTATTATGTAAAAAGCTTGATGTTCGTGTTTGTGTATGTGTGCTATCAACAGATTGGATTTTTTTTACAGTAGAGTTGTCTTCCTGATCTCATACATTTAGAAGAAATGTGCATGAAACAGAAAATCAAATTTTTCTTGAAAATAATGTAGTCTATACTACTGAAATAAGTTGAATATTTTGAGTTTGATATATGTAAGTATCAGCCATATCATGTATTTTTCAGGCATCAAGTTTTTATGGGCGTTCCCTTTTTATATGGTGAGAATGTAAATATTGACAAGCTTATAACTTTAACTTCATGCTTCTGGATGAGGAAAAGCTGTTAAGAAGCAGTGGCACTCCTTTTCTTAGCAATAGGACAGTATTACCTGTACTGGTTGCAAGTCCTCTTAGCCTAACATAGTTTAACTATGTAGGATTCATCCTTTTTCCTTAGTAAGATTACCTTTTTGTTTTGTTAGTTGTTAAATGTTTTTAAATAATTCATAACACTATTGTATAGGGTTCCCAAGAGCCTTACGTGGAGCATCTAGTCATGCAATTTCTTGTGGAAAATATAGGGTTAGCTTGTCAGTTGGATGTAAGAACTGGGTGGCAAAAGGGTCTGAGATATGTAATTTTTAAATCTGTTTGCCAGACATTAGTGGTCAGAGCATGCAGTTATCTATATAATGGTAAACATGGAATCTTCCTCGTAATTGTTATAATCTATAATCTGGGAAATTATCTCTAATTTTAATGTTTTTCTTAAGCTTGCCACTGTCGTTGTAACATAAGACTTGCACAAACTGTTCAGCGTTAAACTTAAACCCTGTTCCCAGCACTGCTAGCATCACTTAATGCAATAAACCAAAAATTGCCGAGACAATTTCAAGCTCCATTAGAAATAAATCATGCTGCCTCTGCAATGCTGTAACACTGTAATTTAGATGCTTCCTACATCTACTGAAGTGGTTTTTCTGTCCGTGTGGGTGATCCACCTCCCCAAGTGGCAGTAGCTTAGTCTAAGGAAGGAATCTGTAACAACCTAGCTGCATCTACACTGGGGGATAGGTCAGCTTAACTCTGGCATTTGGGGTGTTAATTTTTTCATACCCCTGAGCAATGTGGCTAGGTCAATCTAAATCTTAAGTGTAGACCAGGCCTCCGTATTTGCTACATGGAAAAGGACAAAATTGGCAGGAAACTTCTCGAGTCTCTAAAAGGATATTGAAGCTGGACAGTAAACTATACAAATAACTTGATAACATGCTGTCTAAAGAAAGATATTCAACTTCTTTATTCCTAAACACTTTAAGAACACATCATATTTACAACTAATAAAATCTGGCAAATTAGCTATCTTATTGGAAGCATTAAAATTGGTTAAGTTGCAATAGTGTACAGTATTATTAATGCCCTTCATTTTCAGTGTTCATTTTTCTATGAAATATTCCTGGGTTTTATCCAGGATATTTTTGGCCTGTGGGACTGCACTGAAGGACCGAGGTCTGGAAGGGTCTGTGTTGAGTTGGGGGCTGGTACTTGTTGGGTGCAGCCTCCCTGCAGGCCTGTCACTGCAGTGATCGGGTGGTCTCTGCTACCTGTCCATCTTGCTCCTCCACTGCACAGTGGAAGTAGATGGGGCTGTGCTGAAGGGCTGTGGTCAGGACGGGAGTAGAAGGCTGCATCCTTGCTGGACAGAGCCAGGAGTGCTGGCTCCCTTGCTGGACTGAGCGCTGTCATAACCCTAGTCTGTGACCGCAGGGCACAGAGTCCCAGCTGCTTCCCCTGCCAAACAGAGCCCCCTCCTGACTGTGACCCTTCAGCATGGTCCTGTCCACTTCCCCTTGGACAGTGCCGTGTTGAAGGGCCTGGGTCAGGACTCATGAGGTTCAGCCTTCTGTTCACCTCTCCTGATTTCTACCCTTCAGTGCAGTCCTGTCCATTTCCTCTGCGCCAAGGTGGGCAGGGAGTTAAGTCCAGGAAGCTGAGACAGCCCCTCCACTATAGCAACAGACCCTCATGGAGCTGAAGGGTTCCTTAAATGCTACCTGGTGAGTACCCACCAGCCCGCTGTGCCCTGTGAGTCCTAGGCTCCCCTCTCACCACTGCCCTTTGTTTGCAGTTTTTACTGATTTTTTTCCCCCCCCCCTCCCCAACCACCACCTGTTTCTATAATTTTGGAATTAACACTGATAAATTTGCAGGAAAAAATAATACAAAGGAAAATGAAGGGTTTTATGTATTTAATATCAGACTTTGTATGCAAACCTTTATACTTTGGAAAACAGGTAGCTTTGTATTCTGTAGGAGTGCAATTCTTAATATCGTTTAAAATTAGTGTAAACATAACTTGAGCTCAGTAAATACACCTCTACCTTGAAATAACGCTGTCCTCGGGAGCCAAAAAATCTTACTGTGTTATGGGTGAAACCGCGTTCTATCGAACTTGCTTTGATCCGCCGGAGTGCGCAGCCTTGCCCCCATGGAGCGCTGCTTTACCGCGTTATATCCAAATTCATGTTATATCGGGTCGCATTATATCGGGGTAGAGGTGTAATTAAATTAAGTGGTGCTGTTAACTGTGTGGTCAGTTGTACATGCATTTTCAGCATCCTCAACATTTACAGCAAGAAGCTTCTCAAAAGCTCAAATAAAAGCACTGCTTTGATTAGGAAAAATGCACTTGTGTAGGCCGGGATCTGTTCCTGAAAAACATATTTATAAAACAGTGCTATAGATTACCTAGGGACTAACTGATAGTATGGTCTAACAGGTGAAAAAAATCCGTGATCACTGTGGACAGGAGAAAAGGTACTAGAACTGTACTAGTATCGTGTTTTAAACATGGGTATTGCTAGCATGACCTAAAAAGTAAATGTCCTGATTCAATGGGATATGGGCATCTACATATCTTGGGTACCTATATATTCCCTGCTACTGTAATATCTGAACATCTCATAATCTTAAATGTGTTTATCCTCACAGAACTCCTATGAGGTAGGGGAGTACAGTTATTATGGATGGGGAATTAAGACAAAGGATATGTCTACATAGCCATGTATGCCTAGGGTTAGTGGGACTTGAGTCAGCTGACCTACATCAGGGAACCCTGGGCTTGAGTGTCAACGTTGCATTTTAACCCTAGGTTAAGGATTTTCTGATCATGCTCAAACCGAGGTTTCTGGCATCTGCGCTTCAGTGCACAGACTTGAGTCAGAGTAACCCTATCCCAGAGTGCCTAGCGTTGCACCCCTGCCCCGGCCCTGTTTTGACACTCTAGCCCTATGAATGCATTGCACTGTGAGAAAACTCTACTGCTCACCCTGCTTCTTAACTGTGATGGTGCTGTTGATGGGACTCAGGTGCCCATAAGGAGCACACAAACTGCATAATTAGCTCCTTTGGTAGCTGTCTCTGTAGAATGACTGCCGTTTGAGAAGGCTTTATACTGAACTACCATCTAATCTGAGAATTGGGCCCTCCATCACTAGGCTGAGTCACATTGGCAGGAAAATGCCCCATGTGCACCTGTTCTGAGGATAATTAGGACATCAGTCTCCAGGGCTATCAAACTATTAAAATGAAACTTTGAAATTCTTAATTTTTAAAATGGGATGTTCAGTGAAGGGAAGTTTTGGGGCTGGGTCTCGCTCACCACCCTCATGCTGCACATTGCTGGGGCAACTCTGCACATGCAGACCCAAGGACAGGGGAGGAGGGGACACAGAGAGGAGTGGAGACCAAGCGGCTGCCCTGCAGGGAGTGGGAGCAGCTAGAGTGTTGGGTGTCATCCTCCCCCAGCTGTGCTGAGCCAGGGGCTCTGCCCCTCCCCCCCCGTCCCACAGGACAGTCATTTGGTCCTCACTCCACATTCTGTGCTCGCCCCCCTATCCCTGGGAGGGGGCTTCATGTGCAGAGATGTCTGGGCTGTGTGCACCAAAATCTGGCTGTGCTCTTTGTAAAAAGCTTCTTCTGATTGGTCTCCATTGAAAATCCTGCAGGTTTTCTGATATTGTGCTTGCAGACCAGTGTTCAGCACACAGTAGGTTAATGATGACTTGAGCTTCTGCTGTTTACAAGGCAGATGTGACTTCCATTTGCAACAGAGTGCAATAGACTGCACCACAGATTGTCTGCTTAGAGAGGGGACTAAGGAAGTTGCCCCAAGGAACTCTGGGATACATACGGAGGACTTCTGGGACCCGAATCAAGCTGGGGCTGTGTGCACACAGAAAAGCACTAGGGTTCGGACCCTAGGTCTCATCTTAATATGGGCTCAGATCCTCCAGCCTTGTAGGGTTCTGGGACCCTAGGTCCAAACCTAGGTTGGCACAGTTGGTGTGTGGACGCAAGAGGGGTTAGACTTGAGCCCAAGCTCAAGCCTGGGGTTACATTGTTGTGTAGATGTACCCTAAATGACTTGTCCAAGGTAGCATGGAATTACAGAGCTGAGAATTGAACCCAGGTCTTCTGTGTCTCAGGTTTGTGTCCCAACCACTAGAGAATGCTTCCTTTGCTCAGCCCCTCTGAATATCAGGCTATAAATCGCTTCCATGATTCCCTCTAAAGTAAACATTTTATGCTAAACTTTATCTTATGGTCTAACCAAAATGTCCTTTTTTCTTGTATTGCTACAATGTTTATTAATCAAAGTTGCTGAGATTGTCCTATTTAATATTGCTTTGACTTAAATGTAAGGTCTTTCCGAAACTACTGTATTAGTAGTGTTTGAAGGCTAAACCGGAAATATAAAAGAAACGTGTTTGAGCTGAGCATTATAGACACAGAGTTACCTTTTATTTTTCCCACTCGTGCGGAATGAATTTTGTTATGTGCACCAATATGGAGATGTGTGACAAATCACCTCCATATTGCTGCACATAATAAAATTAATGGGGTAAGGAGCTAAGGGGTTCGGAGTGTGGGAGGGGGCTCAGGGCTCGGACAGAGGTTTGGGGTGTGTGTGTGGGGGGGGTGCGGGCTCTGGGGTGGGGCCAGGGATGAGGGGTTCAGGGCTGGGGCCGAGGGTTGGGATGCAGAGGGCGAGAGCTCTGGGGTGGGCCAGGGATGAGGGGTTCGGGGCTGGGGCAGGGCATTGTGGTGCAGGGGGTGAGGGCTTCAGCTAGGGGTGCAGGCAGGCTGCCCTGGGACTGGGACCAGAGGACTCCCGCAGCCCTCTCCCCACCTGCAGCAGCGAGCTTAGAGGGAACGTATACCATGACCAACTTTTTGTCCTTGGAAATGGGAGTTGGGGAAATTGAGCAATGCTAACTTTCTCAGTATGTATGTGGGTTGTGGTATGTGGGTTTTTTTTTTTCCTTTGGAAGTATTGGTGATCAGATATTAAAAATGTCACTCAGCCATCACAAAGCTTTGTTTCTGAAACTGCCTTCTTAATGATATGATAAAGCATCTAAAAATTTTGATCAATGTGAAAATAAGGAAACGGATCTAAAAACAAGAAAAAATATAGGAGTCAGGTATTGTTGTAATTCTTGTTTGTTTGGTTATTGTCTAGCTCGAATGTCATGAATGAAGGCCTAAAACTCAAATGTGTCCTGTGTTGCCATTTCCTGTTCCAGTGAATTCAGATCTTTTTATAGAAACCAGGGCTTTGGAGCAGAGCCCGGAGCTGGAGCGTGGACCAGTAGGTTTTATGCCCGGAGCGGAGCAATTCAAAAATCTGATTGTCAGATGCAAATTTATATTTAATTTCCTTTTGGTCAGATTGTCACTTGCATTGCCACTGGGTTCTCACTTGCACATACATAAATTCTGGGCCTGTAGCAGCGGATTCCCAGAATCGGTGAACTTGAATTTGGGGAAGGTTTTCCTTGGGTTCCGCAGGACCCACTACCATAATAGCGGGAGCACGATAAAAATTCAAGAAACAATGTGGGTGGGAGTGGGAGAGGGTATTGCGGGGCAGGATGGGAGTGGGAGCTCTAGTCCCTGTAGGACTCTAGTAGGAAACGTGTATCTATAAATCCACAGATGGTTAGAATGCAATTTCTAAAACAACATTTTGAGGGCTGCTGAACACTTCACATTGCTGTAAACTTAATTATTGCTCAGAAATATTAATGGCATATGCTGTGTACTTGAGGTGAAATATTCTTTTGTTAGTGAGTGCCGCTATGTTCTTAGTGTTCACTCTTAAGGGCAAAGAATGTCTCTGTTCGTGTGTGGACAGCATGCCATAGGTACTACCAGAATAAAAATGTTTGTTCTTTGAATATCCTTGTGATACCATGAGCTGTGTATTACTTAGGCCAGGTCTACTTTATAAATTTACATCAGCATAACTGTGTCACTCAGTGACGCAGGTATACTGACCTAACCCCTGGTGTGGACAGCATTAGGTCAGTGGGAGGGTGTCTCCCGTTGACATAGCTACCACCTCTCATGCAGCTGCACCACCGCAGTGATCTGAGTGTAGACTTGCCCTGTATCCCTGCTACAAAATTTGGCAATAAAAACAGTTGAAACACACACAAGTTCTTAAGTGGATATGTAAAGACTATTATAAAACATTCTCCTTCCAATACCATCAGCACAGCTCCTTGGGCTTGGGGTGCACCTGCACATTCCTCACAAGCCAAAACCCTCAG
This sequence comes from Terrapene triunguis, assembly GCF_002925995.2. Classification (NCBI taxonomy): domain Eukaryota; kingdom Metazoa; phylum Chordata; order Testudines; family Emydidae; genus Terrapene; species Terrapene triunguis. Next base: position 995,194 of record NW_020664540.1, on the reverse strand, counting down.
AAAATCTCTGACCGCTGTGTATGTTGGGCAGGTGGCTGGGTAAGGGCAGAACCCCCTTCTTCAAGCCGTAGAATGCCCTGTGAAGCTTGACAGGGGGATATGATCCCTCTGACACCCTCAGTTTCTTCTGGCCTTTAATTATTCAAAATCTTCGTAACCATTTTTATATCTCCACTTAATTAGCCAGGTAACACCTTATCCATAGTTAAAAAACCAATATTATACAATATTGTATTTTAAGGAAAGATAGACTTTGTCACTTCTATTAGATGTGCAGAGTAGAACAATTGAAATTGTAAGCACTTTTCATATCTTCAGAATCATTACATCTAATGCATCACTTCAAATATTTATATTAGCTGTTACTTCAAATGTATACTTGGTAGTTGCAAAATAAATATGACTCTAAAGGTTTTATTGGAAAATGTGCTTGAGTAATTTACCTTTAGATCTCTGTGGGGATCCTATGAAAATACTCATTTATTGGAGACGAAAATGTGTGACAGCTGGTGGAAGATAATGGATTATCCCTTTATTGGAGAGAGGAGTGGGCAAGGCCTTCTTTTAACTTCAACCTCCCCTTTCTCCAGCACTTAGAAACCTAGTGGACAGATTCCTGGTTCTTGAGAGAAAGATATGATAAATGTTTTATGCCACTTTTCTTTTAAAGCTTCATTATTGGTGAAAGAAGTCTAAGTAGAGATGATAATTCACGGAAGAGGAAATCCTCACTCAATCTACTTCTGATCTTTTGCACTTATCCAGAAATACTTCAAATCTGGAGAGAGACCCATCAGTATATGAATTAAGAGGCTGCAAGTACATCAGTTAAAAGTACTGGGAAATGTAGTACTTCCAAGTGCTCAATTGGAGACTAACAACTGATATAATTTACAGTAAAAATTCACCTATGCTGCTTTCGTCACATCTAAAAAAACCTGTCAAGTACTTCCAAGAGGGAGAACTTAAAACAAGATTGTACACTAACTTGCCTTGTAAGCAAGCATTTTAAATAACAAAAAGATGAAAAATGGAGAGTCCAGAGGAGAGCAACAAAAATGATGATTTTTTTAGAAAACCTGAGGAAAGGTTTAAAAAAGAAATCTGTGTGTTTAGTCTTGGGAAAAGAAGACTGAGGGGGGACCTGGTAAGTTTTCAGTTATGTCAAGGGCTATTATGAAGAGAACTGTGATCAATTGTTCTCCATGTCTGCCAAAGGTAGGACAAGAAGTAAGGGGCTTAATCTGCAACAAGGGAGATTTTGGTTAGATGTTAGGAAAATCTTTCTAACTATACGGGTAGTTAAGTTCTGGAATAGGCTTCCAAGGGAGGTTGTGGAATCCCCATCATTGGAAGTTTTTAATTTTCAGACCAAATTGGACAAACACCTGTCAAGAATGGTGTATTTTTACTTGATCCTGTCTCAGCTCAGGGGGCTAGTAGAGAGAACATCTCGAGGTCCCTTCCAGCCTTGCATTATTGTGATTCTCAGTTTAGTCTCAAATTGTATATTGAAACTTCTGCAAGTGTGTTGTTTTTTTTAAAAAAAGCAGGGTGTTTGGTGGATTTTTCTACTGTAAATCAGTCTTTTCACTTATATGCAGTTCCTCCATACCAAGCTGGGGCAATAAAGAATTTAGAATGATGACACTTCCTTGTAAAGGGAGCCTGTCAGCTCAGCATCCCATCAATCTTTCCTGCAGATGGAATAATCCCTTACTGAATACACCTGGACTACTGCTGCAACTTTTCCATTACGTTATCCGGAAAATGACAATCAGGAATAGGTTCTTTTTGCACTCATCAACTGATGCGAAATAGTTTAGGTTAGAATGTAGTTAGGGCAAAACTACTTTCAAAACTGTTGAAGAAAATATGATCGCTTGTGTTCTATGCTAGGAAATTGGCCTGTTGTGAAATAATGAGGGACAAAGGAGTGAAATATCAACAAGAGAGCAGTTTATTTGGATCTTTGCAGGGCATGCATTGGAGACCGCTACTAAGCTATCATGATTAGGACTTCAGATTTTAAACTCAAACTCTCAAAAGTTTTTTAAAAAATTATAAACTATGCACCAGAAGTACCCCATTCCTACTATTTGTTTGGAAGTGCTGAAATCTGTCCACGAGAGAGGTCTGAATTGTAAATATTTTCCAAGCTGTCTTGGAGTTTAGATCTTCAAAGGAGGTCAATTTATATGTATATATAAATTGAAACCATTGTATAACACTTGGATTTCCCCCTTTTCTTTTTCTTTTGGGCGGGGGAGTCAAACGCAAGCAACTGTAGTTACAGGGTTCAAAAAAGAACTAGATAAGTCCATGGAGTATACGTGCATCAATGGCTATTAGCCAGAATGGGCAGGAATGCAAAACCACGCTCTGAAGCATCCTTAGCCTCTCTGCCAGAAACTGGAAATGAGTGACTGGATGGGTCACTTGATTACCTGTTCTGTTCATTCTCTCTGAAGCACCTGGCATTGGCCACTGTCGGAAGACAGGATACTGGGCTGGATGGGCCATTGGTCTGACCCAGTATGGCTGTTCTTATGGTCTTAGTTTACAGTTGGTGAATAGTTTTCAGCAGCTTGGTAATGTCACCATCTAAGTAACGTTATTCTTGAATGCTAGAAGAGAAGCCATAACAAAGTTACCATTGAGCAGTCTTTGTCATTGCACTGTTTCTTCACTATGGAAGTAATGTGCAGAAGTTTCCAGTCCTTAATTTTAAAGTTTGTGCGGAACTGGCTTTTTAGATTAATTAGCAGTATAGTATGAGCTTGGTTCTAGAATGTAAATTGAATAAGACAATGCTACATTTCTATAATTTTTTAAAACTTGAAGTCCATTATCCAACTTCATTTAAATGTTGTGGATTTAATATTGGTAGAGGTGACTGCAGTGGCAGCCTTGGAGACTGACATCCCTTATATACAGTAAACAACAAAAATGCAAATTTACCTTCATTGCAGCACCAGTTTGCCTCAGCTTTGATCTTTTAAGGGGTAGTTCTGGATTTAACCCATCTCATTCTCTGCTGAAACTACTTATGAGGAGATCTGTTAGTGCTAGTTGTCATGAAAATCTGTGTCATGTGGACACGTCCACAAGAACTAGATCAAAATCTACATCTCATGTCACATAGGATATTAAATAGCCCATGGGCTATAATCAGGGATCTTAGTTTTCCACGATAAAACCAAAATTCTCTGATAAGAAAACATAAAAATCTGCGCTTTTTCTGTGATTAAAATGAAATGCTGAACTTTATTTTCCCTGGCCACAATATATGGAGGTATCAGTTGAACACAATGTGTTAGTCATATATTTAAAATTTTTAAGCAAGTTCAAAGACTACCAGCGCCATCAATCATGATAATAAAATAAAATTAATAGAATTTCAATTTGTATTTCTTACATATACTACATATATCTGTCAGTATTTTATATTTACAAAAATTGATTTTTTTAAAAAATGCACAAAAAATAAAGCAAAAATTGCTTTTATATTCATATTACTCACTTTTTGAGTTAATACTGGTGGTTAAAATAGAGTTGCAGCATTCCAGCCACATTTTCATCTTTCAGACATGGGGTCCTTTTCTGTGCACAGTGCCCAAAGTTTGCTGAAACTTTTCGTTATCAGGCCAGGGTGGTGAGTTGGGCCGACCGAGGCTGACAGCCTGAGCCTTGCTGTCCAGGGCTGAAGCCCCAGTTCAGTTGACACGGATAGTCGGATAATGGAGGAGGAGATAAACAGGGTTCTACTTTTTTATTTTTTCACAAAATGTAAAAACTTACTCTTTGTAAAAATGCAAATTCCATGTTTTTCTGCTTTTTTTCCTGTGGCAAATGGATTTCTAGGATCCCTGGTTAGAATAATTTCTGGCCACATTGTTGACTTGAATTACATTTGCATTGGCAACCTCCAGGTGGAAGGCTGTATTGTTCAGTCCCTATATACCATTGCATATGGGTTAATGTATAGAATAAAACAATTAAATATTGTAATCTTAAGGAGAGAATAAGGTGACTAGAATAAGTTGATAAAATGTCTTCCCAAAAACTTAGTGGAAAACTGGAAGTACATACATTGGAGAAAAGAATTACATAAACTCAATTCCGTATTACTCGGGTATCAAAAATAAAACTGTGAACCTAAACTAGGATATGAAGAATGAGTAATCTGACTGTTTTAAATGAATGTGATGTGGGACTGAATAGATTTTTATATGCAAGTAGAAATACTTAAGAGCTAAAACAGTGACCAAATGGGAAAAGTAGCTAAGGTTTCTTTAAGTGATATGGGAGATAAATCTTTATGGGGGGGGGGGGGGGATTAAAGATAGACCATAAAGAAGTAGCTGGGAGATTAAATTTGGGTTTTTTTTCCTCTGTAAAGATAGCGGCTTTAGCAAGTATACCAAGGTTTATTTTAAATTTAGTAGGGACCTTTTAGTGTTGTCTCCCTGCCCTGGTCCCAGCTGCCTCGAAGGCCATACTGTCTCCATGTGGCAGAAGATTGCTGGGAGGAAATGAATGAATCTTGATTCCCTTACAGACCCTGGGAAGATTACCATTTCCAACTTAAGTTGTCTTAAATTTTTCCTGCTTCTTATACAAGTAAAAAGGAAGGAGACTGGAGATCAACAGTTCAGTGTAGAGGAGGGTTTGGAACTGAGAGTCTGACACAAGCCTGCTTGGATTATAGGAGGTTCTACTTAAACTGAAGGATACTGACTTATGGTGTTCAAAACGGGTAGGTGGGCTTTAAACTGAATAGGAAGAAGGAAGCCTTCACTTTAATCATCTGACATGCATTTCCAAGACAACGGATGGAGTTTTGACAGAAAAGATGAAGCACATTAACATACTGCATTATCAATACAAATGCAATAAGCATGGAAAATTTACAAGTTATGTTAAAATTATAAAACTTGAATTTATTCAGTTATAAAGAATATGATATTGTAGATGTAAAGGAGACTTGCTTGGATGATTCTCATACCTGGGATGATTCCCATCAAACCCTTACCCTGTGTCACCCTGACAAGCCCTACACCTGAACCCCCCATGCTGAGCCCCAACCATCCTCACCTGGATAACCTGCAGGGTCCTATTGCCCCTGCACCCATGAGCCCCTGTGCATCCCGATCTCCCACTGAGCTGCCCACACAGAAACCTCTCATCCCACACTAAGCCCCTCCACACTTGGGGATCCTGCTGGGCTGAGCCTGCCCACCTACACCTGGGGTGCCTGACACAGAGGGGCAGGGCCCGGGGGTGCTTCTGGGGGAGGCCTGACCCTTGCACTGTCAGAGTCGGGGTCAGCCTTACTGCCGAGTCCCTGTATTGGGGGAGATGGGGGCTTCAGGGTGATCTCCCACCTCAGTGCAGCCAGTGGCCTGTGCTCCCCACTGCCATGCTGGAGCAATATTTATTTATTGACAAATAAAACTTGCAGAATTTTAAAATATTGTGTGCATAATTTTTTTGGCATAGTATTCCCTCAAGAGTAACACTTTGCAGCAGCTTGGTTCCCTAGTGACCTCACTGAGCCCCCTTGCTGTAGGCACAACCTGATAACCCTTCTTTCCCTGCAGTGCTTCCGGGCAGACACAGTGGGAGGCTGGTCCAAGGGATAGAACCTAGGTTTCTGTGTAGTAATGCAACCAGACCAGCCATTAATGTTTTGATTAGTCAAATATTGACATTTGTAACTGTACCTTAGAGTGATTTTTATTTATAGTTGTCAGCAATAGTGTTTGGCTCTAGTAGTGTGACTTTGTGGGTTTTCTGTAACAACTGGTTGGGCAACAAAAGTTCATTTTATAGTTTTGAATAACTTTGTTTTATATTGACATGAGGTGATGAATGGAAGAATAGGATGAAGTGTAGAAATAAACTAAACAAATCTATTATATATTTCTTCTCCCTGAAATCTGTGCATTTCACAAAAATCCTTGTGAATTTTGAGAAGTTCTGCAGTGGATTTTGCTAACGTTCTCCATAAAGTTAAAGTTCTGTATTATGAGCCTCTGAACAACTTGAGCTACTGCAAATAGTCTAGGTACTGGCTGCAGTAGTTGCCTGTCACATCCCTTCATGGACTTTTGCCTGAGGCAGAGGTTTTACTTTCACTGACCTTTTTAATTAGAGCTCCAGCTGTAAGGAAATTGTGAAACTGGGTGTGTTTTAATGCCTTTAAGGGGAAGTGGGATGAACAGAAAAATGTGCCACATCTGTACTTAATGGGGGCATTGCTGTCTGACCCTCTTCAGATGGAAGTATAATATATGTATAATATTTTAAATGCCCCTGTCTTGGTGCAGTGAACACAACTTACAGTTTACTTTAGATCTTGACAGAGATGCCAAAGAAATATTTGACACCTGATAAACCAGATTTCTCTCAAATCACGTGCGCCTCTGCTCTGCTTCAACAAAGAGTTCTAAAGCTGAATTACAGAGTCACTAGAGAAGAGAAACTTCCCTAGATGCTCATTCTGTATAATAGCACTGGTTATTTTCAATTAATAATGGATAGAGAAACGTTTGATGGTAAGATTTTTGAAAGTATATATTGCATATTTTATTCATCACCATCGCCCTTTGCTTGTTGTTTGTCTTAACTTGTGGGACAGTGGCTGCGTTTGAGCTATATCTGGAAAAACTGAGGCTATGTCTATGCTGCGTACCTTAAGCGGCACAGCTGTGCCACTGTAAGGTCTTCCGTGTAGCTCTCCTGCTGGCAAAATAAAACCACCCCAACAAGTGGTGGTAGCTTTGTTGGTGGGAGGGTGTCTCCCACTGACAGCTGTCCACGCCGGCGCTTTTCGTTGGCAAAACTTTTTTGTCGGTCCGGGGTGTGTTTTTCACATCCCTGACCAACAAAAGTTTTACTGACAAAAGTTCAGTGTAGACCTATTCTTACCCATTGTGGGTGGTGATGTGATGCAGACAAGTGATTACTTTGTTTTTAATAGGTTATGTTGTGGTTTTAAGGTTTAGAAATCAAGCACAAACTCTGTCCCTTTGTAGGTATTCTGGAAATGTAGTTGCTTAAATATAAATTTGTCAGTTTATTATGGAATATAAAGTGAAATGTTGTACATTGCCCGCCCCTGCTGTAACTCAAACTTTTTGGCCTGAGGGCCGCATCGGGTTTCAGAAATTGTATGGAGGACTGGTAAGGGGAGGCTGTGCCTCCCCAAACTGCCAGGCGTGGCCCGGCCCCCGCCCCCCCTCTCACCCCCCCCTGCCTCTCGTCCCCTCCCGGCCCCCCCCCCGGACCCCTGCTCCATCCACCCCCCGCTCCCTGTCTGCCCCCTGACCGCCCCCCGCTACCCCATTGAGCCCCTCCTCTCCTTTCTGACTGTCCCTGGCACCCCTGCCCCATCCAACCACTCCTTCTCCCTGACCACCCCCGGAACCCCCTCCCATTCAACCCCCCGTTCCCTGCCCTCTGACCACCCCCACCCCATCCACACCCCTGCTCCCAACCCCCCGAACTCCCCTGCCCTCTATCGAACCCCCTCCCCTCTCCCTGCCCCCTTACCGCACTACCTGGAGCACCGGTGGTTGACGGCGCGGCTGCACCAGGACAAGCAGCCGTGCTGCCCGTCTGGAGCCAGGCACGCGTAGCACAGAGCACCAGGTCAGGCCGGGCTCTGCAGCTGTGCTACCGCAGGAGCTCGCAGCCCGGCTGGAGCCAGCCACACACCGCGCAGCACAGAGCACCGGGTCAGGCCGGGCTCTGCAGCTGTGCTACCCCAGGAGCTCGCAGCCCCGCCGCCCATAGCATTGCGCCCGCGGCGCAGTGAGCTGAGGCTGTGGGGGAGGGAGGACAGCTGGGGAGAGGCCAGGAGCGAGCCTCCTGGGCCAGGAGTTCAGGGGCCAGGCATAACGGTCCCGCGGGCTGGATGTGGCCCGCAGGCCCTAGTTTGCCCACCTCTGAGTTACAGCATATGATCATCAGTGTAGGCAACATTTTTAGCTTGCAGTAAGACCTACAAATCAACCGAAGCTCAAAGAAAATCAGTTCAGTAATTTTAAAGTAGTGGACATTTAAATTTTAAATTTGTCCTGAGTCAGAAATGGCCAAATTTAGAAAATTACACAATTTTGAGTCCACCTGAAAAAGAATGAAAACTCCAAATAATTTGTTTTTAAACATTCATAACTCTTAACACTACTGAACAGAACGCTATAATTCACCTTGCTTTTTTAGAACATTATCATGTAACTGTGAAGTGGGTGGATTTTTAGTCCTATTGGCAGTTTCCTTTTAATAGAATGAAAGGGGTTGAATCATTGATATTCTACTACCTGGAACTCTACAGACTCCTCCATTAGCATGGAGCAGTCTTTGAAAGATTGTTGTACTTTAATTGACATCTTCTGAACTTACGATTGTCCCACAGTGCATTTGTCACTGTGTAGGTCAGTGGTTCTCAAACTAGGGCCGTCGCTTGTTCAGGGAAAGCCTCTGGTGGGCTGGGCCGGTTTGTTTACCTGCCGGGTCCGCAGGTTTGGCCACGGTTCGCTGCTCCAGGCCAATGGGGGCTGCAGGAAGCGGCGCGGACTGAAGGACGTGCTGGCTGCTCTTCCTGCAGCCCCCATTGGCCTGGAGCGGCGAACCATGGCCAATGGGAGCCACGATCGGCTGAACCTGCTGACACGGCAGGTAAACAAACCGGCCTGGCCTGCCAGGGGCTTTCCCTGAACGAGCAGCGGCCCTAGTTGAGAACCACTGGTGTAGGTGACCTTTTGGGTTGAATTTGTCTGTACTTGTGACACAGGGCCGAGTTTTCCAGAAATCCCTGACTTGTACAAATAATGGTACATTAACTTAGATTGTATTGCACGCTGCTTCTAATCACAAAGAAACATGACAAGAAGAAGCTACTTTTTCAAATGTGGCATAAGTTGGCTACAGTCAGACATTAAGCTGTTTGCCCTTATCTGGGATGGCAGAGACTTAGTCCCGGTTCAGATCTGTATTCCAGAACATCCTGGTCTCTGACTTGATTTGCAAATGCCGTTGTCAGCTGGGAATTACTCTATCAGGGAAAAAATGCTAGGAGAAAGTAAAAGGGCTGAAGATGAAATATAATAACTCATTGGATGCCATCATTTGCTTTGGGACAGGGAGGAAAATCTGCCCCTTTATGCTGGGATGGGACTGCATTGTTAGCACTTTTATCAATGAAGATCCTTCTGTGATGCTTTCTTGGCATACCCAGGACTGAGAGTCAATTGTTACCCCTTGCCTCCAATGAGAGGAAGACTTGCTGGTGTTTAACTGATCTGTTGGCCACCCAAACAATCTCGGGGCTCTGTCAGCCCTAACTTTGCCTTGCAGTTTACCAGTAGGTGCATCCCAAGTCCCATAGAAGAATTCCACCTGTCATGTTCAGCCCTTAATCACAGGACACTCATGCAAGTGGAGGGCGTACACACAAGTTTGTTTGGTTCAGCTGGAAGTCTGCTTCTATATAACATCACAGCACTGAGATATATTAATAGTGAAAACAATCATAAGTTTGTTAAAGTTTAAGATTGAAGAGATACAGAGTCAGGATAGTAATGAAAACAAATGATTACATATAAACAATCATAAAATGCAAAGCTGGAACTGTACTTATCAATGGCTATCTTTCCTATATAATAAAGTAGATTTCCCCCCAAAGGGTCAATCTTTTGCAGAACTAGCTGGTTTCAGATAAACTAGAATCCAAGTGTTCATGAAGCATGCCCCTCCATCGGGCGTTTTCCTCAGTGAATGGATAACAAAACGTCTCTCTGTAATCTCTTTATATTCTTGAAAGTTCTTCTTCCCCTCTCCCCAGAGACAAGACAACCCCCTGTGGTTTAATCTTTGATGTCATCCCATCCCCTTGTTGACTAAATATGTGAATTGGGCTCCCATTGTGTTGATTTACCATGCTTACTTTACATGTGAACCAAGATACATTCTAACTCCTATCTGGAATAAACTTTTTTCTCTCTTTGGTTGGGGACTGACTTTAAAATGTACTTTCAGGGCATATACACAATTCCTTAAATATTATCCATACATACAGCATGCAATGATTGAGGATCAGTGTGACATAAGCTTTTATTAGAGACCTTACATTATTTTCTTTATGGATAAATATTATGAAAGTGGTGTGCTGGATGTAGTGAGTTTGTCAGGCCTGCCAAGAGTTGCTGTTACAGAACAATATACCCTTTGCCAGCTGGCGTTGAGGCGTTCTTAGGGTCACAGCTTCTAGGAGGCATCTGGCACCAGGTTGTTGAGGAACCAAGATAGAGGGAAGAGAATGCCTCTTTTCAGAACCATATGAAACTCAGGTGAACCAGGACCTGGAGATGCCTTTTGACTCTTCCAGAATCACGAAACCTCCTCACAGGATCTTGGACTCTAGAGATTACTGATGAGCAAGTTCAGGAGAAGATGAGGACTGCTACACAAGGTATGTTATCTGTTCTCATTATTACTGATGCTCTTTCATGCTTTTGTGCTGGAGGTCCTAATGAATGTCACCATTACTGGGGGATGCATCTTCATAAGAGGACTTAAGCATCCTCCCCCTCCAAATTCATGGCACTGCAACAGTGCACGTGGCAATTTTTTTTCTCTCTCTGACACTTCAGGTTTGGCAGCTTTCTCATTTGCCCTTCTTCCCCTCTCCCTTATCCCCCCCAAATTTCAGACAGTATTTATCTATGATTAAGTATAGAAAAAGTAAAAACAAGGTTATTTAAAATACGTATTAGATGCCATGTCTCCCCTCCCCCAGGCATGTATTACTACACAGAAGCTGTCAGCCTGTACACCAGACTAGTGCATCTGTTTAGCTGTCTGCTCTTATCTAGTTGTGATTACATGTCATTCTGCTTGAAACACAGGCATAAGCATCTTTTGATAGCACACTGCTCAGCATCAACCACAGGCAGAGTGGGGTGGAATAATGGTTTTGTCCAACCTCCCTGCTAGCCAACAGGGCTGTGTCATCAGTCTAGCAGAGAACATACTACTTGAGCTATAATTTTTCCCTGGTTCTCTTGAGTAATCTCATATCTTTGGTAAAGCCAATGCTCGAGTTGGCAATCAAATTTATTGGGTAATTCTACCCCCCCCCCCCCCCCCCCCAGGAGCTCACTATGGGTATGTCTACATGGGGATAAAAAACCTGTGGCTAGCCCAGTTCAGCTGACTCGGCTCATGGGGCTCAGGGCTTTGGGGCTGAAAAATTACTGTGTAGACATTTTGTGGTACCTTGTGAGGGTGGAGGGTCCCAGAGTTCAGGTTCCACCCCACGCCTGAATGTCTACACAGCAATTTTTAGCTCCACGAGCCAGAGTGAGCTGACCCAAGCCAGCTGTGGCCATGCCAAGGGGCTTTTATCCCTGTGTAGACATACCCTATACTTTTCCAGTCCTTAAGTGTTCACTGTTACCATCTGGGAAAGTTGCTCAACTGCAGACTTACTATCCTTGCACCTGCTCACTTCCTTTCCCTTGATTGGAACCTTCGGCATAAATCTTTCACCTGTTAGATCTTTTGTACTGAATTTATGTTGCTCCTATTCCCCTCTGAACCACTTTCACCAAAAGTCAGTTTAAAACTTGGAAGACATTTAGATTTATATCTTTACTACTTCACATCTAAGGACAGAGTGCCTAATAAGCCACCGAAATTCAGAATTAAATAACTTTTACCATATTCTGTGATGTGGATGCCTGTACAATAAATAAACCTATTAACCCCTCCTTATTTTACATTTCAGTGACTGCTTCTGCAAGTTCTGCATGACTAGGAAATACTGCAGTATCACAAAGCAGGAGAAGGAACAGGTTTGCTGGAACACAGAATGCTTAACCAGCCTGAAACTGGAAGAACAAGAGAAGATTTGTGTGTCTGCCTTCAGAGGACCCTGCAAAGGGATGCTAACAGAGTTACTTTGTGAAGAACAAACTGAACTTTTTTTGAATGTCGACTTAGTGAAGAAGACTCAAGCAATGGCAGACTATATCCATCATGGTAGTCGAATACAGCAGCAAGAACAAGAGTTCACTGTAAACTTCTGAGGAAGTACGTGCAGGACCGAAGGCAACTTGTATTATCCTATTCATAGGCCCTGTACTTGTTCATCAGTTACCAGCTCCTCAGCATAGTGGTGTAATAGTAGTAGCCCGTAATGGACTGCCTGATATTCACCTGCTTCCTCTTATGTATTCCCGTGACGCACTCTATCCGTTGAACAGCCAGACAAAGAAATCCTAGGCCAGTTGCTTCCTGTCCGGGTTTTGCATCATTACCTATTTCAGCAGGCCTGTATGTTTGGAGTGTTTAAATAAAGTTTGTGTTTTAGCATTTTTCTGCATGTTTACAGATCATCAGGCATGCTTGGGTTTACCCTCAAGATCTGTCCTGTTCCTTGGGCCTCCATTTAAGATTAATCCAGCAGAAAATCATTGGACCCCTCTCTGACTATTCAAAACAGGTGCCACTAAGTCAGACAAATGCTAACACCTGCTGAGTCAGTGCTAGATTAACCCATATGCTCTGGGAATGCTCCTATAACAGTATATTTTGGGTAGAACTTAATTGCAGTTACCATTTTCCTATCAAATAAAATTGTGATACAAGCTAAACATGTAATTTTAAACCTAATAGATGTTAATTGGAAGCTGAATAAATTTGAAAAACTTTGGCTTACTAGAGCACTAATCGCTAAAAGACTAGTACTATAAAAATGGACATCCAAAAAACTACCGACCAATTTAGGACTATAGACATCCTAAGCTTGGCCACCATGGAACGAATTGTATACTGTAACAGAAATACCAAAGAGAAATTCTCAGGTATGGCATGCTTTTCTAGAAGTATCTGAATGATCTTATTAAATCCAGGGGACTCCTCCTTGTCTCTCCCTCCTCTTTGACCACTTCCTTCCCTCCCTGTCTCTACACCCCTCCTGAATTTTGCGTCTATTCTTTTAAAATTTTACTTCAATTAGATTTTGATAAATTTTGTTTTTGTAAATTGTGTAATACAGTTTATACAAATAGATTTATATTTTAACCATATTATATCCATGTTTCAAGTATCACTAAACTTAGGTAGCAAATGGTTAATATATTATGGGAAGCTGATGTATAGTTTATTTTCTCTCTGTATCTATATATTTTAAAAAATTAATAAAAAGCGAATAGAAAAAAAGACACTAGTTCTGCTCATAATGTCTGCACCAAAAATCACAAATATAAAGCCATGATATATGTAAACCCTGTTATAGGAGGACAGATCCATTTCGCTGCCTCCAACCACCACCAGCTAAAGAAACAATAAGCATCAAATGCTAATATTTCACTGTGCCTCTTTCAGGCTTCAATCAACCTCCATTCCACTCTGTGTTTGTGAAATCTGAATACAAAGCATCTTTGATTTGGCTTGCACACTTGGTGCAGGCGGCATCCCCAACAATCACAGCATCACTCTGTGGCTGTGTGTGGTTTGCAGCAAGGCTCGCTGGCTGCCTCAGTTCAGTCTGTTAAGCACCTTGCCTTCACAAATGCTGTGCAGAATAGAACAGGTAGACATAAAACTCTTATAGCTGATCATACTGTCACTGTACCTTTGGAAGGTGCTCCCCACTATATGCTTGGAAATCTTTTCTGGCCCTATAATTGCTGCTCAGTGTCTTATGGGAAGACAACCGAGAATCCTTCTAAACTTCATACTTGTGCTGTTTGGGAAAAACTGTCAGCATTACAAATAGGTAGAACTCGCATGGAGGACACACTTTTCCCTTCCCCCCCACATCTTTTCTCCCCGAAATATGGATAGTATAGAAGTGTGGAGGAAGGCCTTTTTTACAAGCAGCCAGGCAAGGATTGAGGAGAATGGGGAGGCTCTTTATTTTATGAGGTGTGGAGATTGGAGAACTAGGGGGCTTCCCCATTCTCTTGCAATTGATGGTAAGTTCCAAAGGCATTGGATATTGACTAGCCAAAAGCAGATATGAAAAATGGAACATCCTGCCACCATTCTTCAGCAGCCATGTTGGAGAGAGCTGATGTCTAGAATCTGATCAGGGTTGGGGATGGAAGTTTCTTCCTTCTATAGTTGCCTCAAGCTAGTAGGTGTCAAAATTTTCTCTGTCTAGCACTTAATTATAATAATGCAAACTTTCTTGTTCAGTCCTTCTTGTGTTAAGTTATATGCTCACAAACTGAAGTGTGTGTGTGAAGTGTCCATATTGATTAAGCATTGTGAGGTTGCATCAAACCTTTATGCCCTTTAGGTTTTCCTAGGGTTTGTCTACACTGGCACTTCGTCGGCAAAACTTTTATCGAACCACAAAAGTTTTACCGATGAAAAGCTCTGGTGTGAACAGCGCTTACAAAGCTGCTGCCGCTCATGGGGCGTGGAAGTGTTTTGTCAGCAGGAGAGAGCTCTCTCCTGCCGACAATCAGCAGCTATACTGCGCTCCTTTTAGCGGCACGGCTGTAGCGGCACAGCTGTGTCGCTAAAAGCCTCGTAGTGTAGCCATAGCCTTAGTTTAGTGCAGCCAGGAATGCCATATTATTGCTTCCTGTAGTCACAGACCACTATACATCATCTTGTTCCAGGTCCCATTATAATTGTTTCTTTTTCCAAAACAAACTTAAATCTAAAAACTTGGGGTCTGAGACTGAGAAGAAGATAAATCTTTTTAAAAGTTATACATTTCTCCATTGAGCACCACTGCCATTGAATAAAGTGAAAGTGATGAAAGGCTTCTTATGCAGTGCACTTTATCTGTGAAACTCCATGAGCCAGCCCCAAGTAAAAAATTTGACACATCTGCTATTTTCCCCACATACTGTTGTGTTTCCGGCTCCCATGTGATTTATTTGTCCCCTAACAATTATTTTTCCTTACGTGATTCGGTAGCTAGTGCATTAGATTAGTGCTTTAGCTCTAGCTATCTGATACATTTTTTCAAGACTTATACAGTATATGATTGAGTGGATGGAGGACAGGGCATGGTGTATGAAAAACATTGTGGGATCAATCAGAAAAGCAGAATAGGGTATTTGTGTATATGAGAGGTGGGTTGTGGGAGAGGTTGGACAGTCAGAAAATAAGGGGGGATATGGGAGTGGGCAGCAGAGAACACAATATAGGGAAAGAAAGTGATATATGGGGTAGAGGAAGAGAGAGAACACAAGATAAAATCACAGAAAAAGATATACCACATTCTGTGATTGGAAAGAAAAAAAACAAAAGAGTGAAGTCAGGAAAGAAATAAAAGAAACAGTTACATTTTGTAAAATGGAGGTCTGATTGGCATTATACAATTAAATACAGTACAGGTTTATTTCTTTAAATTGCAGAAGGAGTAGATTGGCGAGAGGGAATGAGGAGGAGCAGGTATTTTTCACCCTGAATAGTAAGCTGGTCTCTGGCTCCCAGATGGAGGATACATTTTTCAATACCTGGATACATGTATACATACAGTAACTTGTTAAACCTGTCTGAGTACTATACTAGTAGCAATATCACAGGAATGTTGTTTCTTTTGAAAAGGTGCAGTGAGGGTAAACTGGAACCTACATTCTTGAAGTCAAGAATGAAGAAAAGTTAAGGGAGTTTAAGTAAAAATGTTTCCTTATCCTCTTCATCCTTCCCCTTCAAAAACACTCCCCTCCCTGCCCCTACCATATATCAATGAAAGGCCCAAAGACGGAAACACCCTTTGTATTGCCTGGTGTATCTCTGATTTGTGTCCTATTTCTTTCTATAAACTCCTCTGGAAAAGGGCTTTCTACTTGTCTTTCACAGTGCCAATCACACGTAGAGAAATAAACCTAGGTGGATGGTATAAGGAGTGTTGTGAAGAAGCAGGCAGGTGAGGTTAAGTTCAGCCAAATCATGCTGTTGGGTGTTACTATTGTAAATTGAATATTGCTTCTGAAACTTTGTTACAAGATCCTTGTTTTAGATAGGCACATACTTTCTGTCTCAAACCTATACTTTCTGTGACATGAATTTTAATTTTCTCTTCACATAATACTCCACCATACTTTGTGTAAAGGAGAAAATGGAAATATATTCTTCTATAACTGAAAATGTGGAAAAATTCTTTAGATGGATTTGCTGTGATTGTTAAAATTAGATTAGTAATTTAAAAAAAAATACATTACCTTTTAGTTTGCTGCTAATATTTGTGTGGTGTACCTTGCTGAATCAGTTCTCAAAAGTTGCTACTTTGAATCTACTTAAGAATTTACCAACTCTGAATAACTTAAACCATACCCCCATGTTCACAGCATCTGAAAATGCATTTCATTTATTCAAGCTACATTTCCTTTTTGCACAAACAAGAAATATCTGATTAAATAGTTATAATAGAGCAAAGTATGTTAGCAACAAGAAGGAGGTCAGGGAAAGTGTGGGACCCTTACTGAATGGGAGAGGCAACCTAGGACAGATGATGTGGAAAAAGCTGAAGTACTCTATGCTTTTTTTGCCTCAGTCTTCACAGACAAGGTCAGCTCCCCAGACTGCTGCACTGGGCAGCACAGTATGTGGAGGGGGTGAGCAGCCCTCAGTGGTGAAAGAACAGGTTAAGGACTATTTTAGAAAAGCTGGATGTGCACAAGTTCATGGGTCCAGATCTAATGCATCCAAGGGTGCGGAGGGAGTTGGCTGATGTGATTTCAGAGCCATTGGCCATTATCTTTGAAAACTCGTGGCGATCAGGGCAGGTCCCAGACGCTAGGCACTACATTTGCGTTTTCCAATCTTTTTTTTAAAAAAGGGAAGAAGGAAAATCTGGGGAACTACAGATCGGTCAACTTCACCTCAGTCCCTAGAAAAATCATAGAGCAGGTCCTCAAGGAATCCATTTTGAAGCACTTGGAGGAGGGAAAGGTGATTAGGAACAGTCAACATGGATTCACCAAGGGCAAGTCATGCCTGACCAACCTGATTGCCTTTTATGATGAGATAACTGGCTCTGTGGATATGGGGAAAGCGGTGGACGTGATATACCTTGACTTTAGCAAAGCTTTTGATACTGTCTCCCACAGTATTCTTGCCAGCAAGTTGAAGTAGTATGGATTGGATGAATGGACTGTAAGGTGGATAGAAAGCTGGCTAGATCGTCGAGCTCAATGGGTAGTGATCAATGGCTTGATGTCTATTTGCAGCCAGTATCAAGCGGAGTGCCCCAGAGTTCGATCCTGGGGCCGGTTTTGTTCAACATCATCATTAATGATCTGGATGATGGGATGGATTGCACCTTCAGCAAGTTTGCGGATGACACTAAGCTGGGGGAAGAGGTAGATATACTGGAGGGTAGGGATAGGGTCCAGAGTGACCTAGACAAATTGGAGGATTTGGCCAAAAGAAATCTGATGAGGTTCAGCAAGGACAAGTGCAGAGTCCTGCACTTAAGACAAAAGAATCCCATGCACTGCTACAGGCTGGGGACCGAGTGGCTAGGCAACAATTCCGCAGAAAAGGACCTAGGGGTTACAGTGGATGAGAAGCTGGATATGAGTCAACTGTGTGCCCTTGTTGCCAAGAAGGCTAACGGCATATTGGGCTGCATTAGTAGGAGCATTGGCAGCGGATCGAGGGAAGTGATTATTCCCCTCTATTCGACACTGGTGAGGCCACATCTGGAGTATTGTGTCCAGTTTTGGGGTCCCCCACTACAGAAAGGATGTGGACAAATTGGAGAGAGTCCAGCGGAGGGTAACGAAAATGATTAGGGGGCTGGGGCACATGACTTATGTGGAGAAGCTGATGGAACTGGGCTTATTTAGGCCTTGTCTACACTACGGTGGGAGATCAATCTAAGTTATGCAACTTCAGCTACGTGAATAATGTAGCTGAAGTTGACGTACTTAGATCTACTTACCACGGGGTCCACACTATGCTATGTAATGGGAGACGCTCTCCCGTCGACTCCCCTTGTGCTTCTCGTTCAGGTGGAGTACAGGAGTCGACAGGAGAGCGATCTGCGGTTGATTTAGCAGGTCTTCACTAGACCCGCTAAATTGGCCACCGATGCATTAATCATCATGCTTCGATCCCCTGGTAAGTGTAGACAAGCCCTAAGTCTGCAGAAGAGAAGAGTGAGGGGGGATGTAGCTCAGCTGTTCTCAGTGATGGCAGATGACAGAACAAGGAGCAGTGGTCTCAAGTTGCAGTGGCGGAGGTCTAGGTTGGATATTAGGAAAAAGTATACTTCCATGTGTTAATTTTAATTTTTACTTTTTTAACAGCAAAACCATTTACACAATTGGTGAAGGAAATGCAACTTCATCGAGATGACTTTGAAATTATAAAAGTAATTGGAAGAGGTGCATTTGGCGAGGTAAGAAGTCTTTGCAATTCATTGTTAGATACTTTGAACAATGTTAGTTATTGGTAAAATATATTGTATAATGTGTGTGTTTGATACCTTTGAATCTCTATCCTCATTTAGCTCAGGTAGGGGCAAAGGAGCTTTCTTTTCCCTCTCTAAAGTCTCCTGTGAGGAAGGATAGGACAGAGCTTTTCTGCTACTCTCTTGTTTTTCCAGCCTCATATTTTGGGTTTTTAGTCTCCATTAATGTAGTCTCCAATATCTGCCTATGCTGTCACTTAGAGCTTTCCTAAACAATAAGAATGTGAAACTGGACTGCATGCATCTGTATAGTTTTTCATGTTACTGCCCACAAGTTCCTGAGTAGCAGCAGTGACAATCCTAATTTCATTTAGCTGCTTGTCAGAGCTATGAGAAGCCACAGAGGCAGTGGAGTTAGGTATCTGTCTACAAACTCAGGAAGACAATACTGCAGTGGGTTTCTATTCTTGTATTTGGAAGGTTGCCTTCACAATCACAGAAACTTTTTTAAATGAAAAGTTGCATTTTTTGTGTTCAAAATTGAAGGCTTAAGCTCCCTCCAGTTTCTATGGAATACTTCATGCTTGTCACTGGCGAACGGATCCTTCAGCCCTGTGTACTGTTAAGTAAGTGCTAGATATTATGATAACCATCATAAAACAGGAGGTAGTCAAAGACAGAAGCTGGAGCTCCATGCAAGAGTAAATAGACTCTCTTGTTTGCTAAGATAGATCAGATGCCACACTACCCAAGTCCTGTGTAAAGCAACATGCTGGAAATCTTAATTTTAACTGAATTACGGCACATGAATATTATTGCTCCTATAAACTATGTACATACTATGGGAACTTGGTTAGAAACGACTTGATTGGAATCCAGGGAATACACAGAGTTAATTCCTCTGACATCAGTGTAAATAATTAGTTAGCGTTAAAATAAGAAAATCCTAGATTGATGCTGTAAAATGATATATAAGGTGTGTAAGAAGAATCTAATTAAAACCATGCTCTGATCTATATTTTTGTCAGCAGTTACTGTACATGACACTAATCAGGAAGGAAAAGATGTTTACATTAAAAAAGCTGAATAGCTAAACAAACTGGACTTAAAAAAAAATGGCTGAAAATTGAATTCTACTCTGTTCAATATCAAATGTGGATATATCCACTTTTAAAATTTTTCAAAACACTTCTGAAAACCATCAGTTGCTATAGTTTTACACAGGAACATTTGAGCATTTGCTTCAAAGCTGGTGATTTTATACAGTTTGTCTTAATATTATTTCTATTACGATAATGCCTGGAGGTCCCAGTCAGGCATTTTTCTAGACATTATGCAAACAAAGGAAGCCGTGGTCCCTGCTTCAGAGTGTATTCAGGCTAAATTAGACTCCACGTGGGTTTGCCTGCACAGATACAGAATTGGTGCCTAATTTAAGGCACAATACAACAAGCTGATGTAATAAATCAATGGTTCCCAACTTGTACTATACTGACATTCCTTTTCCTTCCTGTTCTTCCCATGTAGCCAAGATCTTCCTGTCAATTTAGAAATATCTTTCTAGCAATATAGAAATGGCCAGGGTGGTTGCCATTTGCTGACACCTGTTCATGGGACCCAGGTTGAAAATTCATGTAACGAATGAGAGACGGGAAAGTGAGAGGATGGTTAAAGCTAATAGGAAGTTAAGAATTTTTAGAAATAAGAAACAAGTTTTCAGTAATTCCCACTGGCCATCTATTCTCCTTTCTGTATAAGATAAACAAACAGTTACTGTCCATTCAGGGCCAAATTGAATGCATACATGCACTATAGGTACAAGTTTAGGTCCCTGGGTTCTTAAATCCTGTAATTTCATTTTAAAAAATGTTTCTTGCTCTTGTTGTGAAGAAAACCTTTAAAATGTGTAACTGATGCAGTAATGATGACTTCCTGAGTTTGCACATAGTCTGAAACAGTAATTGTAAGAGGTGCTAACTGCCTCATTCCTATCTGCTGTTCTCGGGGGGAGCTGCCAAGACCACCCAACAGAGGAATGTGTATGGGTTAGTGGGAGGCCTGCCACTATCATCACTATTATTATTCTGGCTTTGCTGGGGTGGTGGGTGGTTGGCAGACAACCCTGCACAGAGGGATGCGTGGGGCTGAGGCTTCTGTGGGACAGACCTCAGACCACTTGAAATAGGAAGCAGTGCTCTAGAGAGGAGTGTGGTCCCAGCCTGCATGAAGGGCCTGACACTAACCCCTTAGATGGCTCTTGTGTGGATGGCCACTACCATCCCCAGGAGGGCAGCCCTGTGAGGGGTGTGTCTGTGGCTCCAAATAGCTTTAATCCAGTCCTGTGCATGCTTCATATCTGACTTTCTTTTCAGTAGTGTGTGTATCTCTTTAGGAACTTTTCTTCTCTGATTGTACATGTGACTCTCCTTAAAGTTAATGCAGGTCACATATTAGTACTGAGGCGGATGTACAACTAAACTTTGTTTTGTGATATTTTTAGCAATGAAGAAATAGTCTGATCCTGCACTACTGCAGCCAATCGGAATTTTGCCATTGACTTTAAAGGAAAAAGAATCACTCTCATAATAGAGGGTAAAAGTTTAAAAAGTGCCCAATTTAGGAACCCAAGCATAAGCTACTAGGGTGTGGGCAGCCTACTTAATAGGTGCAGCTGGACCTTCTGTGGTTGTTGCAGTGGCAGTTCAGAGAAGTGGCAAGTGTAGATCCAGGAGTTAGGTACCAGGCTGAGGTTGAAGCTGAAGTCGGGGTCGAGAAGCCAAGCCAAAGGTCTGAACTGGATTCAAGACCAGGGGCAGAAATGGGGGGCAAAGACTGGACTGGAGCAGAGAGGAGGCATGGCTGGAACGGGACAGGAGCTAGGGGTGGAAGCAGGAGCAGGGCAAGCACAGCTGTGGGTGTGGTACACGTTGAGCAGCAGCTGTGCAGCTGCCACTGCAAGCTCAAGTAGCAGGCCGCAGGCTCTCCTGCCTGATCAGGAAGCATGACTCTTTGGAGCAGGCTCACTGGGCCCAACTGAACTTGCTGGGTTGCCTAGCAACCGTGCTGGGAGCTAGCTGTTCTCCTGATAGTACCCTCTCCCCTAGGGCTACTTCTAGGGGCTCTTGGCTCTGGTTTGTCGTGGTACTCTTGGTGAAATTACTGTAACAGGATGTGGGCGTGATGTTTTCTGTGGTCTTCCAGGATTGCTCCTCTAGCCTGTACTCCTTGCAATCCGCTAAGTACTGGATCTTACCTCTGACCTGTTGGGAATCCAAGGATTTGATGGACCCCACTTTATTCCTGCCCTATGGCCATTATGGGTGGTGGCAGTG
The DNA here is from genome assembly GCF_002925995.2 of Terrapene triunguis. Taxonomy (NCBI): domain Eukaryota; kingdom Metazoa; phylum Chordata; order Testudines; family Emydidae; genus Terrapene; species Terrapene triunguis. Next base: position 973,468 of record NW_020664540.1, on the reverse strand, counting down.
GATCCATCTGTTTGAGGAAGGGGTTGTTGAGGAGTGGTTTGGGAAAGATGACATGAAAGACTGAGTAGCTCTTGAGGGACTTTGGGAGCTGGAGTTTGAACTCACTGGATTTATTTTCTGGGTCATCTGAGAGGGGTCGAGGCACTTATGGTCGAGGTTGGCAGAGGGACGGGTTGACCAAGTTTTGGGCAGGAAGCCCCATCTTATCACCTATGTTTAAGTCCAGGGCTACTTGCTGATGTCTATCAACATAGCTGTTATGAGACTCCTTGGCAGCCACTAAATACTCCATGAGCTCCTGATGAATTTGTTGCAGATGGAAGACCCACTGTGTGGCTGCTGGAACTTCTCATAGTTCAGGGTGAAACCAAGGTTGAAAATCAAAGTTTACAAAGAATGGGCTTTGCTGGGTGGAGATGTGGGTTGCAACATTGTAAGCGAATTTGGCCTGGCAATAGGGGAACCCAGTAATGTTGGTGAAAATTCAAAAAACATCAGAGATACTGTTCCAGTGTCTGGTTGACACTTCAGTTCAGAATAAGTCTGAGGGTGGAAGGCAGTTGAAATGAGGGTCTTGATGCCAAGAAGGTGGAGAAAGACCTGTCAGAACCAGGAAACAAATTGGGCACCCTGATTAGAAATTGTGTTTAGGCATGCGGGCATGTTCCAAGAATTGCTGTGCTGTTTCACAGGCTGATGGAAGCATACAGCGGGGTTCAAATGGGTCATTTTTGTCAGGAAGTCCACAACTGTCAGGACCACTGGGTGCCTAAGGACATGTAGGTGTGGGAAGAGAATGGAGAAAGCCCACTGGTCTTGTATGGTCTTTTAGCGTGGGCACAGAGATCACACATCCTAATGTAGTCCTTGATGTCTTTTCATAAGGTTGGCCACCAGAAATACCTGGAAATCAGGTTCCCGGTCTTAAACTGCCCAAAAATGTCCTGCCATGGGGGAGTTGTGGCACAGCCTCAATACTTGGAGTTGGGGCTTTCCTTCAGGAATGTAAAGGCTATCCCCATGGTAGAGGAGACCTTGCTGTAGAAGGAAGCTTGACCCAAGGGAGGTGCCCTCGTTTTCCAGAGACTGGCAGATTGGTGCTGCCAATGAGTTGCTGGGGAGCAGAGAGCAGATGGTGATCATCAGATGGCTCTCACCGGTTCCTCTGATAAACTAGGAGGGTTTGGTAACAGTTGAAAGAGCTTCTCCCTCTACTTTGTGGGACAGGTCTGCTTTCCCATTCTTAGTCTACAAGCGATAGGTGATTGTAAAATTGAATCTGGATTGAAAAGGCACCCAATGGATCTGGCATTGGCTTAACTGTTAAGCTGTCTGTAGGTGCTCTAGGTTTTTGTGATTGGTCTGCACATAGACGGGGGCACGGGCCACTTGAAGGAGGCGTGCAGATCCTCAAAGGCAGCCCTTATCGTCAGGAGTTCTTGTTCTAGTGTCATATTTTTTTCCTCTGTGGGTGTCAGTTTCTGGGAGAACAGGGCACAGGGGTGAAGTAGCTGGTGGGGACCATGAATTGAGAAAAGACTGCACCCATTGCAAAGTGTGAGGCATCAGTTTGTGATGAAGGCCCAAGTGGGGTCTGGGTGGTTTAGGATAGGAGTGGATGTGAAGACTCCTTTCAGGTGATAAAACGCAGTCTGCACGTTGGCTGACCAGGCGAATTTGGCTCCCTTCTTGAGGAGGGATGTTAAGGGAACGACCAGGCAGTCCTTGTGAAATTCACGCTCTTCAGGCTTGGTGTAGAGTTGATTCTGGGGAAGCTGATCTAAAGCTATATATGTGATGGTCATGAAGTTCTTGATTTTCAGAGAAGATGAATGTCATCTAGGTAGATGATCATAAACTAGTCAGGGATATCCCTGACGATGCCATTCATGAAATGTTGGAAGTTAGTGGGCTCGTTACAGAGTCCAGACATCCAAAATGGCCATACCTGGATTGGAGCTCGTCCCCCTGCTGGATTCTAGCCAAGTCATATGCTCCATGCACATCTAATTTTTCATGAAGACACAGGCTAATCAGAGTCTTTCCAAGAGCTCAGTGAAGGGGATATTGGTTGTGTACAGTGATTTGATTTAATGCCCAGTGACTGACACAGGGTTGTCAAAAATGCATGCCATTGCCTGGTCAGATTCCTTGAGGTGTTTGAGAAGAGGGCTAGACCCCTCCAGTACTGGGGAAGTCCATGCCTAGGCCTCTCCTGTAAGTAGGGTAATCACAAATCCTAGTCTGGACCGATCTGTGGGGTATGATAGCAGGTGCCGTACAAACCGCAGGTGACATTGATTCAAGAATCTGTGGAATTTGGCGCGGTCCCCAGTGAACTTGTCAGGAGCAGGACCGTGGGCTAATGGACAGTAGATGTGAGGCCTGGGGGGCCGCAGCTGCTGCCTGGTCTTGTACCTGGGCTTGGAGGGCAGCATTCCTGTCCTGTATTGCGATAGCCTGGGCCTGCATTTCATGGGCCCCACCTGAGCCTGCAGGACTGCATTTTGATCTCAAAGTGACGCAGTCTGAGCCTGCGGTTCCTGTAAGGTCCCAACTAAGTCCTCAAGGGTGAGCTGGGCTTCTGCTATTGTCATTCCAGAAGGGTCCTCCAGGTGGCTAAGCCCAGGCCTGCATAGCAGCTGTAGAATCTCCTGCCCAATTAGGAAGCATGATCATTTGGAGAAGGCTCATTGGGACCAGCTGAGCTTGTTGGGTTGCCTAGTGACCAGGCCTGGAGCCAGGTGTGCTGCTGACACCAAGTCCCATTATCGGAAGTGACATAAGTACTTAGAAATGTAAGCCTCGTTGAAAGTCAATGGGACTTAAGCATTTTTTAAAATTTTGCCCAGAATAGCTTTTTCAATCCAGTTGTGAATTTGTACATTTGAAATTTTTTCTGTCATAGAACTGAACAAAGATGAGTTTTATAGATTCCTGTTAGATGACTAAAAATTTCAACTCTTCAGCATTCTGAATTGCTTACACAACTATGTAACTTTCCTATGCTTTTTCCCGCAAGAATCCCTTAGTGGGTTTCTTATTCGCTATAAAGAGCTATGCATATATATTACACTGTATTTGTATGTTTCAGTGTGAAAAAATATATACTCAAACAATTAACAGTATAAACAATTATTTTTAAAGAATAACTCTTTAAATATGGGTGTTGGGTAACTCTCTCAAGAGGAGAGGATGTTTGGCAGTTGACATCTCATGGAAAGCTGGCAAATACAGTTTAGAAACTATTACTTTCCTTCCCTTGTTCATTACTAAGGATTTTTGCATGCAAACGCAATGCTCTAGTTTTCTGGGAAATAGTAACTATGTATAGAACGGAAGGGTGGAACAGTTTGGGCCTGCTTTGCACAAGAATAGCTAAAATCCTTAATCATGTGCCCTGTCTAGATATGATAGGTGCTTTAGAAACACCTTTTCATAGCAATACTATTACAACACAGACAGAATTTTATTAGTAATTTATAGTAATACCTACCCCTCTGCTTACTATGCTCTGGCAATCAATCTAATCAATACATTTAACCTCCCATCCCCCACATACACCGTTATTGTCCGCAGAATGGAACATATTTGTGAATTACTACCAAGCTATAATGAGAGAGAAAACAAAAGGAGTCCATTGTGCCCACTTTATGATTAAACATAGATTTCTAGGCACTAACATGATTCAGAATCAGGGATGGGTTGACTAAGAGGGCAGTTATACTCTGAAAAGTGCATAGAATGTGAACACATTTTGTTTCTTGTGATTATTCAATCATGTCTGGTCACTTCAAGGACAAATAAGAGCCAACACTTCTTGTGCCTGTTGGTAGTGCATTGTCAACACAGCCAGGAGAGAGCGAGCTAGATTCTGTTTCTTTGTGTATCATATCTAAAAATAGTCATACATCCTGAAAAAAGGTACAGGAGTCTTTTAAAGGTCTGTTCAGAACTTTCCATGGGATTGGCCCTAGCTACCTGCAGGGGCTTCCCTCTTGAACTGTTGAGCAATAGGGGGAAAAATCATTAGCACGAGAGACTGAACTTCTTCAGGGGCTGGATCAGGAGCGGACTACCATAAGAGCTATGAATGGTCATTAACTTCATTGAATTCAGAATATAATGCAAAACATTGAATTGACTTTGCTTGCCCACAATAAGTTCTTCATAAAAATATCAAAACAAGCAATTTACTCTTCCATGGGAATGGAGACAGTGTTTCAATTTGAAAATATTTCTAAGGAACTTAATACTATTTTAGGGTTTTCTTCAGTGCCTGTTATTGTTGGATCCAAGTGTGAAGTTACTATGGTGATAGGCATGTTATAAGAGCCTAAATAGACAATTCTTTGTAGTTCCACTTAGTCATCTATGTATGTGCAACCCCACTGAAGGCAATTGGATAACTTAGGTGGTGTTGAGGGCCAAACTGGTTTGCAGAACCTTTATTGCTGGTAATGATGTGCAAAATGGAAAGAACTTACTGTGAGCTTCAGTTCCCAAGGAAATGTAAAGGGTGGACCGTTAAAAAATCTAACTTGATTTTTTTCTATGTAAATTGAGACAATAAAAATGAACCCCAACAAAGCCATTTTTAGTAACTCTATTTTAATTTTAAAATATACCTAATTAACAACTTATCTGAATAGATAAAAGCTGGTCTAATTAGGCAGACCTCTGTCCAGGTGGAGCACTGGCACTCAGTTTAGCATTAACTCACAGAAACTCCCCTTCTGAGAATACTAGGGCAGTTCTAGTTCATAAAGCAAGTTTGTTTCAGTAATCAATACCTAGGATACCCCTACCAACATAATGAAGCACACAAACTACTATCAAGATTACCTTACCTACAGCAGCTGTAACTAGAACAATAAGAGTTACCAAATTCATAACTGAATAAATTAAGACTCTAACAGCATGTTTATATCATCTCATGTTTGGTTCTGATAGGTAAAAGTGGTGTATAGCTTGTACACTTTTTAAAAGGAAAATATGCAGCACGCACGCACGCACTGCATGACATCTGGACTCTTTTGGATCTTCCTTCTCTTACAAACATCACTTACACCCAAGCGTCCCTGGATTTTGCTCAGATAAAAAAAAGTTTCTATTTGAAACCTGAGATGAACTTTTAACTAACACAATTACCAATAGCTGTGCTTGATATAAAAATCACCAGATTTGGTGTTCTGCACCAAGGCCTTCTAGATAATTTTACAATCTTCTCTTTAACATCAGGGAAGTGTTAACTGAGTAAATAGCAGTTTTTGTCCCTTAGAACTCTGGTTTCCTAAAATTCTGGTTGCTTAAATTTTTTTCTGAAGGTTTGATATACAGTAAGTACTGTAGATGATGTAGCAAATTGTCTTTTGCCTTTGCATTGACTTAATGCTAGCATGCTTTACAAAAGGTTGAACATCCAAAGATCCATAAGCTATCCAGCAGAGTGTCTTTATTATCAATCTCTAGATTCTCTGGAAGCCCAGTCAATCAAATTTGTAAGCCTTTACTTACTTTCAGTGAAGTCTCTGCTCATTTCTTACACTTTTATTTAGACTGTAAAAATGACATTAAAACAGTTTACAAGAGGATTACTTGCAAATTCATACCTTGTTTTACCTGATATGCTCAACCTTAGAGAGACAAGGTGGGTGAGGTAATATCTTTTGTCGGAACAACTTCTGTTGGTGAAAGAGCTAATCTTTTTTATCTGAAGAATAGCTCTGTATAGCTCGAAAGCTTCTCTTTCACCAACAGAAGTTGGTCCAGTAAAAGATGTTACTTTACCTCTTCAATATCCTGAGACCAACACGGCTACAACGACACGTGCTCAACCTTAGACAGTAATGGATAGAGTTCAGTAATGGGGAGGGTTCTGCAATGTGCTTAGAGCCAAATTTTGCTTTGATTTACAACCCATTTAATTAAATGGGATGAAACAGGGTGGAAGTCAGCATGGAACTTGACTTAATAGTCTACCTTATTTTCATTTCAGACCTGAAATCCTCAAAGCTCAAATTGCTTCTTGAAGATGGAGTCACAAGATGAGGCTTTTAGCTAGGATTTTGGAAGCAAAGTGCCTGCTCTTACTGAAGTCTGAAAACATTCTCTCAGCTGTATAGATTTATCTTGTTCTTTATTCCAGTACAAGTGGAGCAGAGCTTTCAGATAAAACCATTTTGAAGGAAAATGTACTACAAAATTAGTACAAATAATATCGGAGTCCTAGCTCACAATGCAACTGTACAGTTGGCTTATATGTGTGCCTCAGAGATCCTGTTTTCGTGCACTCTTGAGAGACAAATACCAACAAACAAACAAAAATACGCTCAAACATGGCTTGTTGGTTGAAGTATAGGGCTGGGTTTTGTGAGGTTTAGAGTCTGTTCCTGGCTATGATTCCTATATGAACTTGGGAAACTTGTGTAGACTCTGTGCTTCATCTTCCTTATCTGTAAAATGAGAATATTACTTACTTATTCATAGGAGGGTGATGTGAAGATTCATTCATTGTTTACATAGTAGTGCTAAAATGGATAGGTTCTGGATATCCATGCAGTTTATGGGAAGGAGAGAGAGCAGAAGATCGAGTACTCCCATAGTAGCAATTATGAAATAAAATGAAAGGAAACTAATTTGATGTGACTATCTACTTAGAGGTATGAAATCTCCATTCTTTATAAGAGAAAGCCGCACACAGCAATGCAAAGTGGGTGAGTCACTCCACAATTTGGTGGTGGCTAGAAGTCCAAGATAACAAGAGGCATAAACCTAGATAATTTTTTTTATTGTTCAGTAGCGTAAGAATTAGAATTTACACAAGCCAGTTGTCTTTGTAGACATTTAGAGAACAGTATGTGTCACTGAACTCTGTTTAGGGTCTTCATCTTCCATGTCACCCTCTGCCTAATTGGTGTCTGATAATCTTGAAGACCCCCACTCCACCCCTTTCTGGATATTGGATGGGAGGAGTATTCTCTCTCTCTCTCTCTCTCTCTCTCTCCCCCCCCCCCCCCCCAGCGCTTCCGGCTAGAATGGTGAGTGAGATTCTCTGCTACTCAGTCTCCCTCCTCCAGTTGCCTGTTTTGTGAGGGGTGGTCTCTCTTAACTGCTCTACTCCAGCCTCATTTTCCACTCAACCTCCTCAGTGAATAGCATCAGTGCCTGCCTCCACTGCTACTCAGTCTTTTCAAGTAACAGTGGCGGTGTATTTGATCTGATTCTTGTCAGTTTCACTGCTGCCTGCTGAGTTCTGAAAAGCAACAGTGAAAACTGACAAGTCAGTTTTTAGGCTGCAGAAATCTAGGAAAGCGATCAGCAACAGCAGAGGCACTCAAGCAGTCTGGCTGCAGACTTAAGATGGCACTGCATTACTAGACGTTTGGATCACATTTTCTTTGCAACCATAAGAATTAAAACTTTCTTCACCGAAATGAAAGCTTAAGTTTTTTAGAAGTTGATGACTTTTGCCCAGGAAAGATTCTTATTAGCCCTGGGCAAGTGGATTTTTCAAGCCCTGCCTAAAATGTAGCCTTCACAGTTCCAAAATAGAACTATATTCCTTCACTGCAATTTAAAGACACCATGCTGCTTTATCTTAGGCCATGTGTACACTACCGCTTATGTTGGCAAAACCTTTGTCTCTCAGGGGTGTGAAAAAAACACACCCTTAAGCAACATACATTTCACTGCCACAAGTGGTAGTGTGCACAGCGCTATGTCGACGGGAGAGCTCCCTGCATCGGTACAGCTGTGCTGCTGTAAACTCCCTAGTGTAGACATAGCCTCAGTGTATAGTTTGCCATATTAGTAAGGTACAGTACTGGAGAATGTTCTCTTCCACCCTCTCTCCGTTATACAGCCATATACACCACTACTGTCCAAGACAGAGCAGCATAAGCAAGTCTTTGAGAAGTAGGATACGTGGTACAACTCAAATAAAATAGTGTACATGCTAACTAGCTCTGCTTCCATTTTTTTAAGTCAGTATGCAGCGTATAAAAACTGTCCAATATCAGGCGTCTGGTTATATCAGTGTGTTTCTGGCTGGCTTCTAATTTGTTTTCCCTTTGGGTAGCAGTTTTTCTGTTCTCCGTGGCTGCCCTTTTAAATGTTCTTTCATTGGCTAAAGGCATGGTATACAAACATTGCTTGTTCTTGGCAAACAATGTAGCTTTACTACACATCTTCATATAAAAGACTTCATGCTCCTCCTGTACCATCCCCCATCCACTTGATCATGAACTGTTGACCACGCCTGGCATACTGTGTGTCAAGTAAATGAGTAGTAATGTGCTTTTACAACTCCCTTCTTAGAAGGGAAAAATAACTTACCAATATGTTCAGCGAGTTGTTCACTGACTCTTGGTCACTAATTACTTACTCTTCAGTAATCTGATTTTATTAAACAATACTTTGCATCATTTATCAGCTGTTTGAAAAAATGTGTTGAAACTGTTAAATTCCATTTGTTTTAGTTAAACAAAATTATTATTATTCCAGGTTGCAGTTGTTAAAATGAAGAGCACAGAACGCATTTATGCAATGAAAATTCTAAATAAATGGGAAATGCTTAAAAGGGCAGAGGTAAGTACTATGTTTTCTAATGCAGACAATTTTTAAAAATGGCATTAGGGAAAATTACATTGATGCTCTTCCAGATTAGAAAGAATTATTTCATGAGTTATAGGAGCTTCATTCTTTTAAAAAAAAAAAAAAAAAAAAAAAAAAAAGTGAGCTGCTTTAATGCAATCAAGTCTGACAGTCCCTTCCAGGCATCTGTTGTTCTCAGTATTACTGTGTATTCGTTTACCAGACAGTCTGTCCTAGTTTTTACCCTGAATTATATTGGCCAGATTTTTGTTTACAATAAAGGCAAGTTAAAGACTACATGGAAGCCTCAGATTTCTGTTGCTATGACTATGTGGGGGGGAAAAAATTGTTGAAAATGAAGAACATGTTCTTATATTTGAAAAATAAGCCTGCAGGAAGTGTATCCTACATTTTATAATGGGATTTGCATTACTAAAGACAATTAACTAATATTCTGGAAATACAGAAATAAAAGTAGGTGAGTAGATAGCTGTATAAACAAAGCATTTGAAAGATTTTAGTTTTTTTCTTTAGAAGTTATTCATTTGTTTCCAAAAAGCGCATATATGTGCTAATCTAATAGGAACGTTACAAATTAATAAATAGTGGTTAGAGGTCCTATTGAGAGGAATTATCCAAAATAACATACGCTCAGGTCTACTTAGAGTAATTGCTATTGCATTGGCAAAATGCAAGTCACAGTAACTTATAATGTTACATAAATCTGTGTAAAGTAAAATGCAGCTCACGAACAACGCAGGGCACTGTTGAGGAAAGAGGTCTGACTATGTAAATATTTACACAGCATCAAGAGGGCTTGAAAGCTTTCCTGACTCCTCCTTGCTGAGGGCTAAGGCCATGTCTATACTACAGCTGCTGCAGTGCCATAGTATAGATGCTTCCTATGTTGATGGAAGGGGTTTTTCTATAGATGTAGTTAATCCACCTCTTTGAGAGGCAGTAGCTAGGTCAGTGGTAGAATCTTTGTCGACTTAGCTGCATCTACAGTGGGGGTTAGGTTGATCGAACTGTCTTTCAGGGCATGAAAATTTTCACAGTCCTGAGCAATGTAGCTAGGATGATCTAATTTAAGCATAGACCAGGCCTGAGCCTACTAGCCCAAGAGAAAATACATGGACCACCACACACTAATATAAATCAATTCCATCCATCCCCAGTGAACAAGTTCCCCGCACCTCTTCACCGCTGCATGTGCTAATGGTTGCTGGATAAACTCTCCTCCTTCCAGCAGTCTGTGCAGGCTCCTCTTCACAGACTCCCTTGAGTCCGGGGAGGTGGCTGTTGCTACTCTTCTGACTTTTCTCATAACTTTTCAGCACCACCAGTTTCACAGTGAAATTGCACGAATCTAACTACCTTAGTTTAGAAGTACCAATTCCTTAAGTAGTAAGGAATGAATTTAAACTAGGGCTTTCAAGCAATTAAAAAAAGTAATTGCAATTAATCGTGCGATTAATTGCACTGTTAAACAATAATAGAATATCATTTATTTAAATATTTTTGGGTGTTTTCTACATAATCTACATAATCAAATATATTGATTTCAATTACAACACAGAATACAAAGTGTACAGTGCTCACTTTATATTTATTTTTGATTACAAATATTTGCACTATAAAAAAAGGTATTTTTCAGTTCACCTAATACAAGTACTGTAGTGCAATCTCTTGATCATGAAAGTTGAACTTAAAAATGTAGAATTATGTACCAAAAAAATCCTGCATTCAAAAATAAAACAATGTAAAACTTTAGAGTCTATAAATCTAATCAGTCCTACTTCTTTTTCAGCCAATCGCTCAGACAAACAAGTTTGTTTACATTTGCAGAAGATAATGCTGCATGCTTCTTGTTTACAATGTCACCTGAAAGTGAGAACAGGTATTTGCATGGCACTGTTGTAGCCGGCATTGCAAGATATTTACATGCCAGATGCACTGAAGATTCATATGTCCCTTGATGCTTCAACCACTATTCCAGAGGACATGCGTCCATGCTGATGACGGGTTCTGGTCGATAACAGTCCAAAGTAGTGCAGATCGACGCATGTTCATTTTCGTCATCTGGGTCAGATGCCATCAGCAGGTTGATTTTCTTTTTTGGTGGTTTGGGTTCTGTAGTTTCTGCATCAGTGTTGCTCTTTTAAGACTTCTGAAAGCATGCTCCAGACCTCGTCCCTCTCAGGGGGAAGGCAGTTCAGATTCTTAAATCTTGGATCAAGTGCTGTAGCTATCTTTAGAAATTTCACATTGGTATCTTCTTTGTGTTTTGTCAAATTTGCAGTGAAAGTTAAAACAAACGACATGTGCTGGGTCACCATCAGAGACTGCTATAACATGAAATATATGGCAGAATGTGGGTAAAACAGAGCAGGAGACATACAATTCTCCCCTCCAAGGAGTTCAGTCACAAATTTAATTAACACATTATTTTTTTAACGAACGTCATCAGTATGGAAGCATGTCCTCTGGAACGATGGCCAAAGCATGAGGAGGCATATGAATCTTTAGCGCATCTGGCATGTAAATATCTTGCAACACCAGCTACAACAGTGCCATGCGAATGCCTGTTCTCACTTTCAAGTGACATTGTAATTAAGAAGTGGGCAGCATTATCTCCCATAAATGTAAACAAACTTGTTTCTCTTAGAGATTGGTTGAACAAGAAGTAGGACTGAGTGGACTTGTAGGCTCTAAAGTTTTACATTGTTTTGTTTTTGAGTGCAGTTATGTAACAACAACAAAATACATTTCTAACTTGCACTTTCATGATCAAGAGATTGCACTACAGTACTTGTATTAGGTGAATTGAAAAATACTATTTCTTTTATCATTTTTACAGTGCAAATATTTGTAATCAAAAATAATATAAACTGAGCACTATACTTTGTATTCTATGTTGTAATTGAAATCAATATATTTGAAAATGTAGAAAACCTCAAAAATATTTAATAAATTTCAATTGTTCAATTTCTATTGTTTAACAGTGCAATTAATCACGATTGATTTTTTTTGAGTTAATCGCATGAGTTAACTGCGATTAATCGACAGCCCTAATTTAGACTAAATCGCAGTGAGGCACTTTTAATCTAAAATCAGTGTCCACATACAATTTAATCAGTTTCTACACCAGTTAAATTAGATTGTTGTAACTTTCTCATGTTGACATGTCCTAAGTGGGAGAAGAGGAGGAAAATATAGGAAGCAGTATGTCACCTGCACACACTACCTGGCTGACTTACCTCCGCCCCAGTCAGGAGCATCTGGTAGAGTGGCCTCTGGGGCAGGCAAGAGGTGAAGATATGGAATCTGCATAGGCACCAGAGTCTGAGCAGTAATTCTGCCATCTCCCCCTATGTGTCCCTATTCCTTTCCAGGGAAAGCTGTAGCCATTCCAGCTAGGTTCTGTGCTCACTGACTTCCCCTTGGGAAATGGAGCAGTGTGTCACTCAGCACCTTTTTCTTTTTGCCTGCCTCTGATTACCACCTGCTGCACAAGACAAGCAGATAAGTAGATTTCTCAAAACCTGCATATCAGATTCATAAAGCATGTGGGAAGCTTTCATTTTCATATGTTGTAAGCCCCTTCAACTTTAAAATGAAACCTTTAAGTACACAATAGATAACCTCTTAACTGACACACCTTACTGAAAAACAGACATTAGGCAATTTTTCATTCAGTTATCAGAGGCTCAGTGAATGCATTGTGCTGGTTGTATGTTGATTTACTTTATGAATTGTAGAAAGCATTGTATAATTCATTAAACATAGCAAAGTGCATCTGGGCAATACCAGTTTTTATATCAACAGTAAGAGGAGCAAGATGGTCTGAAGTGAACAAAGTGCTAACAATTTTCCCCGTGTTGCCAACACTTGTAGATAGGCTTGTAGGCAAGGCTAGGTATGCTGTTATATAGACAAGGTGTGCCTTTTTTATCCATTGTTTAGTCAACAAATTGCATTGTCTTAAATCTGTTCCCAGCAATTGTTTCAGTTAAGTGGGTCTGGCAGTTACTCAGGTGGACTCAGTTGTGTATTTCAAGTATATTGTTTTAAGAATGTTAAAATATGGAATTATCTAATTCTGGAAACTGGGAGAATAGCAATGTACTCATAGACTCATAAATCTTCAGACCAGATGTGACAACTGTTATCATCTAGTCTGACTTCCTGCATTACGTAGGCCAGAGAATTTCACTAAAGAAGTGTTTATACATGAAAGTGTTAGCATAAAGGACATTCTAATTCACAGCAGAATATAGACAAATAATGATACACCTTGCATGTGAGTGGTTCTGTTTATATGCCCACTGTGTAACTTACTTGTTCCAACTTGACCGCAGTATATTCCACTTCCGCTGGAAAGGTTCTCCACTCAAAAAAACAGTTAAGACTTTTTTTTCTTGGAAAACTCAAATTCAAACATTGTAATAGCGAGGCCTCTAGGATGAGGGTGGTGAAGTGTGGGATTCCTAGGTGCTCCCTCAGTGCACGTTGGACAATTCATAGATCAGAACCAGTAGAAACACTCTTATCCTGAGAGCAAGAGCTTGACGATGGGGAATGGAAATAAAAAGAATATATGGATAGTGGCAACCTCAATTTATGGTGGTAAAACAACCCCAGGGACTCAATCTTGACAAGTGTTTTGGGCCAAGAAAGCCATTAATAAACTCAAGATGAGTCTTTTTCCTAAAAATGTAATGAGATTGGTTATATGTAAACGTATATGGAGCTGAGCTGGGATAGTCTTTCGTGCAAATTATTTTATAAATGTTACTCTGTGCATTGTCTGAAGTATGGGGAGACTCCCGAAAAGTGCAGTATTTTATGCAGAATATTAGTGTGGGAAACAATATGGATTTTTGTAGATTTCCTGCCTGGTTTAGATTATCTGAGGCCCTCACTAGAGGGACTGTTAGAAACTGACCCATTAAACTGTGGCTGCATAGATATATTTTCACACAGGTCTTATCCTTCTATGCAGTTGTCCTTTTCTACAGATTGCGGTGGGGTGGAAACATATTTTTTAGTACATGAGGGAAGAAAGGACTTGAGTGGCTCAAGCTAAATTGTTTTTAAAAAGGTAGCACTCAGGATTAGGAGGAGTGGATGCCTAACCACAGAAGCCTGCAGAGCTTCCCTGGCTTATCACTCTTGCAGACTAAATTCCAATGAATAGAGACCTCTGTGTAGAAATTTTAAATAATCCCATAAAACATGCATATGTATGAATCCTGCAAAGGCTTCTTGTGGACTGTGACAATGCCTTTTTTCCTCATTCCTTTAGACAGCTTGTTTCCGAGAAGAGAGAAATGTTTTGGTGAACGGAGATTGTCAGTGGATTACTACATTGCACTATGCCTTTCAGGATGAGAACTATTTGGTATGTTTGCTTCACCATTAAATACAAAAGTTTTGTTACTTATGATAAAAACAAACTTATTTCTGATAAGTCTGAGGGTTTTAGAGCAATAAATCAGTTCTCTTTGTTTCTTGCTGCAGCACTTCACATCTTTGTTCTTCCCTTACATAAAAACACTTCAGAAGACTTAATATAACTCTAGGACACTGAAAACAAAATTAATGTAGTTTTAGAGTATACTTAATTGTCTCATGTAAATCATCTAAAATATGCGGATCTACTATGAAATACAGTATATTAGATATACGTTTAATTTTGTGAATAACTTGTTAATAAAATGATATATTGATTCTGTAGATTTTCTTTACCTTGACAGTGACTCAGTGAGAGTTGCTATGAATTTTAATTTTACTTCACTCTACAGCTTAAAATGTGCAAAAATTTGTTTTTTGAGCTGAGATTTTCTTCATAGCATTTTATAAATGACAGAGGTCAGTTTTATTCCACTAACATTGTCATAAATCTGTTAATTTTATTTGAAATATTGTGCTTAGCTTTATATTGGAAATGCTTCAATAAAAATGATGAAAAGCATTACCCATGCCCTAAAAATATTAAGTAGCAGATATTATGCATCAGTATTTCAATGGATTACATCTTCAGTTATTTTTGCATATTATCTGCAATGATTATTGAAGAAAAAAAATTTATTCGGATTAGAAATTTTTAACCAAATTGAGGATTATACAGTAGACATTCACAGTTATCATTTTAGTGTATGATCTACATTTATTCTGTCACGGAGTGCTCGTTGGGCCGTGACAAATTACAGTAGATTGAAACATGAAGACAGTACAGGTCTGTCACATCTTACGCTGGGGTTACGTTCCGCAGTCAGCGCGTAAAGAGAAAATCGCATATAGTCAAAATTACATTGAGTGTAATGGCGGGCGGAATCGCCCACACTACAGGTATAGTATTAAAATTGTTGTTTTTCTCTTTGTTTTTGTTTTTGCCGACTGCGTAAAGCTGAAATCGCGCATGTTAAATGCGCATAAGATGCGACAGACCTGTAGAGCTGGGTGCAGTGTTTCAGTGAATTGTAAATTCACCAAAAAACACACATTTTTTGGCAAATCAAAATTATTCATGAAATTTTACGTGAATTCACTGGATAATTTCAACCCCAAAAAATATTTTTTTGGGACTGAGATGTCATTTACAAAATAGGAGGTGGAGCAGCTGGTAATGATGCAGCTTTCTCTGTAACTTTTAGCCCATTGGTTAGGGTG
The DNA here is from genome assembly GCF_002925995.2 of Terrapene triunguis. Taxonomy (NCBI): domain Eukaryota; kingdom Metazoa; phylum Chordata; order Testudines; family Emydidae; genus Terrapene; species Terrapene triunguis. Next base: position 958,198 of record NW_020664540.1, on the reverse strand, counting down.
CTTCTCTGAGAAGTGAGGCTCCTGATTCAAACCTTTATCCTTTGTGGATGAAGAACAGAATTCTACCTCTCTAAAGCCTTGTCTGCACATAGTGGCAGTGTGTAGGGTACACATAGCTACATGCAGCAGGGAAAGGCTAGCTGCTGGAGCCTTTCACCGCAGCAATGGAAGCCTCCGGCAGGGGGATGCAGTGTGGAAAAAGCTCCAGCAGCGGGCCTTTCACTGTGGTAAGGAAAGGCTCTGGCAGTGGGGAAGCAGCAGGACACTATACAGCTAAAAACAGCCGCATAGACATGGGAGGCATTGCTTGGGTATGTAGAGAGACATATAGGGTGTATACCCTAGGGTTCAGATGCATATGGCAGTCTACTCAGCTAAGCTGTGCCTCAGTTTACGCTGCTATTGATACCCATGCCAGTGGGCGTACAGTGTCTGTACTTTGTACCCTGCCATAAGTGTAGATGTACCATAAATTGAATGCCACTCTAGCACAGCTTCTCTGAGCTGAGGCTCAGTGTTCAGTGTTGACCAGTCTGCACCCTGCCTTCAAACCCATGCATTTTTACAGAATTGTTCCTTTAATTACACCTGAAGCCGTTCCAAAATGTAGTGTTTCTGGGTAACATTCTACTGAGCTGCCTCAAAGGGTGCATCTACACTACAAAAATTAGTACACGTATTACAGCAACAGAAAAGTAATGGTGCAGTTGAACCAGTGAAGGTGGAGCTCAGACATTTTTTCTACTGTCATAAAAACCTACTCAGAGCAGGTTATTGTGACATGGTGGTAAGTGTGTTTGAGTGTTTGTCTAAGCTAATTGTTACATTATTGCTGGCTAGGGTGACCAGATGTACCGATTTTTATAGGGACAGTCCCGATTTTTGGGTCTTTTTCTTATATAGGCTCCTATTACCCCCCACCCCGATTTTTCACATTTCTGTCTGGTCATCCTATTGCTGGCACCAGGCAGCTACTCCATTATTGGTAGTTTTTCTAGTTTAGATAAGACCCATGAAACCAGCTCTGATGCACTCTAATAATTATAATTTCACCTACAGTGTTATACTTTCAGTTTTGCATTAAATACAGAACCTATTAGTATCTATTGGTTCTATTAATGATATAAAGCAGACTTTATGTGATACTGGAGTAATTCCAATATTAGGAAAAGGGGAAAGGAGAAGGAACATCTCTTTTACTGTAGGAAATTACAATCTAGTATTTCAGGGGATGAGAGGAGTAGAACATTGGGAACACTTTACTCAATTTAATAGTAGTCTTATAATGTTCATTTAAGGACTGGTGAAATAAATATTGAACAGTGTGTTAATCTCTAGAGTATTTACTTACTAAAATAATTTTTTAATCAACAGTGACTCTTCAGGTCTTGAGATCCTGTTTATTGTTTACACTGATCTCATCTTCTAGTACATTTAGCTTGCATGCAACAAATTGTTTGCATATACTTTATGAAACTTGAAAAAAATGTGCTTGTCATGGAAATATTCATAGACCTTTAAAGTAGCAGGAAGTTTTTCCTACTAGTTCCTCAATTTGCAGTAGAAGTGAAGAAAATCAAATTCCTCTAGCTTTTTCTCACACTAGCATGGACTGTATGAACAGGAATGCCCGTGCCAGATGTCCACACATTCCATTGCTGCAATTTCTAAGTATTCTGGGACAGATACTCAGAATGTTGTTTTCCATACTACAAACTCTGAGAATGGTCTAACCTGGAATGTTATGGTTCTGATTGCTTTTCATATAGACAGTTTAGGAATAAAAGTCACTTGTAAGTACTCCTTTGTTTACTTAATGAAGTATATTTTGGGATAGGTGAAACATCACATAATGGTTTATGAACCACATACAATTTGAAAAAGACAATTCAAACAGTTAATTCTCTTGAAGAACACTCCATGTTCCAGATTCAAGCTCATTGGAATTTATAATAAAACTACCTTGCAGAAAGACAGTGGGAGTCTGGACATTGGATGCACAGAGTAGGATGTACATTCATATGTAAATTAATATTTGTGTCGAACACACTGTTCCCAATGCACATTCAAAATTTGCCAAGTTAGACAAGCAATCCATTGTCAGCATAAACAAATATTTGCCCTAGGGTTAAGCTGTACATGAACAGTTGTGTGGAGGGCAATGTCAAGACAGACACCTTTTGGGATGTCAAGGTAGATGAGGTAATACCTTTTATTGGATACAGGACCTAAAGAAGAGCTCTGTGTAAGGTCAAAAGTTTGTCACTCACCGACAGAGGGTGGTCCAATAAAATATGACCTCATCCACCTTGTCCCTCTAATATCCTGGGACTAACAGAACTACAACAACACTGCATACACCTTTTGGGGTGTCCTTTTGTTTCCAACAAAAGTTTGAGTAAATAAAAGGGCAATTACCCTTTGCCTTCTCTTTTACTTTATGGTCTTGTTGACTTAATCTGTTTCCCTTGTAGGAAGGGAGTCTGTTTTTCCCTCCTTCAGGAACTGAATGGAATTCAGATTGCTCTACCATGAGCAACAGAATTAAGTATTTACTTTGGTAAAAGTCTGTTACTGAGGATAAGGAAGATCATTGCTAACACTTTATATCACTGGGTGGGAGGAAGGGTCAGATAGAATGGCTCTGGATTGGTAATTGGAAATATAGCCATCAGTCCCTAGGTCATGGGCTAGATTCTAATTTGGGGGGGGGGGGTCAAAAAATAATTTAAAATATGTCTGTGGTCCACTGTGGATAAATAATGAAAGACTTATTGAGTGGAGGTGGGGGGGCGGGGGTGTGGGGGACAGAGCAAGCATGAGAATGACTCTGTAGATTGGTGTTTAGAGCACTTTTGTGAATCTAGCTCACAGTGGCTAAAATGCTGGCCTGTGCTCTAGCAAGCCCCTTCTCTTGCTACCAACCATGGTAATACAGTGGTAAGAAATTTTAAGAAAAATGCTAGCATACACAAAGCCAAGGGCTTTGAATCTATTTAATGAGCACTAAATTCATTGAAAGTATTTGTTTAGAAAAGCATCTTTTACTCCACTAACTTACGTATTTCATGCAGATTGAGCTCCCTTCATTATCAATCAATATAGTATTTGTGGAGAAAGTTGGTTTTCTGCAGGAAATGCTTAGTAGAATAAAATGAATATTCCAGGCTCATATTTTTGATGTTGCTCACAGGCTTATCAACACCATAAAATATGCCTATAATCCAAACACACTTCTTGTCTAAACAAGAATTTAATAGCAAATCTTATTTGTTCCTCATTCCAAAAGTTTCATATTCCACTAGAAGAATCCAGTGTTTCCTGTTCAAACTAAACAGGGATTTAATGTTGTGATGTGTAAAGGGATTTAAAATTAATTCTCCAGTACATAAATAGTTTTTAAACTAGTTTCCTCTTTTCCATGCCATACAAATCCTCACACTTTGAAACTTAATATGCTAGATTTGGTCATGATTTTTGTTTTGTTAAGGTTTTGTTAAATTAGTGCGGAACCTCACAAAAACCAATTCCCTAAAGAAAATGGGCCTTGTTTCTGTCACTTCTCTGTATAACTAAACTAGATAGTCATAAATCATTGTCTTGGTTGCCCTCTGCTGTATATTCTCTCTGCTTATTTTTATGATAATGACCAGATCTGAGATAGCTTAACACATTTTAAGCTAATGTTTTTACTATGATTATATTAAAGAAAATCAGAAATATTTGCAGCAAAATAGGCAATTAATAGTAATTTGTTCATAAAAAGTGACCATTTTGACCTCTCTTCACACACGCACCTTTTCCACAACCTCTTTTTGCGTCCTTCTTGTTCCACAATGAGCTACTTGTATTTAATTGCTGTATTTATCCATTCTGACTCAAGCATGCGTTGACCTTATTTCTCTTGTTTTTTAGTATTTAGTAATGGACTACTATGTGGGTGGTGATTTGCTGACACTTCTCAGTAAGTTTGAAGACAAGCTTCCTGAAGATATGGCCAAATTCTACATCGCTGAAATGGTGCTTGCTATACATTCCATTCATCAGCTGCATTATGTGCACAGGTAAAATATCCACCTCATTATGCATATGCCCAATTTTGAAAGTGTCAATGCAGAATTAACTGCAAATACAGCGGTCATGTCAGGCAAATTTATAGATCTGTTTGCTAATTTTACTTGTTTAAACTTTTAACTCAATACATCAAGTTATAAATGACAAATTTAAGAGGTGGTGAAATGTAATTGATTAAAAATAGTTGGCTTAGTAGTTAAAGAATTAAAGTAATAAGGGGTTTAATGAGCAGTTGCCACGCCGGTAGTTTTACTTTGAGCAATTCACTGGATGACTTAATGCCTCAGTTCAACCCAGCTAGAAAATTCAGCAAAATCAGATGCATCTCAGTTGAGCTTCTCTGAATAAATAAATTCAGTAGATGTATCATGCAGGAAAATATTTAGAATGGACCCTTTATAGTAACTGTTGGCTACCTGTCTGCATTATCTATATTAACTGTTTGTAAAATGTTATGTTGTTGAGGTGGGGTAGGTCTGTCTGTCTGTCTTACGTATAGGTGTGTATTCCACGTCAACCTATTCTAACATTTAGCAATGCTAAAAATGTAAAAAGCTTGAGTTATCAGTTTAGTTCACGCTCTGAAACGGTTAAGAAAATAACCTTCCTTCCTCTGACTATTGGAGGAAATTAGTCAGGAAAGCAAAGAACACTTTGTACACTTCCTTATTGTTGGGTTACTCTGAGAAATGCAGGTTCCAGAAAAGCCTTTGGTAAACAGGAGCACTGTTAGGAAGAAGCACATGATAAACGTTTTGTTCAGCGTAGTGAGAATCTTGTTCAAAGGAGAATTGCTCTTCTTGACACTTGCTTTCAGACTTAACATTTAGTATGTTAGTCATGAAAAAGCAGTGACATTAGTACAGAAAACCTTTGGCATTGTTTTTATATTCTGACCTTGTACTTTGTTTCTGATTAAATGTGAAGTTGTAAAGTATGGAGTGTTGTTAGGCAATGATATCATTCAGTTAGCTGTGTGTGCAGGTACACATAAGGGATCTAGAGAGTTCGAACAGAGAATACTGCACTTTTGAACTATCACCAGTGTATATTTAAGCGATAATATTGTAAGCATAAGCATCTGGCTTTTAGGCACAGTCAGTCATTTAATTCCCTTGAAATGATATACACCAAAGTTATCACCATTGAAAGCTGAAAATAAAACCATGCATGTGAAAAATAAGCTTCTGTGATGTTGTTTGAATTGATATGTACATTGTGTATCATTTCTAGAGAATGTATACTCTGTTAGCCATAAAGATTGCTTGAATCTACTTGGCCCTCTGGAGCAAGCCAATCAAACTATAAAGTATGTCCTACTTTGAGATAGAGGAAGGGTTTTAATATTGCGTTTTTAAACTTTAGTCCTATAGGCTCTAAAGTAAGAGTGTTTGTTTTAAAACCACACTGTTTATTATAGCAGAGCAATAGCTCTGCTTTATTAAGACCAGCTTTCTGTTTAACGCTTGACTGTTCTAAGGGCTCTCAAAATCCGTGCAGCTAATCAGATTGCCTTGAATTTTGGTGTGCCTCATAGGGATGTGAGGGTACAGTCAGCGATTCAATTTTGGGGTCATTTGATCAACTAGTTCCCAAGACAGCCCCTGGAAAAAAACAAATTTTTCGTAGTTGACACATTCTAGCAAATGTTTTGCTTATAAATAGAGATCAAATGAAGGCTCAGATATTTCATCAGGGTCTCAAACATTTGAGGGTTACCCCAGCAGAGTGTGTGGCACCCACCAGCCCTTTGGGAGCATTCAGATTTCAATGTTTGGAAAAATAGATTGCTTCTCCAGTTAGGCACACTAAGGCTCACATGCCTGCTCATGCACCAACTGGATTATACAGAGCATGTGCAGAGAGGCTAACTATCTGAAAAACTACTTACACATCGCAGGCTCTGGGTGGCTCTGAGAGTGTTGGTCATCAAATCCAAGAACACCCAGGGCACTGAGAGTTCAAATCCAATCCAGGGCAGAAATTTGAATTAAATAAATAGGCATATAACTCCAATCTGCCTCCTATGAAAGGGGGATTTTTATTTTGGGGAAGTGTCATCTGAGTACAGCAGAATATTCAGAAGGAGCTGAAACTGTTTTGAAAAGAAAATGAGACAAGCAAATGCTTACTGGGAAGGGATGGTGAATAGGTGTGTAAGAGTAGGTGAGGATAGTGGCAGAGGGGATGGGGGATCAGGGGATGCTCAGGGGAGGGGTTTATGGGAAGGTGAGAGACACAGGGAAGAGGAACTGGGGGAGAATAGGGCTGGGATGCCTGTCAGCCCCACATTCCCCTTGTGTGTGTGCCACGATCTGGGGGCCCCAACCTATCTGCAGGGTTGGGTGACCCCTCCTTCCCTGCCCCCCTCATGTGAGCCAGGTTCTGGAGGGGTGTCTGAGCCCCACTCCCTAATCCCCTCCTGTCCCTCCTCCTTTGTGTGCTAGGATCTGGGGGCCCCTGCCCATCAATTGGGGGTCTAACCTGCCTCCCTAACTCCACTTCCAGATCCTGGCTCACGGGAAGTCCTGCCCCTCTGGGTGGGGGGAGCTTAGAACACATGGGTGAGGAGCTGAGAAGAGGTATGTTTGACACATCAGAAAATCTCCGGCACTGGGGCGGGGGGACACATTTCTCAGAGCTGTTGTTTCAGGCTGGGGAGTGGGATGAATGGGTGGCTGGGGAGGGAAAAGGTGTTGGGGTGGTTCAGGTAAGAGGAAGGAGGTAGGGATTGGGGGAATGGGAGGAGAGAAGACAAGAGGGTTTGGAGAATGAGAGGTAGCAGAGGAGGTTGGGGGTCTAGGGGTGTGGAGCCTGACAGTCCTTAATTCTCCCTTTCTGTGTGTGCACGCCTGGGATCTGGAGAAACCCTACCCCTCTGCAGGGGTCTGAATTCTCCCAGGCTGCTGTGTGTTCTAGGGTCCGGGGGACTCTGCTTCTTTGGGCGGTCTGAGCCCCTCTCTCTGTCCCTCCATATGAGCTAGGGTGAGGGGAATTAAGGTATCTCAAATTTAAACATGAAATCCACAAAATGAATAGTTACGCTATACGTCACCAATGGGGGGTGGAGCTGGCCAGAGTGACTAGAGGGTACAGGACTTTGTTTGGAGGATTGAGTGGACCTGGGGCATAGCTGAGGTAGCTGGGATGAATTTACAGCAGTAAAGCATTTTGTTTAGTGATAATGTGCAGTTTTCTTTAAATACATATCCCAATACAGAAAGGTGTTTTGGGTTTTTTTAAAGAAAATTGTGCCTCGTTATTTAAAGTTAAATTTAATTTTATAGCCCAACTCACATACCCAGCTATATTCTATGGAGGGGTGATGTTCCATGATGTACTAGCAGAGTGCATGTTGGGATATATCGCTGAATTGATGAGGATGAAACTGACATAAAATGCACCGCCTTCCTCCCTTTCTTAACTTGTACATCTGTTGGATGTTCTTTATACTGCTAAATTGAACAAATCATTTAAAAACTGTTCGGTTTTGTTTTTCCCCTTGCACACTGGCTTGTTGCCCTTTTGAGATTCTTTGAGAGAACTTATAAGGAAATATCAGTAGAGAATGTCTGCCTGCCTTAACCACTAAGTTTCAGCACTATCTTCTGTTTCCTCAGTACTACAGCCATTTTATTTGCCAATACTTTTAAGTGGATGTGAAGATGAGTGAGTACAAAATGGTGAAGGAAAACATGATTTAATTTTGAGACTAAATGAAATTAAATTTACATTATGCCCATTCATTAACATTTTTGACCACATTAGCAATGTAAGAAAGAATATCAGGTTACGAGCTAGAGCAAAAGTGAACTTGTAGTTCATTTCATTTAGTAACATCAGCATATTATACACAACTATACAGCTGTTACCTAGCAAGTTGTGGAATTGTGTAGTTTAGGAGACTTGTTATTGGTAATTGGCTGTCTCTCGTTACTCTTACTGTTAATACATTTCTTAAACTTGTTTATAGCCCCTTTGCTCATGTAGGCGTGTAAAGCACTTCAGATGCTATATACATGCAGGAATCACTTTACAACCTCCTAAAACACACCTTACTTCTGGGCTATAACAGTCCAGCTGTTTTAACAGAGCACAGCTGTACTAGATAAGCCTAGGACAGGAATTGAAATAACAGAGGGTTAAGGGAGACCGAAAAACTGTGCCCAGATTAGAATTTGTCAGGATACTTGGCAAATACAAAAGATTCTACTTCCCCTGCAGAATACTATGCTGAGACATTGGTGCTCTTCAAGACAGTATGTGAATCACCTCTTCAGACTGACTTTCTGCATCACTTGGTTTTATCATAATTCTCCGGTTCAAAATACTGACCATTGCAGGTTTGACAGAATCAAAGGCCTGGGTGGTACAGCTCCAGGCATAGTATTAAGTTTCTCTGAACTTACTACATACCCTGCACTTAACTGATAACCAAACATAAACTGAACACCATCAGTGTAGTAAAGAATTTTTCTTTCTAACTTCTACATTAATTTATATTGGCGTTTTCTCAGCAGAGCCAATACTTCAATGAGAACGTTGGCTTCATGTTTGTACTGTATTGACATCACTTTATTTCCTTTAATACAACAGGGACATAAAGCCTGATAACGTTCTTTTGGACATGAATGGCCATATACGTCTGGCAGACTTTGGATCGTGCTTGAAGATGAGTGAAGATGGCACTGTATGTATAAAGTCAAATTTTAGTCAAGGTCTTTGTAGTAGGTGCCTGATCTTTAAAAGCCTACAGCCTAAGGGCACATCTGCAGTGCAGCTGGGGATGTGAATGGCAACTTGTGTAGAAGTTACCGTGCTAGCCGTACTCTCTAGCTAGCTTGCTAAAAATAGAAGTGAGGATGCTCTGCTGCAGGCTTCAGCACCAGCTACACAGCCCATCTGACACTCCTGCACTGCTTTTCCCAGGTACATACTCACTTGTGCAGCTGGTGCAGAAGTCGTAGTGTCCTCACTTCTATTCTTAGTGAGCTAACTAGACTAGCACAGGTACTTCTACATGAGCTGCCATTCACATCCCTGGCTGCAATGTAGATCTACCTTAGGAAGACTTTCAGCATTCCAAGGGAGGGGGAAAGAGGTAAAATCAAAATATGTACATTTTTACATACATTTTGTATATATAGTATTTTATAGAGATTACATGAAAGTGTATATATGCATTAGTTATACCAATCTGCTCGTCAACCATTCCATTGCTAGCTGTTGAATTTCTTGTTGGTGTTATGGAATATCTAAAGATTAGCTGTTGCTAATGATTATTAATTGATTATATGAATTAGAGCCACAGGTTACAACCTTCAGGGCACCTTCAAATCATGGGAAAAAACTAATCAGAAATCAAGGCAACCAAACTAGGGGGGAGAGGGAGGAGGGAATTCATCAGGAGCCCACAGCTCTTAAATTAAAAAGATTCAGAGCCCCCCTCACTGTGAGCTGGTTTGTCTTATGTGTAAAGGTTGAAACAAACTTGTAACAGCAGTTGAATTGAGGCAGCCTATATTAATCGGGCTATGTCCCACCCAAGAGTTGAGTTGTTGTACAGTTGCTCACAATGTCTACAGCTCAGAACAAATAACATCTCTTGGCCTCATTCAGAAATCTTTATAGACTTGGCATAAAATCCTTGGGCATTAAATCAGACTTCAGATGTCTCCCAGCTCTCTTCCAGTCTGCACCCAAGCTGTTTCAACTCCTGGGAATCACTGTGAAAGTGCCTCTGGACAAAAGAAAGAACTGGGGTATGCTAGCTGGCCATCTGGTACACTGCAAATTTGATACAAATATCTCAGCTAATGCCCCATCTCTGTATTGTGCAATGCTGGTGGCATGATGAGTACCCAGTGGAACCAGTCGTGGCAAAATAATGCTTGTAGCATCATCCACTGTCACTGAAACATTCCAGAGCCTGGTGACGTTCCACAACCCTAAAGCATCTGTCTTGGCGTTATCCAAAATAATATGCAGAAGGGGGTTGAATGAGCCATGCCAACTTGGCTGCAAGATATGTCAATGGAATTTGCCAAAGGAGCATAAAACTAAATATCTGCCACCATCTCCAAAACTTGCTTTTTATGTGGGTATATTGAAACTTAGTAGCTCATCTCCTTATCCCATCCAATTCACCTATCCTGTAATCCACCACGTTAAGCCATTTTCCATTCACCCCAACACATGACGCACAAAAAAACAAGCTCTAGACTCAGTGGGCACTCCCTCCAGTACCTCAAAATCAAATCACAAAAATGAGCATAGAAAACAGAGTGGGAGCTCGGTAGCCCCCTGCTCTCCCTGCTTCCTACCCCAACCTTTGACAGCCATTTACATCCTTAAACATGCACATACGCTGAGGCAAAACATTTTCTCTTCATGTCTTAATGGTGTTTACATCAGTCTTCTCTTTCCCCTCCCTTTTTCACCCCATCAGGTTTGGTGGTTCTGAGTTTCCTACCGCACAGAGTATACATTTCACCATTAGAGCACTGGGAAATCAGAATTTGCCTTTGATAACTTATGTTTTGCCAAAAATGTATTAAATGAAGTTGCAGCTGAGTCCACTTGAATGTAGCCTCTTTTTGTTTTGAATTTTCTGTACATATTCATTAGTTCATTTTAGTGTTTATGATTGATAATTCTTTTCCCTTTTATAAAAACAAGCATTTCCTAATGTCATCATCTCCCAAAAATACTAAGATATGATTAAGAATGCTGTCTTGAGGAAGCCTGGAAGCCTTCCAGAATGACGCTTGTTTATTTTTAAGGTACAATCTTCAGTGGCAGTGGGTACGCCTGACTACATCTCTCCTGAGATACTGCAAGCAATGGAAGATGGGATGGGAAAATATGGACCTGAATGTGACTGGTGGTCTCTGGGTGTCTGTATGTACGAAATGCTGTATGGTGAAACACCCTTTTATGCAGAATCATTAGTGGAAACCTATGGGAAGATTATGAATCATGAAGTAAGGAATATAATCAAACCATACATATTTATTAAAATATTTATGCAGAAGTTGACAGCCTTTAAAGAAAACATGATTTTTGTGTGACAATAATTCTGTAGTTACAATTCCTTGATATGTCTACTCATATTAATGTAGTTTTGTAGTCTTATCAGCTTGAGTTAAGGAAACTGTTAGCTTTCCTGAGTTTGCAAAAATGGAAAAACATCAGCTACTGTTGTAATTTGAAGATGGCCTCCAAATTATGATTTTTATTTTTAAACACTTGTTAATCTTTGCAAAATAAAAACTGAGAACTAAACCAGCCCCCATGTTTATGGGGGCCCACTATAAAATGTTTACTCTGGAGTCTGCAGTAGCAGTTAAGTAATACATTGTTTACACAGCTGGCACATTTTTCTGTTACACTGATAATCAGTACAAATAAGGAAATAAGAAAATTTAAACAGCCTGAGCTACCAGAGATTCTTTTTTTTTTTTGCCCACTGTTAGCTGCAAAACTGGTAGGGAAATTTTTGTTTGTAAGCTTTTGAGTGTGTTTTAAACAGCTCGTGGTTGATCCTTTTGAGAAAAGTTATGCAGAGGGTGATGCCTCTTGGGTGCCTCCATAATAGGAAATTTGTTGCTGTTTTTGCAGCATAGGCACAGCTGCAATTGTTACTAATGGGACTTCCTCAGAAGAGTTAAATGATCTAAGGACACTCGTGCCCTGCCTATACTAGTGCTCACAGTATTGGTAGTGCTGATGCAAAACAGCTAGCAGCTTTCCTAGTGCTGATGCAGCCAATGTGTTATTTCATTCTGTTTTTAAAATGTTGTTAAGTTGAGTTTATGTATATTCAGACATGTCCTATCTTAACTAGTTTTGGAAAGTTGTCTGATTTGCTAGTTTTGTGATATTTTTGTGGTTTTAGCCCACGAAAGCTTATGCCCAAATACATTTGTTAGTCTCTAAGGTGCCGCAAGTACTCCTCGTTTTTGTTCATAGACAGTGTCCAATATATAAAGTAAATAAACTAAAAATAGAAAAACATTTTCACATCTTTTATTTATAGTAATTTCAAATGTGAATTTGTAAGTAGGTACATTTTAGGTGCGATTTTTAAATTGACTTTAACTTTATATTTGACATTAAAATATGCTGTCATAAATAATTTATAATGCAAATTATTACATAAAGTCAAATGCTATTAGTACAGATGCCAAAAATACTGAAATCATTTTTTTCCTTACATGTGTACTACTGGTTGACACAGCCTACTATTACATTAATTTTTTATGAATGAATCTGATCTGAAAATAGGATTGATTTTTTTCAATAAATAATACTCAATACAAATAAATAAAATAAAATGCACAAGTACAAAATGGGGAATAACTGGGTAGGGGATAGTACTGCTAAAAAGGATCTGGGGGGTTATAGCAGATCACAAATTGAGTATAAGCCAACAGTGTAACGCAGTTGCAAAAAAAGGCTAATATTATTCCAGAGTATATGAACAAGCGTGTCATACATAAGACACAGTAGGTAATTGTCCCACTCTTCTGGGGAGGGCTCAGCTGGTGTACTATGTTCCGTTTTGGACACCACACGTTAAGAAATATGTGGACAAATTATCAAAGTAGAGCAATAAAAATGATAAAAGGTTTAGCAAGTCTGACCTGTGAGGAAAGGTTAAAAAAACTGAGCATGTTTAGTCTTGAGAAAAGACGACTGAGGAGGGATCTGATAGGTCTTCAAATATGTTAAGGGCTGTTATAAAGAGCACAGTAATTGATTGATCTCCATGTCTGCTGAAGGTAGGACAAGAAGTAATTGTCTTAATGTACAGCAAGGGAGATCTAGGTAACCTATTAGGAGAAACTTTCGAACTGTAAGGATAGTTAAGCACTGGAATAGGTTTCCAAGAGAGGTTGTGGAATCCCCTTCATTGGGGATTTTTAAGAACAGGTTAGACAAATACGTGGTGGGGATGTTCTAGGTATACTTGGTCCTGCCTCAGTGCAGGGGGCTGGATTTGATGGTCTTGAGGTCCCTTCCAGTCCTACATTTCTTTGATTCTGTGGTTCATCATGCTGAAGACTTCTATTGCTCATAATAGACTTGAAAATGGTAGCTATAACTATTAGTTTCCAGTGTCATTTCTATAGTCTAGAACTTAACTTCTTTACCAAAATAGCTTGTAAAAATGGTATTTTTCCTTTTCACAGGAATTTTCCAGTATAAAATTCTCAAATGAGGTTTATTTTGTTTTTCTAGGAACGATTTCAGTTTCCATCCCATGTGACAGATGTATCTGAAGAAGCAAAAGACCTTATTCAGCGACTTATCTGTAGTAGGGAACGTCGACTAGGACAGAATGGAATAGAGGATTTCAAGTCACATGCATTTTTTAAAGGACTTAATTGGGATAATATTCGAAACCTAGAAGCACCTTATATTCCAGATGTTAGCAGTCCTTCTGACACATCGAACTTTGATGTAGATGATGATGTATTGAGGAATCCTGTGAGTCTTTTTCATTTAAACATTCAATTATGGCCTTTCTGTGTGTATAGTAACAGTAAAAACAACTAGTTCAGAAGTGAGCAACTTGTTTCTACTTTGTTCTAATAAAAATGTCTACAGCATAACAGTTGATAAACTATGCTAATGCAACAAAGTTAAGCTTTTAAACCCACAAAAGCCATGAAATTGAGTTACATTTCTCCTGCAACTTTAAGTCCACCCACTTGTGCATATGCATTGCAATGTTATTATATAAAACTGAGTAAGATGACCCGCTGCTCATCAAAGCCACACCTAAGGCTCTGAGTTGATGATCACAAGTATCCAGTTCACATGACATTACTTTGCACTCATCTCTGCCTCTTGAGCCAGCTTTGGATTGCAGTTAACAAGATTTCTGCTTTTTGAATACTCGAGAATAGAATTTTTTTCCCATTTCAGTCTCCTAATAGCTTACAAGAATGAATTTGGCAAGAAGAGCAGAGGGAGAGTATGCCATGTGCACATGAGCTTGTCTCCTGCAAGTATGCAGTCATAACACACAGGACCACTGGGTTTGATTTTGATGCGTTGTCCAGCACAAAAGCTAGAATATTAACAGCATTCGTTTTGGTGCCCAATCGCTATTCACTTTAATGTCTTTTAAAAGCAAAACCAAAACTTATTACGAATGTATTGCATTTTGGATTTGTCATACAGAATTGTCCTCTAAATGGAGTGTGGATAAGAAGAGAGTTTTCAATGTGTATGATGAATTTGGGATAAAGGATGTTGGAACAATGGGAGATTGTTGTACTCAACGAATAACTACATATTGTGCACTGATACATCCTAAGAAGAGTTCACTTCTGATACCACACTCACAGATTCTAAGGCTAGGAGGGACCATTATGATCATCTAGTCTGACCTCCTGAGCATTAAGGCACAAAAAAGCACTTAAGCTTTTTAAACTCTGTTTGGTTTTCACTCATGTTCTTTTTATGCAGGAAATCGTGCCACCAGGTTCTCATACTGGCTTTTCTGGATTACATTTACCTTTCGTTGGGTTTACATATACAACTGACAGGTAGGCAAAAGAAACAGTTACTTGTTACATGTATTGCTCAAATAGGGCTAATCCTAGAAGGTTTACCTTCACAAGCACACTGAAGAATGTGTGTAGATAAAATATTTTTTTACTGTATATGAACATTTTTGCTTTGACTGTACAAGAATTAAAGGTGTCTTTTATTTATACTTAATCTTTCTTCATGTATTTGAAATAGAGCTTACAATGCTTGAGGCTCTTTCATTTTGTGGTATTTGTATGGTTGCTGTGGTTATAGATGTTGGAATAGTGTTTACCTGCTGCAGCAATAACTCTGGGAGCAACAGAATATAAACATTGCTTTCTGAGGGACCAAAAGAAACATTGGTATTTAGGATTTTTTACTGTACCATCACAGTTGTTACAGTTGATATAATCACTATTGAAGTTCTTTCAGAAGTTCCTCTATGGGATGTAACTTCCCCTACATTTGAGACAGTGGATTAAATTTTGTTGTTTGGTAAAATCCATATTAGTTTTCAGCTAGACCCAGAAAACTTATTTTTCAGGATTATTTTTGGCTTGTGATAGCTCTTTTAAAAATGTTTAATTTAAAAGAGAAGCTGTAGCAATATCAAAATTGCAGTGCACCTGATTTTTATTAGTGGAATCAAAGCAGCAATTTTTGATGTGCAGAAAGTATCCCAATCCTGCCAACATCTATTTTGAAACAAACAAGACTTCATAGACAAAATAGATGCACAGACTGTTGCAGCACAAAATGACATGAAGACACAGTACAACTCATTAGACAGTTGTCAGAAAAACAAATACCAATCAATGAGATCAAGACAATGAGGGCAACTTAACAAAACAAAATCAGAACAATTAAATATATGGAGGCAGTATGTTAGTCAACTTCTGAATGGTGAAACAGTGGCCAATCCTCCAGATATAGAGAAAGGAGAAGATCTGGATGTCAACCTACGACCTATCACCAGAGTAAAAGTAGAAAGGGCAGTCAGTCAATTAAAAAGTGGAAAGGCACCAGGTCCGGATAACATTAATGGAGGTTCTTAAGGCAGACTTGAAGAACACACTAGACATTTTGGTAGGCCTCTTAGGAAAAAGTACCAATTGAGTGGGAAGAGAGTCATACGGTGAAGCTGCCAAAGAAAAGAGGTCTCATTGTAAAAAATGGAGGGGTATTCGATTGATGTCTATCCCAAGTAACTTATTATAGACAAATGTAGAAAGTAAATATAAGTGGTAGTTCCAGGTTACAAAAAGAACAGACCGGAGAAATCATCTATAGATCAAATAGTAATCCTACATATCATCAGACCTGTTGATTGAATGGCAGTCACCATTTTATATGAATTTTTTTAGATTTCCGAACAGCCTTTGATATAGTAGATAAAACAGTTTAATGGAAGTTGTTGCACCACTATAGAATCCCTCAGAAATTTGTGAACATCATTCAACGCTTCTATGGAAGTATGACGTGCCAAATAATACATAATAGTGAAGTGACTTAGCCATTCCTGGTCACTACGAGCATCATTACTGGGTAACAAGAGATCACAGAGCAACCAAGAGATGTATAGTAGTCTTTCACTCAAAAGTTATGAGGACCTTGACTTTGCAGATAACATCAACTCACTATCCCATATGCATAGAGATATGCAAGCCAAAACAAATGATCTCCAGGCATATGCAGAATTAGTAGGGTAGAAAATCAACGTTGAGAAAACTAAAACTATGGGACTCAACACACAAGAAATGCCAATAACCCTGTCTGGTATAGACATAGAAGAGATCTGATACTTCACGTGTCTTGGCAGCATTGTAAGTACTGCGAGTGGAACAGACCAAGACATATTAAAGCTAGAATAGCAAAAGCCAGATAACATACCTTTGTAACTTTGAAGCTGATCTGGAGAAACAGAAATCTTGCCCTCCAAACTAAACTTTGAATATTTAAAGCCATTGTAAAGCTAGTCTTACTGTATGAAACTTGGAGACTTAAAACCTTTCTATCCTCCAAAGTTTTCATAAACAGCTGCCTTAGACAAAATCCCAATATCAGATGGCCAGGGGAAAAAAAAATCACAAATGAACTCTGGAGGAGGATGAAACAGAAGCCGATAGGACAGGAAATTACAGAACGAAAATGGAGATGGCTAGTACATATATGTAAGAATGACCTGAATAACATCATAAGACAAGCATTGGACTTGAATGCCGAGAACAAGAGGTGACAAGGTAAACCAAGGATAGCA
This sequence comes from Terrapene triunguis, assembly GCF_002925995.2. Classification (NCBI taxonomy): domain Eukaryota; kingdom Metazoa; phylum Chordata; order Testudines; family Emydidae; genus Terrapene; species Terrapene triunguis. Next base: position 941,322 of record NW_020664540.1, on the reverse strand, counting down.
TGGAAATGCATAATAGAAGCAGAATTAAAAACCATCAAAATGGCATAGGAAGAAGCTGACTGCATCAGGAGACTGGCAAAGATGGAAGCAATGGTGAAGGCACTGTTTTTCTGCATGGAATAGAAAACCATGAGAGAAATTTCAAAATCTTGGCAGAAGTATATACAGTAACACTACATTAAGTGTTGTGCTCAGAAATTTAGGTGCAACTGTTGTTGAATTCCAGCATGAAACGAACATTTTGAAGAATGGCGTTGACCTCAATTCTGCCAAAGATTTTGTGCCATGCTGAAGAATGTGTTATGTACTTAGAGCTCTGAATTGTGGATATATCTGGAAGAGAGCCTGCTCCAGTTCAGTGTAGTGTTGGAATGCAAATATAAAATAGGATAAGATGAATTCATCTTTGTATAAAGAATGATACTATTGTTTATCTGCTTTTTGTTGTAAATATTGTTGTAAGATATTCAGTGATATATTTTCTAACTCATGTTTTGGTTGCAGCTTATTTTCTGATAGAGGCTCTTTAAGGAGTGTAATGCAGTCTGGTGCTGTAACCAGAGATATGGAGGACAGCTTGCAAATAGAAGCTTATGAAAGGAGAATACGAAAACTGGAGGAAGAAAAACTGGATTTGTACAGAAAACTGCAAAGTTAGTTGGGTACATTTACTAGGATTTGCAATTCAGGTGATGAAAAGCAGCAGAATGCTCGTAGTTTGACTGACATTTTTTCTTATTCAACTTAAGAATCTCCTGTACCGGATCCAGCTCATGATGAAATCAAGAAGCTAACTGAAGAAATTGAACGTTTGAACAACAAAATAGCAGGTAAGTGTCTGGCATGACTGGCAGATATTCTGTCTGGTATGCTTCAAGTAATAACTTAATTCTAATATTAATATCTCAGTAGCAATAATGCTTGGCTTTATCAATTTAAATTTAATTCAGTACAAATAGTTATTGATGAATGCTAATAAAAGGAAAGGATACTTACTGGAATGCTTATATTAAGCAGCATTTCAGTATTTACAAATAAACTCTTATCTTTTCCCTCAACGTCCGTCCTGAGCCCGATAGCACATATTCCACTAGGAGCCAAGAGAAGGAGGAGTTGGTTAATAGGTTCAGTTTGATATGTTCTGAATGTGATCTTTCTTGTACTTTTAATCTTGCTTTTTTCTCATGGAAAGAAGGGGCATTTTTCTGGTCTTAGCTACATTTAAGGGAAGCATTAAAAAGAAATTGTATGGTTGTTTTGAAGCCCACTCAATACATCTTCATCTAGCAGTGTCTAAGACTGACAAGTTGAAAAAGGCAATTACTCAAGTCTTACCTGAGAGAGAGTCAACTGTTGCATCCAAATCAATTATTTGAAACTATGCTGTTTGACCACCCTATTTTGTTCATCCATGTAAACATCTCCCAGAAAACATGAGATCAGTTTTAAAAGACTTTTTTAAAACGGGAATGAGAGCTACTTTTCAATTAGTGCTAGCTAAACTTTCAGACTTTTAATCTTAATGAAGCTTTACTAAAGAGAGACTCTTAGTTGCTATTACTATAAAGAAAGGAAGAGCAGAGATGTACGTTTGTTTGAGCAATCACTCTCAAATTTCCACAGCCCTCAATCTGTCATCTTCCACTTCATAAAAGCCTCCTCTCTGCCTTCCTTCCAGATTTCTTAGCTCAAATCAAATTTTTTCCTCTTCAGACATCCTCCTCACTGAAGATGTGAACATCCATGTTGATGTAGCACACAATTTCCTTGCCTCCAATTTCTGTCATCTTGACTCATTGGCTTCACCCCACACTCATTCATGGGAAAGTCCTTATCCTAGCCATGACTAATCTTCCATTCTTCCTACAACATTTATTACTTCAGTATCAATGGTCATTTCCTTAACAGTCTTTCTCTTATTTAGCCATCCTAAAATCTGTCCTAATTTGAGTACAGCTTCCTGCTTAAAAACCCATTCCTGTATTTTGCAAGATAGCATTAATTGACCCCCCCAAAACCACTGTTCAAACTTTTTCATCTGGAGAAATGTCGGTCTCCATGACACCAGGGCTCTTGGTAGAGACAGAAGAGTAAAAGTAAAAAAGAGGATGAATCCTTGGTGCACAAATGTTGGCTAGAAGGCTCTACTGAGTGGAGAGATGGAGAAGAAGAAATATTTAAACACTGTAACAAGTTCCTAGCCAAAGTTAGTGGTTTGTTCATGTAACATTGCTGTTTATGCTATTGGTGTAAATCTGGGAGCCAAGTATACTTAGTTTGAATTTCTGTACAGAACTACAGCATGAAGACTCCACACACAGGCTAAAAGGACTTGAAAAGCAGTACAGAACAATAAGGCAAGAGAAGGAGGACCTTCATAAGGTAATGGTCCGAATTGCATACCCTTAACGCTCACATCAGGTAGCTCAAGGATAGATTTGTCCAACTGGCAGTATTCCCTTAATGTTTGAAACAATGCTTTTCCATTTTGTTTGATATATCAGCATATTAGTCCACCCATTCATTTAATGAGTAATAGAGTGGCAAGATGAGTAATAGCTGTCTGAGGAGACATATATGTATTCTACATCGCATGTTGGTAGGTATTCAAGTAATTTAAAAAAACCATGCTTTCTTATTAGCATTTAAGGCATTCGTCTATTCATTTTTTTTAGTATGTTCATGATACCTCTCATGAAATAGTGGAAAGTTGAAAAGCCAGATAGTCAGGGAAAACAACCTAATTTTCCTTGGCCAATCCCAGTATAATTTATAAAGATTTGATGTATCCAGGAGTGTGGAGGATAGTTTTCTAACTGTTAAAAAAAATTGCTTTCCAAAGCAGAATCAGTTGGCTGTTCCTTTACTCTCAAGATCTTGGAATATCCACAGAATTTTTCAAATTGTAAATCTATGGCTAATAATAAATTCCAGATTTACTGAAAAGTATTTTATACAAATATTTAATTCAGTAAGTTTAGCTGGATAACTTTTCCTCACTGAGCCCACTGCCACTAATATAAATTAACATAATATATGGAGATATACCTATCTCATGGAACTGGAAGGGACCTTGAAAGATCATAGAGTCCAGTCGCCTGCCTTCACAGCAGGACCAAGTACCATCCCTGACAGATTTTTTTGCCCCCGATCCCCTAAATGGCCCCCTTAAGGATTGAACTCTCAACCCTGGGTTTAGCAGGCCAATGCTCAAACCACTGAGCTATCCCCCTCCCCCATTTGCAGTAAATGAAAATTTAACTTTTTTTGATAAAGGACCAATATGCCATGGCTATAGCATCTAAAGGATTTTTTTTGAAGATTGTTTTCCTGCTTTAGTGTGCAATACTACATATATTATATCCAGCGCATAATTCAACCCTTTTATGCTGTTCTTTTAAAAATATAGTAGAGTATATTAAGTGTTGCACTAAGACTCTATTATTATTATTATTATTTATTATTTCACCACAGTAGTTTAAGTATTTCAAGGTAACTAATTATACATGATGTGTTTTTAAAGTGTTACTCTTTATTTTCATTGATATGCTTTCAGATGGCTAGTGTTGGGCATTGGTTAGGGCCCTACCAAATTCATGGTCCGTTCTGGTCAATTTCACAGTCATAGGATTTAAAGTATTGAATCTTCTTCATAATTTTGTCTGTGGAATCTTGCATAAGATTTTCTTGAAGAATTTCACAATTTTGCTGAGCTCGTAGTGCTTACACCCATAGTTTGTGAGTTTGACTCTTGATCTGGTGGCATTGTATATACTGAAATTTTTGGGGTGGGTGTTTTTTTTGTTTTGTTTTTTTTTAAGCGTTGTGCCATTATGCAAGCACATGGCACTAAGATGAGAACTGCCTTGGGCTGGTGGTACATTTTGTGCCTTCTCTTCAGCCAGAGACTATTATGGAGATGGAATATCAGCAGTTGTATGAAAGGAAGTGACTAATTTGTGTGTACAAATCGAGAGACATGTGGAATAACAAAGCTACACAAAGAGGAATGCCAAATTAGAAGCAGCACAATATTTAAACTCAGACAGGATTTTTGTAAATTAGAAAAGTACATATATTGGTTAACTTTAAAGTAAAGACTGTTTGTCTTGTTTAGTGTGCTTTTTCCTTGGAGAGTAGATGTGGATTTTTCATGTTGTCTTTTTTTAATTTTACCAGCAACTTGTGGAAGCTTCAGAAAGATTAAAGGCACAGTCCAAAGAACTGAAGGATGCTCATCAGCAAAGAAAGCTAGCTATGCAGGAGTTTTCAGAGCTCAATGAGAGAATGGTAGACTTGCGCTCTCAGAAACAGAAGTTCTCCCGACAGCTTCGTGACAAAGAGGAAGAGATGGAAGTGATTGTGCAGAAAATTGATTCTATGAGACAGGAAATTCGTAAATCTGAGAGAGCCAGAAAAGAGGTAACTTGGCAAAATATTTAAGGCTAACATGTTTCAGCTGCTTCTTACACTTCACTTAAGTCATACTTAATAAAAGTAAAAAACTCAGTGTAACCATAATTTACCTTGGGTCTGTAAAATTGGCCTGACATCTCTAGCTCATTTTATTTCATTTACAGAGTACGTCTTAAATATTTAGTAGTTTGTGAAGGAGATAGTTTAGTGTTTTTCTCGTGTATTCTAATTGCTTGTAATCCAGTGAAAATATATTCTTGCTATATTCTCATCTTCTCCTTAAAAATGTCAAGAGATGCAGTCAGCTTGAAATCTAGTAAATTCCAAAGGTCAAAGCAGTTTATTCAGAGTACCCCTGCCGATTTCCTCTTTTAAATGTTTTACTTTTCCGTGGCTGTATGAAAGAGAGGGGAAACAGTAGAACAGACTAAGCAAAGTGTTCTGAAATTCAGGAAGTAAGCAAATTGGAAGTCATAGTTTCCTCATCATTTTCAATTAGCTATTTTAGTAGGTGTTTGTAACAACTTTAGCTAAAAAAAATAATCAATTAGTTCATTTTTAAGTTCACTACACAACCACCATCATTTTATTAGTAGTATTACCATATGGCTTGGGAACACTAATTGTGGAGCAGAATCCTGTTGTGCTGGGTGCTGTACAAACACAGAACAAAAAAACAGTCCCTGCACCAAAGAGCTTACAGTCTCAAGACAAGAGACAGCAGTTAAATAGACACAAAGGGAAGTACAAGGAAACAATGGGGCAGTGCTGGTCAGAATGATGGACAATATCAGTACCTCTGTTTTTTGTAGCATCATGACAAAGGAGTTTTAAGGAGGGATTTCAAGGAAGGATAATGAGATAGCTTTGTGGATGTTCACTGGGAGCTCCTTCCAAACAGGAAGGGCAGCTCCTCCCAAGCACAGAGGTGCTTGTTTGAAAATTTAAAAGGTTGAGCGATGAAGGCTGGAGCATCGTTGGCCAGTTGGTCATGGGAGGAGACATTTCAATAGTGAACAAATGATTGGGTGGTGGTAAATCAAAGGGCATTGTTATCCTCTTTGACCTCACCCTTTGTCTTTCCCCAAACATCTCGGCTGTGTCCAAATGTTGCTGCTTTTTCCTTTACAACATTTCAATCCAGGCCCTCATAATGTCCTGTATAGGTGCTTGCAAAACTCCTCCAATCTGGTTTCCTGACCCTCAAGTCCATTCAAAGTGCAGCAGCTAAAATAGTTACCATGATTTTGAACGTGTCATCCCCTTTTAAAATGTCTCTATTAGCTCCCTTCAAATTAAAGCTTATCCTACATTTTAGGCTATTTACAACTCTGCCCCTCTGCTTATAGACTCCTTCTTTAAGGCCAGAAGAGACCATCACAATCATCTAGTCTGACGACCTGCACATTGCAGGCTACAGAACCTCACCCACCCACTCCTGTAATAGACTTATCTATGCTTGTAACTTAGGCTAGGTCTACACTACAGCGGGGGGTCGACCTAAGATACGCAACTTCAGCTACATGAATAGCGTAGCTGAAGTGGCGTATTTTAGGTCGACTTACCTGGCTGTGAGGACGGTGGCAAGTCGACCGCTGCCGCGCCGCCGTCGACTCCGCTACCGCCTCTTGCCGCGGTGGATTTCCGGAGTCGACGGTAGAGCCATCAGGGATCGATTTTATCGTGTCTTCACTAGACGCGGTAAGTCGATCCCCGATAGACCGATTGCTACCCGCCGGATTGGCGGGTAGTGAAGACGTAGCCTTAGAGTTGTCTCTCCACCACCTTTGCTGTGGTTGATTGCCCATTTATCCACCCTCCAACAAGTATCTTTCATGCCACCTTTACCCATCAAGTGCTGTTCCTTAACTAGGCTGTAAAGTCATTTCCCTCTCCTCCTCCTCCTAATCCCTCTTCAAGACCCACTTCTACTGTCATTTCAAAGTGACCATATCTTCATAAGAGAAATAATTCATGGAAATATCATAATCACTTTATACTATACAATTTTATGAGACAGAATAGTCAAATACTTGGTATAAAAATACTTTCAAATTAACTGGAATAAAGGTGAGCATTTTAAGGGAAGCTGATTTGGATGTTGGTATGTGTTTTAAGATGCAACTGAACTATAAACTTAAGGGGCTTATCCTGTGCCATTGTCATTGCCACAGTGACTTACATACCTCACTTCTCCTATTATCATTAATGGGGGCTACATGATTTTCCCATACAGATGTTGTATGTTCTTGATTTATATTTGACTTTAACATGGGTTCTTCTTCGAGTACTTACTCATGGCCATCCCATATTAGGTGTGTGTGCTTGCCACAGCTCTGGTCCCCCTCCACAGATCCGGTCCAGAAGCCGAAAAAGCCTGAAAATCCTGGGTCTTTACGTCCCAGCCCTGGTGCGTATGCGGTTCAAACCACAGCACGCTCAGGGCTTGGGGAGTCAGCCTCGGCAGGACCAGCCCCCACAAATGAGTCAAGGGCTACAAGCGCCATCCGAGCCACCCGCCTTCATCCTCTGCCCAGTTGGACTCTACCCGTGCTAAGCAAGGGGCCAAATGGTCATTTTGAGGGTGTGCCCGAGGGCGACCTACCAGACTATTCCCCGGATCCATCTGTCCCAGTGTTTTCTAACCGCCTTTTCCTTTTCCTCCCTGCTTGGACCTCTATAACCTCAGACCGATGGGTCCTCAGGACGATGGAGCAGGGTTGTAGCCTCCAGTTCCTTTCTACCCCCATTCCCTGTCCCTTTTCAGGGACCCCTCTCACGAGACTCTACTCGCACAGGAGGTAAAGGAGTTGCTACAGCTGGGAGCGGTGGAGGAAGTTCCTCTCAAGTACAGGAACAAGGTGTTCTTTTCCCAGTACTTTTCCAAATTCCAAAGGCCAAGGGCGGTCTACGGCGCATCCTAGATCTGTGAGATGTTAAAGTTCTGCCTGGTTTCCCTTCTTCTATTATCCCCTCCTGGATCTGGGAGACTGGTATGCCATCCTCGACTTGAAGGACACATACTTCTACATAGTGATCTTTCAAGGACACAGATGCTTCCTCCGGTTTACGGTGGGACCCCACCACTTCCAGTTTGCTGTCCTCCTGTTCGGCCTGGTGACAGCACCGAGAGTGTTTACCAAGTGCATGTCGGTGGTAGCGGCTTACCTTAGGCGTCGGGGTATCCAGATCTACCCGTACCTCGATGACTGGCTCATCAAAGGCAGCTCCAGTTCTCCAGTCCAAAGGGATATCACGGTGCTTCAAGCCACGTACTGCTCTCTGGGCCTACTGATGAACGACAAAAAGTCAACGTTCGTGCTGGTGCAGAGGATAGAGTTCATTGGAGCGGTCTTCGACTTTACCTGCGCCAGAGCGTTCCTGACGCTGGAAAGCTTCCACACGATGGCGAATCTCATCACAGAAGTCTCCACGTTCCCTTGGACTACAGCCAGGGTCTGTCTGCGCCTGCTGGGTCACATGGCAGTGTGCACTTATGTGATCCATCAGGCCAGGCTCTGGATGCGGCCCTGCAACAATGGCTGGGGACGGTCTATTCCCAGTCCCAAGACCCCCTGGAAAAGATCATTACCATTCCCCAGGTGATACTTACCTTACTGCAATGGTGGACCGACCGCGGGGCAGTCCTGGAGGGGTTTTCGTTCGACAACCCCTCTCACTCCATCGAGTAGGTTTCGGACGCCTTGGACCTTGGCTGGGGTGCGCACCTCGGCAACCTCCAGAGACCGAGGAGCTGGTCCCCGGAGGAGGCAAGGTTGCACATAAATGTGAAAGAGCTCTGAGCAGTCAGCTGGAATTCAGAGTCTTCCTGTCAAGCAAGGTGGTACGAGTCTTGATGGACAACACAGCTTCAATGTTCTGCATCAACAGGCAAGGGGGGAGCGTGCTCATTGGCTCTCTGTCAGACACTCCGTCTGTGGGACTTCTGCATCAGCCACGAAATCCACCTGGAAGCTTGTCACCATCCCGGTGTGAAGAATATGCTGGCGGACCAGCTCAGCAGGGACTTCTCCTCTCACCACGTGTGAGGTAACCTGCATGATCTTCCAAAGGTGGGGAACTCCCCAAGTGGACCTGTTTGCCATCAGGCTAAACAGGAAATGCCACCAGTTTTGTTCTCAGCAAGATCTGAGCAAGGGTTCCCTCTCCGATGCCTTCCTCCTGTCATGGTCAGGGAGCCTGATGTACGCGTTCCCTCCGATTCCACTCATCAGCAGGGTCCTGGCAAAGATCGAGACACAAAGTGCAGGTTGTTGTGATCGCCCTGGCGTGGCCTCGCCAGCATTGGTTCGGCACGCTTATGAACTTGTCAGCGGCCCCTCCCTGGCCCCTGCCCAACTTCCCAGACCACGGTCAGCTCCTACATCCTAATCCCGAGTTCCTCCACCTCTTGGGGTGGATGCAGTGTGGCTGAACCTGGAGGAACGGGCGTGTTCAGAAAGAGTCCAACAGGTCCTCCAGCCTTCAACCAGACTGACTTACCTGGCAAAGTGGACGAGGTTTTCCCACTGAGCGTCCGAACGTGACATCTCTCCCTCGTGTTCTTCCATACAGGCTGTCCTGGACTACCTGCTCCATTTGAGGAACCAGGGCCTGGCACACTCTTCCACCTTTTCCGCTTTTCACCTGCCGATCCAAGGACAGATAGTGTTTTCCCATGACATGACGGTCGAATTCTTGAGAGGGGCTCGAGAGAGACTTCCCACAGGTGCAGGCTCCTGTCTCGCAGTGGTATCTTAACTTGGTCCTCTCTAGGCTCACTGGCCCGCCCTTTGAGCTGCTGGGTTCTTGCTCCTTTTCCCATCTGTCATGGAAGGTCGCGTTCCTAGTGGCGGTGACATCGGCGAGACAGGTCTCTGAAATTAAAGCCTTGACCTCCGAACTGCCGTACATGGTCTTCTACAAAGACAAGGTTCAGCTGCGGCCCCATCCGGCCTTCCTGCCGAAAGTAGTCTCCACCTTCCATATCAACCAGGACATCTTCCTCCCAGTGTTCTGTCCCAAACCAAACAAGACCAGTGAAGAGAGGCGCCTTCACATGCTGGACGTCCGAAGGGCCTTGGCTTTTTATTTGGAATGTACCAAGCCTTTCGGTAAATCGACTCAACTCTTCATTGCTACAGTGGATAGGATGAAGGGCCTTCGGTGTCCTCACAGAGGATTTCCAATCGGATCACCTTGTGCATAAGGACCTGTAACAATCTGGCTGGAGTTCCGCCGCTGCTGATTGTCGGAGCCCACTCGATGAGAGCTCAGGCGTCTTCAGGGGCCTTCCTGTACATCTTCAGGGGCCTCCCTATCCAGTACATCTGTAGAGCCGCAACGTGGTCCTCTGTCCACACGTTCACAGCTCGTTATGCCATCACTCAGCAGGCCAGAGGGGACGCTGGGTTCGGCAGAGCTGTGTTGCAATCAACACATCCGTGAACTCCTACCCACCTCCAGGGGTACTGCTTTGGAGTCACCTAATATGGAATGGACATGAGCAAGCACTTGAAGAAAAGACAGGTACCTTTTCTGTAACTGGTGTTCTTCGAGATGTGTTGCTCATGTCCATTCCACAACCCTTCCCCACTGTCTGAGTTTCCGGCAAGAAGGAACTGAGGGTGGGGTGAGCCAGCAGTGCCTCTTATACCGTGCCATGCGGGTGTCACTCCAGCGGGCACCAGAGCCAGTCCCCTACGGATACTGCTGAGGGAAAAACTTCTGGCACCGGTGCATGTGGCAAGCACACACACCTAATATGGAATGGTCATGAGCAACACATCTCAAAGAACACCAGTTGCGGAAAAGGTAACTGTCATTATTATTCTTTTTTTTTTAAATTACCCAACAGTAACCCCACTGGCTGACAGAGTAGAGTGGTGGTGTTTGGACTACAAAGGGAATGAATCTTGCCTGAAAGACTTGTCTAGAAAGATAGTGGTCACAGTGTGGGCTGCAAGAGTTATAAGGATGGGAGGTAAAGAAGGAATCCTGCTGTTTCCAAGGACCCAAAAGCAGCCTGGAGGAGAGGAAAGGAGCAGAGTAGCTACAACTGTCTGCTTTGACATAATTTAAGATTTTTCTTTTTCACAGCTGGAAGCTCAACTTGAGGATGCCACTGCAGAAGCATCAAAGGAACGCAAGCTTCGTGAACATAGTGAGATTTTCTCCAAGCAGCTGGAAAATGAACTGGAAGCACTAAAGGTACCATTATTTAAAAAATGCAAGATATGGGGAAACAGATGCCCTTTTCACTACTGATACACGACCAAGCCTCCAATAACTTTGCTTATTTAAGGGTGTGCATTTGTGGCACTTTGTGTCTAACTGAATCGGGCTTTCATAGAAACCTGACACAGCCTCTTGTTATTGATGTTAATCTCTTGGCTTTTGCCTGTCCACATTAAATCCTAACTTTTTAAGCAACACTAGAAAAATCTTGGGTCGTCTTTTCCTGATAATTTTCACTCTCTTGCTTTTGTAGCTAAAGCAAGGAGGCCGTGCAGCAGGTGCCACATTAGAACATCAGCAGGAGCTTTCCAAAATGAAGTCCGAGCTAGAAAAGAAAATCTTGTTCTATGAAGAGGAGTTAGTCAGGCGAGAGGCATCCCATGTCTTGGAAATAAAAAATATAAAAAAGGAGGTGCATGATTCAGAAAGCCATCAGCTAGCACTGCAGAAAGAGATCATGATGCTAAAAGATAAATTGGAGAAGGCAAAACGAGAGAGGTAAGGGTCTGTATGAAACCACTTTGCTGGAGAAATTCCACCCCTCCCCGCCCCCCCCCCCCCCTTCTCTACTGTAGTGGGATTTTGGGCACACAACTCCCCTAGCGCCTTTTGAAAATACCAACCACCCCCAGTGGTCTGTAAAGTTGTAAGTTCTCTATTTTTTCCTCAGGCACAATGAGATGGAGGAGACTGTAGGAACAATAAAAGAGAAATATGAACGGGAAAGAACCATGTTCTTTGAAGATAACAAAAAGTTAACAACGGAAAATGAAAAGGTAATTAGTATGGCCATTGTTTTGGAACAAAGTACAATTGCTCTTCTTGAAAACTAGTGTTCTGTTCTTCACTTAAATCTTGTTACCTTTTATGTCACTCTGATATTGTGATAGTTCTCTATAAAACTCGCTGACCACAGAAGAAACCATAAACGTGCTTTAAAAATGGGATTTTTTCATTAGTATGGATAGGAATAATTCCGACTGTCACACATGTATGTCACGGACCTGGGCAAATCACTTTCTTCTTGTAGTATACAGAGGCCACTTACACTTGTGGGATTGGTGCCTCCTAATGTTGAGTGGTGGAATTTTATGAAGAGCTGTGCACTGGGGATTTTCACCCCCTCACTCCCCCATGAAGTATTCCAAGGGTATAAAAGGGGCTGATACCAACTACCCCCAAGCTTGGATTGCACAGTGTCTTTGACACTCATCGGTCTTTCTATTCATTTCTCCAGTTCACATTTCCTTTGTTTGAAGTGGCATGTGAACCTGAGTACTGCTAGACCTGGAAGTTGCACTCATAGAGCCTGGAAAAACATTTTCCGAAGGTTACATTGATTTGGCAGAGCTTTTTAATATCCTCGAGTGGTCTTGTTTGTGTATATTCCACATGCATAATGAGTTTGAAAGTGACATAAATTGCAGATGAAAACTGATCACTTTTCATTTCAGCTTTGTTCCTTTGTGGATAAATTAACAGCACAAAACAGGCAGCTAGAAGATGAGCTCCAAGACCTGGCAGCAAAGAAAGAATCGGTTGCTCATTGGGAAGCTCAGATTGCAGAAATTATTCAGTGGTATGTAGTATTCCAGATAGCAATCTTCAGCTTTTGAAATACAGATAGGGCCTTTAACATAACCAAGTCTTCTGTGAATTTTGAAAATTAGTGGAAAACTATACATGGATGTGGTTGTTGATCTGTTTTGTCTTTTGTTTACCAGTGTATTAAGTAGTAGGATTTTTTCATTTTGCAGCAAATTACTGCCATAGAATATTAAAGGCACAAGAAGACGATTTCAGTGTCAGTTCAAGTCAAAATTTAAAATGATTATTAAATCATGAAATCACGATCCTTGGTTTCCTCGAATTTTCTGACTAATTCACTCAGGGCAACTGCCAGAACTTACAGGGTTCCGGATAAGCAGGAGACCCAAAGCAGGAGACTACCTTGTAGCAGTTCAGTCTCCAGGGTCATCGCCTGCAGCCCCCAGAAGACTCAGGACCTCTTATATTTCCTTCTTTGATTTTTAGTGTTCCCACCCTCACCCAGACAAGCACTTGCATTCAGAAAGATAGCCTCTCTCTCGCACACAATTTCTATTCATTAGTACCTTACTGGTTTGACAGGCCATGTGCAAGTGTTTCAAGAGTGTAAGAACATAGGCAGGCATGCAGGCATACACGCATTCATAAAGGTGTGCTCACATTCTTCCTCCACCTGAGGCTCAGTGGTGATGGAGCCTAGGTCTAACGATCAGTGCTTCTCAGAAAGAAGAGTTCCTTATCCCTGGAGTGACCTTTAGGCTTGAAAAGAATCTTTCAGCTAGTGAAGTAGAGAGGAAAGGGGCGCTGAGGGCATGTTTATATGGTTTTCTGGGCACTGAGAGAGGGGACTTGGGGGAGGCCCATAGAAATCAGCTTCTGGCTGTTCATGGAGCAAGCAGATCAGGCTCCATGCAGTAGTAGTGAAACACAGTATGGTTCCTGTTGAGTTCTAGAGGGGAAGCTATCATGCAACACCTGGCAGCATCCAGGGGTAGGGGAACCAGCTGGAGGGAAGTCCTAAAGGAGGCACAGCTAGGCTCCATCCTGGGCCTGGCAATTTCCCCAGTGCTCTATCCCTGCTTGTGACCCTAAATTCAGTACAAATACTCTGTTGATAGTTGGCAGCAAGATGACTTGTTTCAAGGTGCATTAGCCTGAGAATCAAAGTTTTATATTTTCTCCAGCTTCTAAACAAGGTCTTGCTTAAGTAACTGCTTTGTAATTGCACTCTAGGGTAAGTGATGAGAAGGACGCACGTGGATATCTTCAGGCTTTAGCTTCCAAGATGACAGAAGAATTAGAGTCATTGAGAATCTCTAGTCTGGGCTCAAGAACATTGGTAAGTCAACAGTAAGCATTCAGAAGGCTTTCTAATTCTGGATGCCTAAAATGCTTAATACTTGGCTTCATTTACTTCCATGTTCATTTAGAAATCCTCTTATTTATCAAGAAAGGGTATATGCAAATAGCCAGAGGTGTTTTCTAATAAAGACTGTGTGGTTTGATTATCCTGTCTACTTTGTCCCATTGTGTGTGAATCCCAGTTACACCACTGTGACACTTCATGGGATACCCAGACCTGTGAGTCGCCTTGTTACCATCTTCTCTAGAGAGAGGGAGTCTTGTAGTAGTGCAGTGTCAGCTCCCTGACACTGCCAGCCTTTCAGCCACTCTCTCCTCAGTGCTTATGCCAGCCCTTCCTTCCCCAGGCAGGTTAACAATAGGTGCACCGAATCTCTTCGAATCACTCCCCTGTGCTATGCAGCCCCTGACACTGACTACTCACAGAAATTCCAAATCCTCTGCACCCAAAGGTGCAGCGTACCCAAGTTTACCAGTTTTACCTTAAACCACCACTCCTGTGAACCACACAACACTTGTGACCACTTATGATAAAAGTTGATTTATTTAAATAAGAATAAAGATTTAACTAGAAACACGAGAGTGATGGAAACAAGTGGTTACAATATAAAACAAAATCATAAAAAGTGAACCTGAGTTTGCACTTATGAATAGTTACCTTTCCTATATAATAAAGTAGATTTTTCTCACCAAAGTTCCATCTGTTGCAGAGCTGGCTGGTTTCTCAAGAACCAGGGTTCAAAATTTCATGAAAGAATCCCCCCTCAGCCAGGGGTTTTCCTCAGTGAGTGGATAGAGTGCTTTTGCCTATTCTGGTATACTGAAACCAGCCATTTGTTTCTGCTCACAGGTCGGGCGAACCCCTGCCTTGTTGTAGAGTGTCTTTTCTACCTTTAAATGGTTTTGCTGGTTTGTAGTGTCTGGTGTTTTTCCCCCATTGACTTTTCTGGCATGTGCAAAGGTAGACAATGAAACCCTGCCTTACATTGTCAGCTGACAAGGGAGGAGTGACAACTCCCTCTTGCTTGAATAGATCATCATTGAGACACATTACCTTGTGGTGACTGATTTATGATAGAATCACAGGACTGGAGGGGACCTTGAGAGGTCATCTAGTCCCATCCCCTGCGCTCATGGCAGGACTATGTATTATCTAGACAAGAGGTTCTCAAACTGGGGGGTGGGAGGGCTCGTGAGAAGCATTAGACAAAAAACACTGCCCACATTTTACCCGCAGCAATAAATAACTAGCAACGCTGATTCCTCCAGACGTATCAGGTCTTCAGATGGTGTGGTGCATTTTGATGGATTTCTGTTGAGCTTGTCTAGCGTTATATAAAGTCATTGCCATCTGTATGTTAATCAATTTGCTACAACACAGTGTGGACGTCTAATTGTAAGCATTGACCGCAATCACAGTTTTGCTTTTGCTCTTATTACAATGGATCGTTAGCTCGGTTTGAATCAATAACTTACTGTGTTTAATATTTCATGAGTTTCATGGGTTTTTGTATTGGTATATGTTCTTGTGTGCCTGGGGACGTAAACTACTACTACAAAGCAGGGGGGCACAATTAAATAAGTTTGAGAATTGCTGACCGTCCCTGACAGATGTTTGTCTAACCTGCTCCTAAAAACCTCCGATGACACAGATTCCACAACCTCCCTAGGCAATTTATTCCAATGCTTAACCACCCTGACAGTTGGGAAGTTTTTCCTAATGTCCAGCCTAAACCTCCCTTACTGCAGTTTAAGCCCATTGATTCTTGTCGTATCCTCAGACACTTAAGGAAAACAATTTTTCTCCCTCCTCCTTGTAACAACCTTTTATGTACTTGAAAACTGTAATCATGTCCCCGCATAGTCTTCTCTTCTCCAGGCTAAACAAACCCAATTTTCCATCTTCCCTCATAGGCCATGTTTTCTAGACCTTTAATGATTTTTGTTGCTCTCCTATAGACTTTCTCCAATTTGTCCACATCTTTCCTGAAATGTGGTGCCCAGAACTGGGCACAATACTTCAGTTGAGGCCTAATCAGCACAGAGTAGAGCAGAATTACTTCCCATGTCTTGCTTACAACACTCATTGTTCCTTTAATAATATCCATCCGTACATTTCTCAGTGATTGAGTCATGACCAGTTACGAGCTTTCTGTAGATACCTTACATGTTGTTCTTTATGGATAAATAAGACATGTTTGCTGTAGTGAGTTTGTCAGGTCTGAGGTGAGAGCTGATTGCGAAGGACAGGGCACCTTTGCGCAGGGGTCTCTGTGTCACACAATCCGAATTTGATAAAATCCTGTATTTTGCTTGTTGCTAATACCTGCCGTTAATTGCAAACTATGCCTTTAAAACAAGATTAAAGGGAAGAGTCAATAAAATAAACACTTCTAAAAGAAATAAAAGGGAATATTTTTAATGCACCGTACCCCAAAAGGTTTAGACACATAAATGAATAATAGCCATTTGCCCTGACAGTAGTAGTAGTAAAACTACAAGGGGTTTCATTCTTCATGCTGCATGGCATAAGATGATCAACATTTGGGATCAGGAAGAAAGTTTTCCTTATGGGAAAATGTTAAGCAGCTAGTTATATTAATTTATATTTCATAATTTTGCCTAGCGGTCCTAAAGAAAGGAGCCCTGCTAAGGAAAGCTTACAGTCCTAAGGGCAAAATTCTCTCTTGTCCTTGGTACCTGGTAAGTCCAAGAATGGGGAAGGAAAGCGTCTTCATGGGGCCTCTACTCACCCAACACACTGGTCAGCACACAAGGGAAAAGTAACCTGCTACTGGTTTATACTGGTAACCATAGGCATAGTCTGACTTCTGTATTTGGAGGGGCAATGCCCCCATGCTCCCCAGTCTCCGCCCATGCTAGTAACAGATTACATCCCTTTTTCTTCCCCACTTCAGAGTAAGTGGGGAGCAAGAGAGCAAATTGTGGCTTGTAATTTTCTTCCTGATCTACTCAGGCAGCACAGCTGTGCACCACCCCGCCCTTGCTTGGGGTAGAGAGTGAAGTGTAAACTAACCCTAAGTGAAGACAAGCGCAAGAGGAGGAAATGGCAAATTAACGGCAGACAGTGACCATTTGCTTTTTGCCTACTGTCAAAATATAAAAAGCGGATGACATACTATAACAAGGCTGGTTTCATAGACTTTAGCAAATTTGCTCTAAATTAATAATCATGTTTTTGGAGCAGACTTCAGGTATATATGGAAATGAAATAAGGCATTGCCTTTCAAATTGTGGTTCTTGGACTACTGAGATTCTTTGGAGCACTTTCAGCTCTCCCCAGGTCACCAGTATGTTAAAATAGTGTTGCTTTCCTTCATCTCAGCTGCTAAACTTCATTAGAGAGCAAAAAATATATTCTGTTTCAGTGTAAGAAATTGCTGCAGTTGCCATGGGAATTTTATACGGTTTTATGATCTTGAGTGGGTGGATAGGTGTCCATGAGACCATCTCTATTAAGTTACAGTCCACATTATGAAAATGTTTGAAAACCTCTATAATAAAAAAAAAAAAACCTGAAAAATTATCTTTCTTAGAAAATCAAAAATACCATTTTCTGGTAATAAAATGCAGAGGAATTAATCCATATCTTAGATTAGTATATAATGTACAACAAGATTAAAAAATACATGTATTGTCTTTAGGTTTCTCAAAGAGACGCTAACAACTTAAAAGCCTTTTGTTGTAAACAAACTAAAGTTTGTATCTGTCAGTAATAACACACCCTTGATTGACTGTGAACATTCTAAAACTCCAATTTCACTCTTTTTAACTTTTCTCTCAGCCTGGACAATGAAAATAAGTGAAGTCACTTTCACCTTTGTTCATAGTCATTTTCATTTTCAAGTTTTTAGTGTTGCAGGGTTTGGATTTCAGGCACTGCAGATGAACCATTAATTGGTTTAAAACTACTGACTGAACACTTTTATTGGTCGTGGCTTTTTATAAAAGCCTGTTTTATAAAATTTAAATATTGGGCCAGTTTTGACAGTGTCCATTTAAACTCTTTCATCATAACAATGAAAGTGTTAGTATGTGATTTTAAATTAAGATCTCTGGGGGAAATCTGGGGGGATCAGAGGTTCTGTGTTCTCTTTGTATTTGTGAACAAAGGAGGAAAATTACTTTAGAGAGTTGATGTTAATGTACAATAACTTACTCCAATAGGATCCACTTTGGAAACTGCGACGCAGTCAGAAGCTGGATATGTCAGCAAGGCTGGAACTGCAGTCTGCTCTGGATGCAGAAATACGTGCCAAACAGCTAATTCAAGAAGAGTTACGAAAGGTTAAAGATGCAAACATATCCTTTGAGAGGTAATAAATTACTGAAGCCTGCAGTCTTGTTCATCTGAACATTCTAACATGCTGAGTTACCCTTAATGTACCACTCTTAACTACCTGTTCAAATAACAAACACTTTTTAATTTACCCTTCTTTATGCCAAGAATCTTACACCCTAACAGAAAATGATGTGGTCTATTACAGGTTTCTTCCCCAACTTCATTTAAAAATTCTAAAGATTTCTTGAAGTAATTTTTAAGATAAAGCATCATGCCCAAATGAGTGGATTGATTGTAATGTGTGGGTCTTTGCCATGCAGGAGAAATGGGTTCTAGGAGTAGCATCAGAAATCCCCTTTCTTAGAGCAGTTGGAGAGATGATGGTGGTATGGGGGAGGGAAGACCATCCTACCCAGAGATTATCATCAGTTAGCTACCACCTGCAACATCACAGGGAGAGATGCAGATAACCTGAAGAACTCTCAGTCTAGCATGGTAGTGAAATTGTAATTCTCAGGAATGGTGGGCTGGGGGAAATGATCTGCCTTAAAAAGAAGGTTGGTGTTGCCAAAGCTAAGAGGAGAAAGGGGGACTACTGCCAGTAAAAACAAGAATATAAAATTATGTAGTAAATTTCTTGCCTTTCAAATATTTCATGGTTTTCATGTTGTTCTAGTAAGCTGAAGGAATCTGAAGCAAAAAATCAGGAACTGTTGGAAGAAATGGAGGGATTGAAGAAAAAGCTGGAAGAAAAATACAGAACAGATACAGGTAACTAAAGTTAGTATTAGAATTAATTTTGAGCTTATTATCTGTAGTGTTTTCTTTGAGCTAAATCAGCTAATTATTTTCTTTCAGGTCTCAAACTTCCAGACTTTCAAGATTCAATTTTTGAATATTTCAACACTTCACCTCTTGCACGCGATCTGACTTTTAGAGTGAGTTTTTACATCGTGACTACAAAAATGTGTCATGAGGATTTTGAATTAATTAGTTTATTCATGGCTAATATGCAGTAAATTAGGTTCTGACAAATGCATATGAAATATGCAAGATGAATTAAAAGTATGTAGCAAGTGCACATAGCCCCTATAATAGATGTCATGTAGCTAGGCATTAGTAGAGAAAGCAATAACTTTTTGAAATAGTTGCAAAACCCCACTTTAAGGTAATCAAAAGAACCAGGATATGAAAATGTCTGAGAACTTCTACTGGATAAATAATGCATTCACTTTTTCGGAACAGGCTTCACGTTAAAGTCAAAATTAAAGGGCAGCACATACAGCTGCTAGTTACATGGTTGCATCTGCTGACAAACTGGCTGATTTAAATGCATTGATGAGCTCCAAAGGGTGACCCATCTAGTATGTGAAATTATGTTGCCTCCAGGGTTGGGCTTCAATGTGGAGGTTAAGAGTAGATGGAACTGGAAAGAACTTCAAAGATGCGGAAGACCTAGCATGTTGGTCTAGGCCAAATAAGACTTTTTCAAGGTTTCTGTTGCACTGTAGCTCAGCTTTGTCATGACACACCCTCTGATTTTCTTTAGAAAGTTAATCATACAAATTGTGGCTTCGGTGTGTAAAGTTTGTCCATCCCCTGAGGAAACAGCTGTTAATTACTGCAGTGAATCACATTTCCTTACTTTATGAACTCTTGATCCTTGATACGTTTCTGGATATGTTTTGTATAACATTTTAAAACAGACAGTTAAGAATGAAAATCATAAGAAGTCTGATAGTGTAAAATAGAGGGGTGCAGTTATACTGGTTGGGATTAAATCCTGGTCTGCCTAGATAGATATTTGTATCTAGATAATGTTGTCATATGATTACTGTGCTTTCTATATATTTCTCACATTGTTGCTGTTGCCAAGAAGACAGGATCATGCTGTGAGATGTGCAATACATAAACCTGAATGTGTGCTATTTCCTATTATAGTATCTGTGTGCTAGTGTATTTACTATGAACACAGCAGGTCATTCTGTATACTATTCCATTTCCACCCCCCAGACATTCCTTTAAAAAAGGAATAGATGAAAAGCATATGAAATGTGCTGCTGCCAGGGTGTGAGTTCTTAGGTCGACTGACCTTGATAGTTTCTCATTTAAAGCAAATTGACATTACTTAGTCAATAAATGAGATTTTAAAGTTGAATCATTGTTTTTATAATTGAAATCAAATATATTACAAAGTGTAGGGCTTAAAAAATTAAATGCATAATAAACCAAAAGGCTACGTCATATATCCCGCCATAAATAAATAAGTGCTAAGGAAAGTTGAGTATCATTTTCTTACGAATTACAGTTAGAAGTCTGAATATTTTGATTAACAAAATTTCCATTAACTTTTTGAAGGTACCCTTATACGGCCCCCTGATCTTCCTGGTTATTTTGGTTTGTGTAAATATCAGTTTGCTGCATAAACATTCATTTAATTAGCCTACTAATAATCCCTCTGAAGTTTCTTATGGGTGATAAGTGATCATTTTTATCCCTCATATCTGTTACAACAAAGGATTCTCTTTCTTCCTCGTCTACGTCTTCTCTGCTAGCCTTTTGGGAAGAAGTAAGTTCTTGCTGATACATTTGTCTCCTTAATTTATGACCTATTTGTAAGACTGGCATCCTAAAACTAGCGGATTTTTTTTCTTCCTTAATAACTTTTTACTACAAATTAACCCACTAAATAGAAATAGTTGGTTTGTTTGTTTTTTTTAAACCTCCTTACAGGCTGACAATTTAAGATACTTTGACAATACAATCTTGGCTAAAGATGAATCTTGTTTACCATGGTAACATACTTTGTTTTACACAAGGATACAATTTCATGTTTATTTTATATTCCTCAGTCTAGCACTACCAATCAGCATATAACAAAATGTTAATACATATCTAGTGTAACTGTGAGTTATCTTCCAATCTAAAGTAGCTGAGGAGTGAGTATGACTCGTACTCAACGGCCTTTACTACTAATTACATTATATTTTATAAAGTTTAATCTGATGTTTGCTAATCATAATCTTCCCAATGTCCACAGAGTACAATAATATAATATCCTAATTCCCCACCCAGCTGTGGTAACTCTAGAATTATAGCACACTACCCCTTGTACTGGCAATTAGTAGTAGTTATTGTAAATATGTATTTAATAGAGGATGTGTGATGGTATTAGTTTCTAGTATTAGTGAAATGTGTTGTAATTATTGTTAGAATTCCAAATGGTAACAAAATTCTATCTATAAAATTCTTGAAATATTGTTTAAATACTAAAAATAAATTGGATGAAGTCACTTTAAGAAATTATGTTTGGATCAGTGGCTTCTCTGCATTGTAAAAATCCTACTGTAGTAAATATTTCATGGTTTGTTGTCCAAGAAGCCTGGCTTCCTCTCATACCAGCGTACAAGAATGTAGGAGCAACATTCAAATATGTGATTGGTGGAGTCCAAGTATGTTATGAAGGGTCTTTCTTGGATTTCAGGGAGAAAGAGGCTGATGTTTATGGCTATTATGCCACCTACCATTTGGGAATTTTTAAAATATGATACTTCCATTTCTACAGTTTTGCTATCATTTAGTGGGTCTGATTTTTTTATTTTTATTTTTTAAGAAACAGACGTTACATAGCATTTATAGACATTAGCAGTGCTCTTAATGTTGTGCTTCACAAACTATTTTTGATCTGAGTTGTTAATTGTAACCATTCTAGGATTTATTTCATGTTGATGCAAGAACACTATAGTATTAATCTAATTTGTTTGCTAACATTTTTTGCAGACAAGTTCTATTAGCGAGCAGGAAACACAAGGTCCCAAACCAGAAGTCTCACCATCCACTTCTGTTATGACTACAGAACAGCAGCAAGAAGTAAGACCTCTGGTATTTTATTATTCAGAGTAATTCACTTAGGTCTTAGACACATCTGGTTTGTTATAAATGTATATCACAGACATTACTCACCATGAAGAGGCTTACTCCATCCTTGAGTGTTTGCTTATTTGCAGACATGTGTCATTGTTATAAGCACACATGCTTTGAGAACAGTTGCAGGTGGAACCTTTCCCCAGTCTCTACGTATGTTGATGTACTCCATTTTCATACCCATTTTTGTATTGCTGCTTGTTTGTTATTATGCAGGCTTTCCTATGAGTGCTTTAAGATGTAATTCATTCACAGTAAACCAGGAATGGCAATACGTTCTAAAATTTAAACTCTTACTCATCCTCACAAATTTTTAATAACACCCCAATTGTAAAACAAATTATTGAAGCCTCATTTTGCTCAACTGCAGTTTTTTGTGATTCAGGAACCAATACGGCTTCAGAGGATGCCTGCTGTTCCCTCCCCTACCATTCAGTCCATTTCTCTAGCTGTACCAAAGGTAGGGGGACCTTGTTCACTTTATTTGTAAGAACTAAAGAAAAGAGATGCTTTATATAAATTAGCCATCCATATGTTTGGGTTTGTCCTGTCTGCTGTTAATTTGTAAGCCTATTTTTAATCCATATTCCTAAGTAATTATTATTTAAGTCTTTAGTTTTGTCAGAGATGAGAAAAATTTATTTTGGATTAGTTAGTAGATTTGGGGTTTTTATTTGTACTAGAAATACTTGTCTGCTTCTGCTGCTAACATGGGTGTGTCTTTCTTAAATTGGAAATAAAAGAATATACAACATGACTTTGAGAGAAAGTTTCGTCTTGCAGGACTTCTGACAAGTTTGTTAGTTACAAGAAAACAGTATTTTATAATTCCCTCAAGCTAATAACATAAAGATAAACATATCCTATGGCGATAGGAGTTGATGGGTCTGCCTTATCATGTAGCTTTATTTTATCCTGAATTTATCTTTCAGCCTAAAGCTCACCAACTCAATATCAAGTCCTTTTCAAGCCCTACTCAGTGCAGTCACTGCACATCTCTCATGGTGGGATTAGTTCGACAAGGCTATGCCTGCGATGGTGAGTCAGTTAAACCATTCTGAATTTTCAGTCATCTAACCTAAAAATCATTCCCGACTTATGCAAAATTCAACCTACACAAGGTGTTCTGGAACGGGGGGAGCGTCTGTCTGTATGTATGTTCGGCAGGCAATTTCAATTGAATTCATTGGTCTCCTGATTCCAAGAGTAGAAAATATGCATCACCTATTAAGATGAATTCATCTTCATAACATGATTTCATTATAGATTTTCTTTTTTGTTCTCAGTGTGTTCATTCGCATGCCATGTTTCCTGCAAGGACAGTGCGCCTCAGGTCTGTCCTATACCCCCTGAGCAAG
Source organism: Terrapene triunguis (assembly GCF_002925995.2). Taxonomy (NCBI): domain Eukaryota; kingdom Metazoa; phylum Chordata; order Testudines; family Emydidae; genus Terrapene; species Terrapene triunguis. Next base: position 918,174 of record NW_020664540.1, on the reverse strand, counting down.
CCAAAAGGCCTCTCGGAGTAGATGTGCAAAGAGGGATAGGAATGGCGTACAAAGGTTATGTTAGGGTAAGAATCTTTTGACCTTGGACATGAGTGATATTTTTCCAAAGTATAACTGCAAACTTAAATTGCAGATGCTGTTTGGTCTTGTATTGTAGCTGGAAACCCTAACTATGTTTAACTCCATCCCCAGATTGTGCTAAAGCCCTGGGTTGCGTACAATTTACACTAATGCCCTTAATGCTAATCCTTGAGAAACAGGTGGTTTTACTTGGCGGACTAGAAGTTGGCTGCTGAAATTGCCACAAACGTAAAAAAGAAAAACCTTCTTTGAGGGAAAAAGAATTCTTGCTATGGCAGAGAGAAATGTAGACTAAAAAAGTAAACTCTGTCACCAATTTGGCATCTGTGGAATCTCTGAAAAGACATGTCCTGGGTTTACCACTTGAAAAGTTGAAAGTATTTATTAAACCTGGACAGAGAATGGGGGAACTTCATAAAGAAATGTTCTGCTTTTCTTTGAAATTTCATGTACACTGACACTTTTCCACCAATGTTAATTATAACCAAAATTTGGTGTTCAGGTTCATTTGACTCTCATGCGAGTCTCCACGCCTTTCTAAATTTCCTCTCTTCTTATGTCTATATAACCATTTTTACATATAATGAACAATCCATTATTTACATGCAGGTTCCAAAGCCTACAGGAGTTAAGAAGGGGTGGCAGAGGGCCTATGCAGTTGTCTGTGACTGCAAACTATTTCTATATGATGTGCCTGAAGGAAAATCCACCCAGCCTGGAGTTGTTGCAAGTCAGGTGTTGGATCTCAGGTTTGTGTTGCCATGGTAGTTAGAAAACTTCCATTTATTTTTTCCTATATCAAGTGCCTCTAAGCAGTATATAAGAAGCTCTTGTAACATAAGAGCTCTGTTCTGAAATGATTTATGCCTCCTATACATGGACTTACGGTTAATTTAAGCAGTAAGAAGTGGTGTGACACTTCATTTTCTTTGAAATCACATAATGTTAGTGTGTTCTCCTAGAGTTTGATGTGTGTCTTGGGGAAACTCATCAAGATAAAGTAGGGCACAGGGGATGTGCAGGCTGTGAACAGGGAAAGAGCTATCCCAAACAAGCAAATTATAGGTAACACATAGCTAGCAATTTCAGGAACCTTGGAAAAACTGAGTACATTAAAGCAGTTCTCCAGGAAGCTTTGAGTTTGCCAATTTAGACTGTAGATTACCCCAGCACTCCTTGACTTTATTGGTTACAGACATCATGTTTTTACATCTAACTGTTTTCTTTTAAGCACAGGAGACTTTTTTCCTACAACAAGCCGGTTATTTCTCTCCATTTTTTACCCAGTAAACTAAAATAAAATTTCCCTTGGTTACGATGCAGTAAAAGTGGCACATCCTGTAATGTTAAACACCTTTATGCCTTTCTTTAGTGTAGAATCTGCTTACACAACTCCCTTGATGAACGATCCCCTCCAATAAGGCCTAGTGCCATAGAGTGACAGATACTCTGCTCTTTCCTCTCAGTAATTCTGTTTGAGAGTTGACACTGATGATCTCCTGTGCATGTGACATTCCATAGCGTTCAAGAGTAGAAATGTGAGGCACTGCAAATAACATTCACATTAGTAGATTGCCTGAGGCAGCTCAGCCAGACGTTACTCCTAGCAGTGCTTTATCCATTGGTGAAAGGTTGCCTCTTTGGGCTTATCTACACTGGAATTTTTAGTTGTGTTTTAACACAAGTTGACCAATACAGTGTAAGTTACTGTGTGGACAGGACACCAAGGTTTGTTCCTGGTTATGTTTAACTATGGTAGGAGCAAATAATGCTGTCTGCTTACATTTACAATGCAATTAAAAATCCCAGTATAGACAATCCCTTTATAGAAGGACACCATCTAAAGTACATGAGTTTGTGATTTACACTGTTCGTTTCTATGATCACAAAAAGTGGGAAACTAGCTGCTTTGAAAATCTAAATATTCCCTTATTTTAATCCAGCAAACAGACGAGATATGTTGCTTAATCCTTTGAATATAGGCTCTGCAAATGTTCTTACCTTGTTACACTCTTAGGTGTGAATTGTTTATATTTCTAATGTCGTCTTTGGCTTCAAAGAGCAACTAACTCTCTCCAAATCATTAGGGTAATAGTCCTAATCAATCACTGACATTCCAGTAGACTGCGTTGAGCATGCCTGGAGCCCATTGACTTCAATGGGCCCCCACAGATGCAGCAGGCCCTGCTGTAAAATGCAGGCTCTGGACCTAAAATTGTAAACTCTTTGGGACAAGGACTGTCTTTTCTTTTCTTTCTGTTCATACAATTCCTAGCACAACAGAGCACCAATCCTAATTGTGGCTTTTAGGTGCTACCACAATACAAAATAATAGTGATAGTTGGCACTCAGTTGAGAAGGTTTCTCTAACAAGTTGTGTTAGCCTGTTAGTGATTATATTTTTTGTTTTCTTACCAGAGATGAAGATTTTTGTGTGAGCTCTGTCCTAGCATCAGATGTAATACATGCAACCCGTAAAGACATCCCTTGTATATTCAGGGTATGACTGTTTTAATTTGCTCTTTCTTAGGAAAAAATGCATGTTTAATATTAGTGTTGTATTTTCATTGTTAATTGTCATCCATATATATGCTTACAGTTCCCAATTACCATTTAATGCACAATATGATATTTATCAGTTTGCAGAAGTATCTCAAATAACACGTTAAAAGGAGTTTCTAAAGGTGGTGGAAAGGGTTATGGCATTCTTCTTAAAGGTGAACCATGAAATGCAAAAGATTTTTGTGTGTGCTCTTTATGATCTATAAAATTGTCATGTTTAAATAGTTTCCTTTATTTTAAAAATAAGTGGTTTTGTTTTGGTTTTTGGGTTTTACATTGGAATGATCAGATCCTGGTTTTCCTCTCTTTGCTGTGGAGAATTCTGGCAACAATCTTAGGGACTTGCATGGTGACATCGCAGGGTAAAACCTGAGCTGTGGCTTGCCAGACTTCCACTTGAAGCATCCCTTCCTTGTCACTATTTCTGATTACCTAATGTAAAAACCACATAAGGAATACTTTTTAAAACCATTTAACAATCATATTTATATATTCTAGAAGATCAATAAAGGGAAGAAATAACTTTCCTTAGTTCTCAGTTCACCTTTTAATGTATTTATTTGGTCATCTAAGGACTTTGTACTGAACAGATTGTTTTAGTTTTTTATAGATCATCTTTAATTTGGAACAAGATGAACATTGTGTCTTTTAAAGACAAAAAATATTCATTGCTTTTAATCTCTTGAGTTTTGCATCTGAAAACATTAATTTCTCCAAGTATATCTCTGTGATCCTGTCCATTAAGATGGAGTCCCATATCCATGGAGCACAGGAGTAAAAGAGCAGGCAATCCCAATCACTTGTTCCCATCCCCTAAGCAAAGCTGTGAATGTTCTGTGTCGGAGAGGCAGCAGAGGCAGCTTAAGTGTGCCTGCAGCTTTTTTAATTCAGTGAGAATTTGCACCTGTATTTACTGTTTTTTCTCCTTTCTTACTTTTTTTCTTACACTTCCTTCCAACTTTTAAAATTAATTTTCTGCCCGCTCCCCTCTTCTCAGTGCAGTGAGTGGATGTTTCTGGGTCGGGGGGTGGGGGGGTGAGGAGCGATCTTTTGAATATGGCAGTCATGCTGTGCAGAGTGCTTCATGAGATCCAGACATGCAAAGCACACAGAATGGTCTTGCCTGAGTCCGTACTCTGTAACCTCTGTGCTCACATCCCTGAATGTAAGGCTCTGTCTGGCTCAGAAGGGGAAAAACTTACCACCACAGTGTCTCCCAATAAGAACACAGTAAAACTGACTAGCCACAGTGGAGAAGAGCAGAAAAGAATATGCCTCATTCCTCAGTCAGAAAGAAAGACGAGGAGGAATTTGACCTTCAAATAATTCAGAAAATAGCTTTTTTTTTTTTTTTAATTATTTCCACAATCAGTTAGTTATACTCTCTGGTTCAAGGGCAATATCCAAAAAGACTCCTTTCCCAGGCATATTAGAAAACATTTCCCTAGGAGCTAGATCTGTCCCAAATGGTGCTCAGGAAAAGATGCAGTCAAGGGAGCCAAGACCTCAGTTTTGATGTGGCAGTAGAGACCCATGAACCTCCCCTCATGCCACTTGCGGCACCCCATATCGTCTTTGGGGGCCATCTTGCCCTATGTGTCCACAATTGGGGCAAGATCACCACAGACAGTTGGGTACTGGAGATCATCCACCATGGATACTGCATAGAATTTCTCTCATTCCCGCTGCATCTGCACCCACCCCCCCCAAATCATTCCCCCCCGCCCCTCTTGGAGTTCCTTCCCATCAACGCATTCTCCAACAAGAAGCGAATGCTCTCCTCCTCAAGAGAGCCATAGAGCATGTCCCACCTCACTACACAGGACGAGGCTTCTACTCCCCATACTTCCTCATCCTGAAGAGGGGAGGAGGGCGCCACCCCATTCTCGATCTTCAGGTGTTGAACATCTTTATCAGAAAGTTCAAATTCTATATGGTGACACTGGCACTGATTATCTCATCCCTCCCCTAGGGAGCCTGGTTCGCGGCTCTCGGCATGAAGGATGCCTGCTTCCACGTGGACATTCACCCAGCCCACTGTAAATTTCTCCATTTTCCGATAGGGCACCATCACTACCAATTCCAGGTCCTCCCTTTCAGCACAGCAATGGCTCTGCAAGTGTTCACAAAGGTCTTTGCCATGGTGGCTGCCCAAATGCAGTGCCTCGGCTACTCAATATATTTCTGCCTAGACGACTGGCTCCTTGTGATGTTACAACAAGAAGTCACCCCCATCATCCTTACCCTTTGCATTCTTCTGGCATCTCTAGGTATTTGCATCAATGAGGAAAAATCGGTGTTGATACCTACACAGATGGTCCACTTTATTGGAGCACAGCTCAACTCGAGCATGGCAAGGGCCTTTCCTTCCAGCAGGCCAATTTGCAACACTGACAACCGTTATCGCAAGCGGTCTGCCATTGTCTCTCTCTTCTTGGCCATACGGCAGCCTGCACCTACGTAACACTGCATGCACATGTGCACATGCATTGCCTCCAGATGTGGCTCCTCTCTGTCTACAGACCCAACGCGGACCATATGCAGGTCAGGGTCATAGTTCCCCAGACAGCGCTGGCCTCCCACACATGGTGGACCAATCCTTCAAAGGTCATGGTCGCACCCTCCCATCTCAATGACTGCCATCACAACAGACATCTTCCTGGCAGGTTGGGGAGCTCACCTGGACCGTCACACAGCCCAGGGAATGTGGATGTCACGGGAAGCCAGGATGCACATAAACATGCTAGAACCGTGGGCAGTCCATCTCTCATATCAAGCATTCTGCTGCTCATCCAGTCTCCCCACATTAAACTGTTCTTTGACAACATTGCAGTGGTTGTGTACATCAACAAGCAGGGCAGCGCCAAGTCTCCCTCCCTCTGCTCCGAGTCCATCCACCTTTGGAACTGGTTCATGAAGCACCAAGCCACGTATCTCTCAGGCACCCAGAATTCCCTGGCCAACACCCTGAGCCGGACTCTCTACCTCAGTCACAAGTGGGAGCTGTGGTACCTCTTTGACAAATGGGGCAACCCTCAGTCGGAACTTTTTGCCACTCGTGAGAGTCAAAAACTGCCCCTTTATTGTTGCAGGGGAACAATAGGGGAGAACTTGCAAGGCGACATGCGCCTCCTCCCCCGACAGGGGACCTCCGCTATGCCTTTTTCCTCCATTCCTCTCCTACCACAAGTGCTATGCAAGATCTGCTGAGACTGGGTCACTGTGGTACTCATAGCCCTGTTCTGCCCCCGTCGGTTCTGGCTCACGGACCTCCTCAGACTCTCCACACACATACTATTCTGCCTCCAAGCACCCTGGATCTCCACACACGAGATCAGGGCCAGATCCGGCATCCCAGTCCTGCCCCTCTTTATGTCACGGCCTGGTAAGTGGATGGAGCTCGAGGGTAACGGCATGCTCCACCCCGGTACATCACATCCTTAACCAGAGCAGGAGAGCATCCACCAGGGCCTACTATCGAGCTAACTGAAGATGCTTCATGTTATGGGCTCACCACAATCACCACCCACTTTGTGCAACATATATACCAATCATCCTTGACTACCTTCTTGCTCTCAAAATGTCAGGTCTTGCCCTCAGCTCTCTACCAGTCCACAGGCTGTGCTCAGTGCCTTTCTCACCTCCTCCTCCCACTGTATTCCACAAGGACAAAGCGTCATTACGACTACACCCTAAATTCCTCCCAAAGGTAGTGTCGTAGTTCCACCTAAATTAGTGCATCCATTTACCACTTTTCCACCCCAAACCACATGCTTCCCACATGGACAGAGTCCTGCACTTCCTCAATGCCCACCATGCACTGGCATTCTACCTCAACAGGACTCGCTTATTTCACACATTAGTGAAGTTATTTGTGACCATCGCCAAACAATCCAAGGGCCAAGCCCTCTCCTCCCAATGAATCTCCAGATGGGTCTCTGGGTGCCATCTGCAAATGCTACACATAATCCAACTTACCCCACCTGATAATCACAGCGCACTCTATGCAAGCACAAGCAGCCACATCGGCCTGCCTCACAAACATCTCGTGGCAAGACATCTGTCATGCAACAACCTGGTGTTCTGTCCACACGTTCACAACCCACTACACCATCGCACAAGAGGTGGCTACAGACGCAGCTGTGGGCCAAGCCGTACTGCGCATCCTCACACCCACCTCCACACTGGCCATTGCTCGCAAATCACCCACATGTGGAATACATATAGGGACCATCACTCGAAGAAGGAAAGGAGGTTACTTACAAGTAACTGGAGGTTATTTGAGATGTATGTTTCCTATTTGTATTATACTACCCACCTCCATCCCCTCTGCTGTGCACTGGACTGCACAATGGTAAGAGGGAGACTGGAGAGGCATCAACCCAAACTGCTTTCTATACCCTCAGCTGTGAGCACAAGGGGATGCACTGCATGCCTGCGGGTCAATGGATACTGCTAAGAAACACTTCCGGACTCAGGCGCGTGGCGTGCACGCGCACCCACATGTGGAATACAAATAGGGACTGCATATCTCTAAGAACCTCCAGTTACTGGTAAATACCCTCTTTTTCTGCCATGTCTGTGGCATCCATTGTAGTGGCTGAAAGACAACTTATGATCCTGACAAGCAGATGCCCTAGCAAAGCGATGAGTAGCATCTTTGCAATTGCAGGGTGGCGGATTTTTTGGGAAAACTTTGGATAACTAGTGGCTGAAACTTCTCAAAAGGAAAACTAGGCTCTAACCCAGGTTCTAATGTGGGCATGATTTCGGAACCCCACAAGTTTGAGTCTGTGTGGTCATTTCTGCCAACAATACAGAGGACCTGGCCACGGCTCCTCAGGGTGTCTACACTGCAGTAAAACACCAATAGCTGGCCCACGTTAGCTGACCTGGGCTCACAGGGCTCAAGCTGCTGGGCTATAAAATTGCAGTATAGATGTCCAGGCTGGAGACTGGGCTCCCATAACTTTTCATCCAGAAATGAGTTTTATTCCTTCAGTCCAGGTAAATATATTGTAAATACTGTATACCAGTAAGCAACAAAATTGTGGAAGTTCAGTACAGTTCATAGCAATTTAAATGCATCTTTCTCAACGTACAAAAAGGTTTCATTTTTCAATAGAAATCAATAGAGAATTAAAGGTTTGTGTTTCAGGAAGAATTATTGTATGCTACTGTGATTCCAGTACAGGAGAGACCAACTTCCATTACTAGCATGCCTTAAAATAGATCATTTGGGGAATAGAATGTAGATTTTTTTTTTTTTGGTTCATATCTATGGCTCAAAATTCATTAACTAAATCTGTGAAAGCCCTGAATATTATCACTGTAGACTGCGTTGTTTGAAAAAGTAGGTACGGTGGTGCTCTGTGTAGCATGTAAGAGGCATACTATGTTATATACCATTTACATTCGTCTTGAAGCTGATACTTATAGAACTCTTATAAGTAAAGTTCTGTTTTTGTACAGTATCGGGGTGGCCAAACTTACTGACCCTCCAAGCCATGTACGACAATCTTCAGAAGTTCGAGAGATGGGGTGCGCCTGCCAGGGCTCGGGGCTTCAGCCTCTGCAGGCGTGAGGCGGGGTCACATTCCCCATCCCTCCCCCCGATTTTTCCCAGGGTTTGCTGGCGCCACTCGGTCACATGGTGTGGTCGGGCCCCCTCACTCATTGGCAGCTGCTGGAGCCAGTGAGCTGCTTGTGGGGAGAGGCAGCGGCAAACAGCTGAGAGCTGCAGGGAGAGCCACTGCTTTTGCTGCTGCTTCTCCCCACAGAGCTAAAGCAGCAACCCCTCCCTGCAACTCCCAGCTGTTTGCCACTGCCTCTCCCTGCGTGTGGAACTAACAACTGGGAGCTGCAGGTAGAGGCCGGTGAGAGTAAGAGGAGGGACATGCCCGGGAGGGTGACTCAAGCTGTTGTGGGGAACCTTTAGATTGTGCCTCACTCACTCACTCAGCAGGCACCAATCATCTCTGGCAGAAGCACCTAGCACACCACCACCCTGCCCGAAGCTCCCATCCCCAGTCTGGTAGGCAGAGAATGGGGTGGGGAGGAAGGTTCTGTGAGCCAAACTTTAACTGTAAAAGAGCCACAAAAAAAGTCTGGCTACCCCTGCTATATATAGAGAATGTGTTTGTTGCATAGGTGTTAATTTTGTTTTCTCTGTCTGTTAAGGTGACAGCTTCTCTCTTAGGCTTCCCTTCAAAGACCTGTTCACTACTGATCCTGACAGAAAATGAGAATGAAAAGAGAAAATGGGTTGGAATCCTGGAAGGGTTGCAATCTATCCTGCACAAAAACAGACTTAAAAACCAAGTTGTACATATTCCACAAGAAGCCTATGACAGTACACTGCCTCTTATTAAAACAAGTTTAGCTGCTGCTATTGTAGGTATGTCCACTCTAACCTTACATTTAACTGTGTGCACTGCTATAACTTCATGGTGAACTACAATTTTGAACGTGCTGACACCTTAAATTCATTCCTCAGCTGAATCTCTTCCCATAGAAGTTTGATGGCATGAAACATTTTTTAAAATGCTAATCTTAATTTTCCCTTCAAAATACTAACTCTGTTTGCAGTAAGAAGTACTTGCATAATTTTGATTTCACTGGGGGGAAAAAAAAGTGTGGTTAAAGAAAAACCCTATACCATTTGGTTGTACTTATTGTTTTGCTTATTTTCTTGAGCAAAATAGTTAACACATCGTGTTCTTTATCTAAAATAAAGCATAAACTTACATCACATAAAACTATTTTAAAATTATTTTCTGCAAGGCTATTTCAGCTATTGGTTTTTGAACATTTTCCAATGTCTTTCAAAGAGAACAAGTGTAGTTTTAAAGTTATCATTATACATACTTGGATTCATATCTCTGTTTTTTCCTTTCCCTCTTGTTTAGATCGAGATAGAATAGCAATTGGTTCAGAAGAAGGACTGTATGTGGTAGAGGTGACCCGTGATGGTAAGTTAGATCTCCGTGTTTGCAGTAATTGCATAATGAATAATGGTCTCCATAAATTTTTGTGCTGTTTTAATATAGATTACATAATAGCCCTTCATGTATAGTTTATACCAGCACGCAGTTAACTGACAAAAGATGGAAATTTGAATGTGAGGTATAAACACTAATTGGGTCATTACCGTTATACTTAGCTGGCTGCCTAAAATTAAGGGGCCAACTCACTGGGCATAGTAGGTGACACAAACCTCACCTGAAGTTCCAGGATTCAGAGCGCACAGCACTAGTGTTTGTGCAATGAATAGCCAGGCACTCATTGAAGAAAAATTCATGGTTTATTTAGAATGAGTTGAGAGAGAAAACTGGTAACTTCAATAAGTTAACCTGGAGGCTGATTTGTTCCAACCTGCACCGTCATAACTTACACTGGAATATAACAGGATGTTGCTGTTTATATTTTTGCTAGCATGTTGAATACTGCTGTTAGGTTTGCGAGGCTTTCTATTATTCATGCCTTTTGCATTTTCTTCCTTTTTTTTTTCTGCCTCACAATAAAAGAAATTTGATTGCTGCTGCTATTGACTTAACATTTTAGTCTATGATGGTGGCTGGCAGTCAAAGAGAGTGTTGAATCTGTAGGTGCTGGACCTCCCCTTGCTACTATTCTTATCAGCCTCTCCTTCCTTGCACTGAGGTTCCCCTACAGCTTCCTACTCAGAGCCCCTCTCTGCCACTCCTCCTGCTTCTCATTCTAAGGGCTGTCCTCCACTTTCCTCTTACACTGGTAGCAGCGAGTGGATTTGGCCAAGGCTGTTTCTGACCTTTCCTGGAGCACTGGTTGCCAGGGCCAGCAGCACGCGTACACAGTAGGCTCCAGGCAACACAGTGAAAAGAGGACTGCTACTTAGCCCTTCAGTGAGATCCTGTGCAGCCCTACTCCAGACAGAGTTGGGGTTTAGCCCTTAATTACCAGCCATCACAGCTAATGTATTAAGGAAGTGGAGGTGTTTCTCCCTGCAGCCTGATTTTCCAGAGACCGACCAAAAAAGAAAAAAGAGGGGGGGTGGGAAGTGTACCTTAGTCCAGCAGGGAGGGCAGGTGAACTGAGAGGGTTACTAATGGAAATGAACATGGTGACGTCTCAGTGGTAACTAATCCTGATATCTGCCCCTTTTCCATCAAACTGCAAAGCACAAATAGTTCTGTGGTAAGGCTGTGAGATAAAATCATAGCAGTGTTATATTTACCTCGTTATGCTGTGAAGTATTGCAAGTGATGTCTATTCTCAGAACAGATTAGTTAATACATTGAATTATATGTGTTAGACAAAATATCCTTCTGGGGAGGGATACATGCTAAAAGTTAAAAGCAACAAAGAGTCCTGTGGCACCTTATAGACTAACAGATGTATTGGAGCATAAGCTTTCGTGGGTGAATACCCACTTCATCAGATGCTACTGCCACTTGCATTTTTCCATCTTCCACAACACCCTAAGTAATTTTTTAGGTCCTTTTGTTTTCTCTGGCATTATAAGCAACTCGTACAAGACTGATACTTTCCTGCCAGAAGGGTAGGTGATAATTACATCTGGCTTTTGTGGCCCAGTAAGATCTTACAGCAGAGGTGAGCAAAGTACAGCCCGCGGGCCACATCTGGCCCGCGGGACTGTCCTGCCCAGCGCCTGAGCTCCTGGCCGAGGAGCCTAGCCCCCGGCCCCTCCCCTGCAGCCTCAGCTCACTGCGCCGCTGGGTGGGGGACAGGGGAGAGAGGTTCACCTGCAGCCCCAGGGGAGCAGGCGGGCGGTGCCGGCGGCAGGAGCGCCGCGAGCACGGGCCCGGAGGACTCAGGAGGAACACCGGGCGGCCACGCAGCCGGCCAGAGAGAAGCGGCACTTTAAAGGGGAAACCACCGCTTCTCTCTGGCTGCGCAGCTGCCCCTGCTCCTTCTGAGTCCTCCGCCCATGTTCGCAGGGCCGCATTCCGAAAGGGACTGGGGGGGTTGGATAGGGGATGGGGTCCCAGGGGGGCGGTTAGGGGCAGGGGGTCCCAGGAGGGAGTGGTCAGGGGACGAGGGGGGGGGGGGGGGGTGGGGGGGGGGGGGAGTTCGGGGAGGGGCAGTCGGGGGGTGGATAGGGGGCAGGGGCCAGGCTGTTTGGGGAGAGACAGCCTTCCCTACCCAGCCCTCCATACCATTTCGGAACCCCGATGTGGCCCTCAGGCCAAAAAGTTTGCCCACCCCGTCTTACAGCCTTAACTATATGATAGGTCTGTTTCTATCTAATCTCACCATAGTAGCTAACCACCCCTTCAAAGCCAGTTGGCTAAAAGCTATGGAGAAATTAAGTGGTGTTGGAGACCATGATATGCAGTTATGCAGATTTAAAAGATACAGGGGCAACTTTACTCAGGCACACCCAGTCTTTACATTTTTCAAAACTATTAGTGTCCTGAAACTCCCTGAGGGACAGGTCTTTAATTACCTCTTTTTATAGTACTTTAATTACAGTGTCAAGAAATAGGTCACCAATGTTAATATCATACAGTAAGTGAAGTTCTTAAATCCCTCTGGCAATCCAAAATCTAATTTCCTCTTCCTAATGCAACTTAATCTGTAAATTATTTAATACTCAGTTTGCAGTATTGCAAGAATTATGCTTTGACAGAAAATATAGCAATAAATATAAAATGTAAAGTACATTATTTCTTGATTCATTATTTTTATTGGACTTAAACAAATTTAATAGAAACACATTGACTAAAAACTACTGTCAAAGATGTATTATAAGAAAATACTGACATAATACACTGTGGAATTGTGTAAAATGTTTGTTTTAAAAAGGAAAAGGGGAAAATATACAACAATTTATTCTAGCTCTCTCTCCAGAAGATGGTGGTTCTACTTCTTGTAAAAAGAAATGCCTGAACATTTTGTTCCTGTTCAATTTTATATATTACATAATGACAGAATTGGCAATGGTCTTGATGGTATATGAACAGATTTCATAAGTTTCACTGCTTGAGGAACTGTTTTATAGCCTATGAAATAAGATTTATTTGGAATCCATTCTTAGTGGTATTAAATACTGCTCTTTTCATTATACTCCGTATATCTATTATCCTGTAAACACTTAAGTATGAATGTAACTTGACTCATGTGAGTAATCCCATTGACTTCAGTATATGACTCTTTACATGAGTAAAGTTACATATGTAATTTGCATACTCATTTCATTAAAAGTATTTAAAAGTGATTCTCTACTACACTTAATTATCACAAGAAGTACAGAGTAAGAATATTATACCACCTTAGTTTTTCAGCAAATTAAAACTATGTAAGCATTAAATGTTTGTACTGTGTGCTATGGCAAGTTCCTGGATTTGACTGAAATGTTTTTATAAGTAGTAATCTTCTCATCCTTTTTTTCCACAGCAGCTGTTATTTTTAATGCAAATTCATTGACATCTGGTTATATCTAATGGCACTGACCAGGATCTCTGTAAACAGCTTACGTGTACATTAAACTTAAAATATGAGGGCTAAGCTTGGACAACAAGCAAAAGTTACATTTTATTTGTGGCAAGACATGGTTAACCGTGAAATTACTACTTACCTCTTAGAACATTTCTGCAAATATATTGTGTTTCTATGCCAGTAGGGCAAAATCTACAAGGACATTTGATTACATGTGGTCCAAAATCCTAAGGTTTTTTGGGGGGTATTTGTAGAACCAGATACCTTGCCAGACTACTTTACCAATCACTGTCCAAGCTCCCAAGGGGGATATATTTTTTATTTTAGCCAGTATTTATTATTTATAAATATTATTTACTTAAATATTTTCACTAGTAATAAAGTAAAACTCTGATCTTGATTAAAGTTTTATAAGATAACGTGTACATGACTATGAAATATTAATATATTAATGTTCCCTATTTCATAATTGCTTGGTCTGGCCTATTTAAACCTCATGAAATACTGAATGCTTTGCTAGAGCCAGTCACTATTCTGCAGATGCTTATTTTTCACTCTTATATTTTTTTAGTTCTCTCTACCATCCCATTTCTGCACTTCAGTCAAAGAACTTTTGTCTAATATCACAATACAAAGAGTTTTCCTATCTTTGGCTTTAAAAAACCCTGTCTTTCTTCCCCCCTTTCCCATCTTTCTCCTTTATTTATTAATGGTGTAAATGTTTTTTCTCTGGAAGTGGAGTCATTAACTGGCATCCATACAGTCACACACAAGGCATGTTTGTTTTCCCTTAGCTGTGAGGGAATGTGAAGGCTCTGGAAGGAGATCTTAAGGACCTTACGTATGTTTTTTGCTGCTGAGGGTTGCTGGAGCTATGTGACTACATGGTTGAAAAGTGGGGGGTGCTATTGGAGTGGTTTATTTCTTGGTTGTATGTTTAAGAATTGGCAAGGAGAGCCTGGAGCCAGGGCCTGGTGTCCCTTTCTAGTGGACATGTGCATAAGTCTAAATTTTTGATGTGTACATTACTGTGTAATACTTCCAGGCCTACATATACTCCCGTCATTTACTCATGGTGGCTTTTGTTCTCATTACAGTGATAGTCCGAGTTGCTGACTGTAAGAAGGTGTACCAGATTGAGCTTGCTCCCAAAGAGAAAATTATTATCCTCATCTGTGGCAGGAACCATCATGTTCACCTGTACCCGTGGGCCTCCCTGGATGGATCAGAAAGCAACTTTGACGTGAAACTTCCAGAAACTAAAGGCTGCCAGTTGATTATAACTGGAACACTGAAGAAAAGCTCTTTGACTTGTTTGTTTGTGGCAGTCAAACGACAGGTTCTTTGTTATGAAATTCATAGAACTAAACCTTTCCATAAAAAATTCACTGAAATTCAGGCTCCAGGAAATGTACAGTGGATGGCAGTGTTCAAGGACAAGCTTTGTGTTGGCTACCAGTCTGGGTTCTCTCTGTTGAACATCCAGGGAGATGGACAATCTATAAACCTGGTAAATCCTAATGACCCCTCGCTTATGTTCCTCTCACAGCAGTCTTTTGATGCCCTTTGTGCTGTGGAGCTCAGTAATGAGGAATACCTGCTTTGCTTCAGCCATATGGGAGTGTACGTCGATTCACAAGGTCGAAGGTCACGCATGCAGGAACTAATGTGGCCTGCAACTCCTGTTGCCTGTAGTATGTATATGTTTTTCTGTTGCCATATCCCTGTTGCTGCTTTACTTGTCTAAAAATAATCAGCATGTATTCTATTTTGCTTTTTTTGTCTTTCAATTTCTACAGCTTTAAGTTTTGATGAGTTAACAGAATAGTAATTCTTCCACATAAAGACCATTTTGTGGAAAACTCCTGGATACTGTAGGAAAGCAGTTTTTACTAGTCACAGGAGACAGAAAAATTAACAAAAATATAAAGCAAGATGACGCTTTCTTTTAAATAAGTTCATGTCTGATTAATTAAGAGAGTAACCTGTATGTAGGATAGCAAAAGACCACATAAACTGTAAAATTCTTTACTAAAATCTTTCTTTGCTCCGCCAGTGGGTTTAAAAGTACTTCTGTCTTCAGGCCACTTTCTATAGCATTTCAAGGAAGTTGTAGGTCAGAGTTTTCAACTACTAACAAAGAAGGTGACAGGGTTCAAGAAAAATATTGCTTTTTGGCAGAGCTGGTAATAAAACTTGTATCAATTGTTTTTGAACCAAAAGGAAGTTTACAAAAATATGCAAAATTGTATCATGTTTTCCAGCCCACTGTAATTTTGAGGTCTGTTGGTTTGAAAGAGGCACAAATGAGTTGAACTACATAGTGACTTAGAAATCTTTTTTTTAAGCATTATTCCATTGATTGCTTATAGTAAGCCCTCAAATAATTTGGCGCTTCAATAGCAATGACTATATGTTCCAAATGATTGAAGACCAAAAAAGAGCCATTGTTTAAATAATGAATTAAACCAATCGGTCAACTAGCTGCTACAGCTGATAGTAAAATTCCTCAAACTGCAAGACCTTAATAGTTTGTTTTATTTTAATTCTGAATAGAAATTATTTCCGTGCCATACTGACTTTGTTCTGTACATAAGAGTTTGGAGAAGGGCATAGGGATGGGATGTAATCAGCAAATTTACTTTAAAACTCTGTTTCAACAAACCAGATGCACTGGTTTGTTGTCAGGCTTTTGTTTACTTTTAGTATTCTAAACATTTTTAGAATGATTTTTGCACATTTGATTCTCAGTTTGGCATTGACACAGATTGTTGTGGGGTAGAGACCATAAGCTCGACTGGCTAAAGAAATCTGGTTATTTTCACCAGCCTACTCCCCTTGCCTTGGTCCTGGTGTGTTACTGGTGAAGCCTTTCTATCCCTTCCTGTTAGTTATCCCATCATGAGATCATAAAACTAGAAAAGGTTTTTTCTCCCTTAGCAATGTACTCGATCCTAAGGGATTGCTTACTGGAGAAGTTATGTCTTGTGATGGAGTATGTTTATCTTCCAAAGCTCATTGATGAGGACATGAAGATACTAACTTGAGTGGAGCAAGTGTCTGACTGAATAAGTCGTTTCTGGAAGAGGGTTTCTTCTGAAGTCATGATTCATGATATCTAGCTACACTAGGCTTCCTTTGAAAGAAGCCATGTTTTTAGCTACAAGAGCACACATCACTTCCTTGCAGGAATTTACTCCTGTTGAATTCTGTGTCCCTGTTAGGGTTTTTACCTTCTGCGATTTATTGAGGCAATCCTGCCAGCTGAGTACATCTTTTTTCTCTCCTAAATACCACGTGATCTATAATGGCTGTTCTTTCTGAGGAACTTCTGTCAGGAGCAGGCCCAGGCTTGTTGGGCCTGATCATTGCTTTTTTACTTTTTTCTGAGCTAAAATAAAGTTCTTTGACACACCTAATGTAGAGGATTCAAAAAGAGAGAAAGCAAGTGGTGAGGTTTGAAGCTCTTGAAGTATGTTCCATTAACCTGCATAGAGCAACATGCACATGTAAACCATTCCCATAGAAAGAGGAAGGAAATGAACATTAAAATGTGCAGCATAAATTGATGACTTACCTCACAGATGGGGACTCCACTGCATGTTGTCAGTGTATAGTTATAGTGCATCACTTTCAAAATTCACTAAGCTGCTTCCTTAGACATGGTAGCCTTAAACAGGATGTTAAATGCAGTTCATTTCCTATAGAATAACTCATTTACATTCCTGACACTGTCCAGACTGTAGACGGCATCTTGAGAGTATTAAACCAAGATTTGAAGTCAAAAGTAGTAAATGTATCCAAAATTAATAATAAGATTTGCAGATTGGTGGCTATTTGCCACAGCAAACCTCTATTTTCACCAAAATAACATGAACTTTACAGAGAAGTGTTTTTTCTTTTAAGAGATGGCTTTAAAAAACTGGATATTTTAATCTCCTCTTATAGCTGAAAATATAACACTGTTAAAGCAATGCTCAAATGTATGCCAACTCCAGACTTGTTGAACACTCCTTGACTTTTGTTTTTTGTCTGTACCAGGTTGCAATTCTTCCTATGTTACAGTGTACAGTGAATACGGCGTGGATGTCTTTGATGTTAACACTATGGAATGGGTTCAGACAATTGGCCTACGAAGGGTAAGTAGTTCACTTCTGTTGCACAATTTAATTAACTCTGATTTGGAATGGAGGCTCCTTCACAATGTACACTGCAGCTGGGTTAATTTTTCCCCCCTTTATCTCCAAAACAGATCAGACCATTAAATGTGGAGGGCACACTGAATCTCCTTAATTGTGAACCTCCACGACTTATATATTTCAAGAACAAGTTTTCAGGTTAGTCGTCTTGAGGGAGGGCAGGAGTGGTGTAATGAAAGACATTAGGATGGGATGACCAGTCAGCTTGAAACAATCACCAACTCATGAGCAAGACAAAATTTTAGATTGTAAGAATCCAGTTTCTTTCAAACATGCAGTGTGTGCTTTACAGAGTCAACATGCTTTGGAAAATAAATTCTACTATTTGAAGGTATGTACGTGTGTAATTGCATTATGTGTTGTTACAGTAGGAGCTGTCCTCAGTGTGCCAGAAACTTCTGATAACAGCAAAAAGCAAATGCTTCGCACCAGAAGTAAAAGAAGATTTGTCTTCAAGGTTCCTGAGGAAGAGAGATTACAACAAAGACGGTAAGGGTTTAATATCTCTACATAGCAGCTTGTACATATTGAAGTGGAAAGGTTATGAATGTGAAACAATATTAATCATAAAGTGTTTCTCTTTCAGAGAGATGCTGAGAGACCCTGAACTAAGATCAAAAATGATTTCTAACCCAACAAATTTCAACCATGTGGCTCATATGGGACCAGGAGATGGAATGCAAGTTCTCATGGATCTCCCACTGGTAAAATAAATATAATGGGGAGGGATACATGTGTGTTCAGTTTTGGACTGAAAAGCTACATAGATGGACTGTATAAGGTTTCAGCATTAAATTTAAAATCTTTCAGAGCTGTTAGTCACTTTCAAGTGATGGTTTCAAGAAATGTGTGCTCCTACGATGCATAGTGCTTCTAAATCTTATGCAAGGAAGTGTTAGCTGGCTTTAAAATGGAAAGCTGAAAGAAATATCACTGCCATGAGTTTGATAGTATTTTGTAAATAATCAGTCTTTCCCCCTTCCTTTTTCTTGTTTGTTTTGTTAAAATAACAGAATGAATTTCCTTCCCCCTCATCCTTTCGTCATTCTGCTCTGATATCACCTCCAACAAGCTTTGAGCACGTCTATCACATGAGCCCTATCTCTGCAGAAATCTTTCTCCAGAATGGCCATTCCTCACTGCAAGTCTCCCCTCTGCTTTCTTCCTCTTCCTGTCCCTCCTCTGCCTCCTTAGCAAGGGTAGGAGTAGCTAAAAAACCTTTAGGAACTAGAATGGTGTGCTGTGGCACTTGGCCAATACTAGAGCAAAAACTAACACAGTTGGAAGATAATTACTAACATGCTTGTAAGTCAGTGTTCACAGCTTTATTTTTGTACTTGGATTTAACAAATGTACTGTGGTGTCAACGGCTAAAATAAAACAAAGGTAAGAGAATGAGATGTGAAGATACATCTTTATCTTTTATACCTTCCATTTTGACATTCCCAGCTTTCCTCTCATATCCTTCTCTGCTAGCCCAGACAAGGGGAATGTACGCTTCCTTCCAGCGGGAGGAGACAGGAAAACAGCAATTGGTGATGTCACTGCCCCTGTATAAAGGGTTTGCTGCCTGCCAAGTTCTTCTGGCTGCTTTGGGGCTGTCTTTTCCTTGTGTTTCGTTGAGGGTGTTTGAAAGGGGTGTATTTCTGATACTGTATGGATGCAGTCAAGTAGGGGCATTGAGTTTTTGTTTCTACAAACCATTCTATGTAATGGTTCCAAACACATGGCTGTTGAATTAGGCTAGAATTTTCATGGGAAAGGAGCTTTAATTGGAAAGATCCTGACTAAGGATATGTTTGATTTGTGCTGCAGAGTGTCTTACCTTCCGCCCAAGATGAAAAAGCATGTCCCCCCACAGCCAACCTCTCACGGCAGCAGCAGAGAAGCAAAACCTACATTTCATGGCCCTCATCAAGTAAGACTGAAAACAAGCAGGTCTGTTCTAATTTAAAGCATAGATTGTTTCAATGTGAGGTGTAAAATGCCTTTGTTCTACAGGTGGTGGTGATTTGGGAGTAGCTGTGCCTCTGAGAAGTATGTCCGACACTGACCAGGAGTTCGACAAAGAGGTAAAGTAGTTTTTATTAAATGGTGACTGGCACTGTTCTGTTGCTATATAGTTTCTTTCCTATCCTCAAAAGTTTAGGTACCTGTGAGGAAACATTTTGATAAAGATTGCGTTCTGCATTTCCTTCTGCAAAGATTCTACCTAGCGCACAACGCCTTTAATGGCTAATTAGTGAAGCCAGCATCAGCTATGAGGACTGAAAGGATGTTTCTGACAGTAAGCTTCAAGGATGTGCCAGTGGCTATGGTTAAGTCTTGTCTACAGTCAGAAGCTGACCCATTGCTGAAGTGTTCCTGAAGCCACTCAGTCACGCTAACGGTGCTGAAACCAACTGGTCTCATCCACACTAAACAGTTTTCCACACTGGTTCAGGAGGACTGTTGCCAAGATCCTTCAAAACAAGTGATACATTGACTCAGTGAAATATGTAATACCATTTTTTTTGCAGGTCTTGCAGTATATGCCAGGTTTTACCTGCAGGTGAAAGAGATTGCAAGTGGATACTTCCTGTCATCACAGGAGTATAAACTGCATGAAATTCAAGTGTCCTTCACCAGGCTAGTGAAATAGGATTTTTCACCTGTATTGTCATCAGTGAAATTTTTTACAAGCTTTGTACACTTACTTTCATGTGCCCCGTGCAAGTGAAATATTAGGAAATGTGACTGGGAGGGCCAAGATCTTTGAGAGTGACTAGTGATTTTGGGTGTCCAATTTAAGAAATCTTTAAAGACTTGATTTTCAGAGTGCAGGTGCTCACTACTTTCTGAAATCAGGCCTCTTTAAGATGTTTCAAGTTGTGCACCCAAGATCACCGGTCAGTTTTGAAGATCTTGGCCCTGACTTCTGATTCCAACTCTCCCTGTGACTCGTGTTGCCTTGGGTGAGCCGCTCTAAAACAAAACAAAAATTTAAATTGGGTGGCTAAAGTTTAGGCATCTAAATAAGTGTCTTGATTTTTCAGAGGTGCTGACTACCTACAGTTCTTGTTGACTTCATTATGTATTGCAATATTCTTCCTAGATCCCCCTCACATTCCATATTCTAGTTGTTTGCTGTTACTTGTAGATGCATATACTGGAATGTATTCAATTTTTAAAAGTGTTTAATTTTCACTTTTTTGTTAAATCTTACATTGGTTATTACCTAGGAATTTTAATTTACAATTGAATAGGTTATTACACATGCAAAATCAGGATATAACGCTACCCTTCACCTTTATATCATTGTTTTCCCATGGCTTGCTGCCTTATCACAGCATGAACTCAATTGTGTATCTTGTTAGAATAATCTCCTTATTGGTGGTATATCACAGAAGTGGCAAAATCTTGTGAACAGCAGTCCTCACCGATGTCACCTTTCAGTCAATGAGCTAAATTGAAATTCCCTTTTCTGAAGTAACAGACTGCGATGATAGCAGTTTTCCTAGGAAACTTTTCATGAGCCACAGATTTGTGTACTGTTAAGGGTTACAACTCACCAAAATAGTGGGAAACTGGCCAGCTGAGGGAGGACCAAGATTTGGAGGCGGAGTTCCAACAACCAGTAGGGTGTCTGGAAAATGATCATGGAAGAGTGCGGTCTTAACTGAGTTATTGACTGGAAGGAGTCTCCTGTAAACACTTGTTATTTCTGCAGTGGGTTTCCAGCCTGATATTTGGCAACTCTCTGATTATTTTGTCATGCAGTCAAAACACTTCCCACGGGTTTCCTCATGCTGCCAGGGCCATTGTTTGCCAAAAGCTTATGCAACATGTAAGCTATTTTATAATTTCTGTTCTTCAGTGTGTTGATAAAGTATTTGAATGAAATTGTTTGTTTACGATATGTGCAAACAAATCCTATTTTGTGCCCACTTAAATCAGTTGGGAAAAAATTGCTGAAAAATCCTAAATTACATTGAATAGAAATAAACTGTTTTCCAACAGGAAAAGCTTTGTAGTGGCTAGAGGAGAGGAAAGTAATAATAGGGACTCCTGAGTTCTTTTCCTGCCCTTACCACTTACTTGTGTGATATTGGTAAGTCACTTAGGAGACTGATCCAAAGCCTATTGGCGCTAATGGAAATATTCACATTAACTTCTGTTAGCTTTCGCTCATTCCTTCTACCTAGGCCTCATTTCATGAGTGTAATGTAAATTAATGTAAAAATGAATGTAGTACCTTAATTATGTTTATAAAGTGCCTTGAAAGCTTCTGAGTGTAAAGTATTTTAAATAAGAAATTGAATCCTTTTTGTTTCTCTTTAACAGCCTGATTCAGATTCTACCAAACACTCTACTCCTTCTAACAGCTCAAATCCAAGCGGTCCCCCAAGTCCCAATTCTCCACATAGGAATCAGCTTACACTAGATGGACTGGATCAGTCAACCTGTGATGCGTAACACTACAGCTCCTACCGTTCCAGCTTCGATCATTCACTACTCCATGGAGTATTCAAGAGCAAGGCAAAGCTCAGATGCTAGTGCCAAGACTGATGCTAAATCTCTAGTGTTGCACAAGAATAATTATATATCCAGATTGTAGATACAAAATATTGAAATGAAGAAAAATCCTTTACTACAACAGTGATCAAGCTTTTTATGCAAAATTGTTCACTGTTAAGTTATGGTTGATTCATTCATTTTATTTCTGCACAGCTATCACAGTTTCATTGCATAGTCAGATTAAAGGCCACCAGTAAATAGTCTTATTCTTATGCTGAAAAAGAAATAGAGAAGAGGTACTGATAGTGTTACTACTAAGCAGTATCAGAAATATTATTTTTCTATAGAATGATGTAATGTCTCATTAGCAGGAAATCCTTTTAGACAGAATTTGGACCTCTGAATAGGAAATACAAGCAGGTTGAGTTACATCCTCAGATAAATATACTTTTCCCTTTTTCCTGTAGCTGTTTCCTAAGTCTTTAGGGGAATGATAGGAAGCTATAGGTTGTTCCCAGCATCAACAGAATCATCAGGAAGTCAAATGAAAGTTGGTGATAGTTTTGTGGCCTTTTAACTCATTTAGCCATTACAATTCAGCTGCGTAACTGTCTTTCTATCTTTCTACCAACTTTTTAGTCTTGTACATAGGACTATTACCAGTAACGTTTTACTCTTACCCTGCTTTTTAGTCCTTATCGTTCATGATCATTAGTCAGGGCTTTTAAGACATCAGTAAATAATGCTGTGAAAACAAATTTTACTCTTAGTTCCTGCTATCCTCTTCTGAGATGTAATTTCTCTCGGTTTTTCAGTGTAAAATACACTACATTTTTTTTTTTTTTTAGCTAGCAAGCATTCTTGCAGGAACACTACCCTTGAAGTCTGCTTGAACTAAGGGACTGTATTATACTAAAACATCAGTCTATTTTATTGGTAACCAAAGTGGAACATGAAGGATGTGTAAGCGAGGGTGCTGCTTTTTCATTAATTGTATCCTCACATGCATGAAGACCCCATGATTATTAATCAAGTATTGATCATGGAGAAAGATGCACAACACACTCCTGTATATTTTGCTATGGCCCACGTGCAGTGGTGATGTCTTGCGTGTATATTTAATCTCATGCTTCCATGTATTATACATTTAGTAATCAAAGATTTGTGACCATGTTTCATTAAAAGCTTGTAATTAATTCAGTGGCTGGCATATCCAGTTTGTCATTGTCACACTAGTGTGCCTTCTGTGCCAATTTTATGACAGTTGGATGTCACTTATTTAAAATTTGGTTTAAATGGGCTAATGATGATATACCAATGGCTAATGTTCTTTTCTGAAACACTGTATAGGACGTGCACTTATATTTAGTTTAAACTGAGTGTTCTAGTCAACATTTAATCCTGTTACATTAAGTGTTTGACAGTACTTGCTCTTTTTTCTCAGATTATTGATAAAGGGGGGCTCAATTAGAGCTGGACACTACTGCTTTTGGGGTTTTCTGGTTTTTACTTTTTTAATGTAAGTCTAAGTCTTTGTAATTATTGAATTGTGAAAACATTTTTGAACAATTTACCTGTCAATAAAGCAGAAGAGGGAGGTTTTAAAGTTCATAGTGGTCTGTCTTGACGTGTGAAAATACTTTACTGTGGGTGCTTAATTTAGTTTCATAATAAATTCACTGTGTTCAGTTAAAACTTAAGATATAAAACGAAGGAGAAATATTTTGAAATGCCATTCAGGAGCATTACAAAAGAGATGTGATTTTCTGTGCACTTGTTTAATGGCAAAGAAAAACCTTTTGCTAGTGGTGCTGGAATTGCAGTAACTTTCCTTCATCTGAGAAAGGATTGTCATTTTCATTCTGAGTCCCTGATTCGTGTTAGCTTCTTTAAAATAATTTAAAACAATTATTTCTTGGGGATTGAGGTGTAGGTGAAGGTACCTCTGTATCTGTTGAAACATCTCCTAAATGGTATGGTGGATGCAGGAAAGTTAAGAGGATGCAGTGGTTCCAAAGAAACACTGTTATGAAAACGTTAAAGGGTGGGAATTTGAATGCCTAGGTTTATGTTCCATTGTTTTAATAGAATATCAGGGTTGGAAGGGACCTCAGGAGGTCATGTAGTCCAACCCCCTGCTCAAGGCAGGGCCAATCCCCAGACAGATTTTTGCCCTAGATCCCTAAATGGCCCCCTCAAGGATTGAACTCACAACCCTGGGTTTAGCAGGCCAATGCTCAAACCACTGAGCTATCCCTCCCCCCCTACTGTGCCTAGTGTACTGAGGGATTTTGAACAATGCTTTGTTTTAGAATTCCACATGTGCTGCAGTACTTGGCTACAATGGGGCAGGTTACAGCTGAAGTTTAGAAGAAACCTAGTTTCTACTTTAACCCTTCTAGATTAACATACTTCCTGTGTGAATTTCCATCATCCTTTATAGGCGCTCCCAAGGATTTGATTTTTTTCCTGCTTGTTGATCTTTACCACCCTCATAGCAACCATTATCCTCCTAGCCACTCAGGCCTGGATGGAAATCTTAATAGAGTTCACAATCAGCCAGAAGGATCACATGGGTCTCTTGTATGATAGTGCAGAGCGGTGCAATTGAGCTGGCTTTCCAGTTTGGGGAAGGTGTACCAAGAATCTCCCTGGAGATGCATGTAGGTTTGCTGACAAGAGGGAGTACAACAAACTCCAAATGCAGTATTCAGACACTAACCCATCTTCTAAAAAAGTGAAGCCTTCTACTTCTCTTGGGCTGATTGTTTTTTGCATTCCAAGGGCTTAACTTAGAAACTGTGACTCTATTAATTATAACAGTGCTAAATTGCAGCACTCAAACTCAGTAACAGAGGTTTGGATGTAATGTAATACTCCTGGGGGAATTCTGTGCCACTGCACAATGCAGAATTTTGCAAAAATTAACATGTGCACAGAATTTCCTTTCCCCCACAGAAATGGGCTGCAGTGCTGCTAGCCGCCACTAGGGGCCACTGGACTTTGCAGAGCCCAGATTGCACATAAAAGACGCTGCTGGGGGGAGGGAGAGGGAGCTAGAGCAGGGGTTCTCAAACTGGGGGTCAGGACTCCTCAGGGGGTCACGAGGTTATTACATGGGGGGTTGCAAGCTGTCCACCTCCACCCCAAACCCCACTTTGCATCCAGCATTTATAATGGTGTTAAATATATAAAAAAGTGTTTTTAATTTGTAAGGGGGATCGCACTCAGAGGCTTGCTATGTGAAAGGGGTCGCCAGTACCAAAGTTTGAGAATCACTGAGCTAGAGGGTTCCTGGCAGCTACAGTTCCCAGCATGCCCTGGGGGAAGGAGAGGGCAGCATGCAGGAAACTCCGTGCAAGCCTGAGACCGAGCATCAAGACTTTTCTCCCTCTGGATCTCTGGGTGAGGAGAGTGTGGGTATTGGGGGGGGGGGAGGTGCAACAGGGTGCGGGTATCTGGCCCCTGGCTGGGCTCTGGGGGTGCGGGATGGGAAGGGGGCAGAGAAACGGGCACTGGGTTGTCATAGGGGTTTCTTTAACTCTCTACTCCTGGGGAATTTTTGTGTGTCTGTATTGTTACAGACATACTTGCTGACAGGTATTTTGAAATAAATTATCAAAATAATTGAAATTGGTGTGATTATGTAGTGTTATTTTGACAAATAAAATTTGCAGAATTTTAAAATACTGTGCAGAATTTTTAATTTTTTGGTGCAGAATCCCCCCAGGAGTAATTTAAGCACATGGGTAAGCAGAGGTGACTAGTAACTGCTGACAGTGGGGGTGCACAATTTAAAGTTTCTGGTTGTATGCAGTGTGGTTCAGGGCAGGTACTCAAGAGACAAAGGAGTTTTAATTTCTAGAACTATTTTTGATGTCATGTTTTACGATAGTATGTAATAGCAGACGGAGACTGTTCTAAAAGAGAGCTACACGTGATGCTCTGGATTGCACTGGTGTGCTATATCAATTTGAAGAGAGATTGCAAACGAATTGCTTGATATGCTCTTTTAGAGCTCTTGTGATATCCGTACCCAATAAATGTCAGGAATCAGTTCTAATTTAACCCTATTAAAATTATTTTCCCCCTCCATTTGAATCCCCTCTCCCTGCTGGATTTATAAGGAGACATTGGCTCTCTTGGGCATCACAAGTACCAGAAATCTCATGCTAACCCTACCGGTGGCTATGGTGTCTCTTCTGGTACCTGTAGTATCACAGAATGCTGAATATTGGTCATCAATAGCAAACCTGTAAAAACAGATTTCATGGCAGGAGGATAGTGGTTTGAAAGAATTTTTGGAAAGTAAATTAAAACAGATTTCTGTGCTCAATCGCCTGTGCCCAGCCCAGTTAACAGGGACATTCAAGTCATGTTTCTGAGCTTGCCTACAATTTTCTCTTTACAGTTCACTTTTAACTAGCGAAGGACAAAAACTAGGACATAGAATCCAAACCAGTCAGAAAGAAACATGAGGCAGATCAGATCTAGGTCCAGATTTCAACTTCACAGCTCAGGTTTATTTTTATGATGGACCAGTTCAGAGCTCCAAATCCCAACGCTCCTGTGAACTGGCTTGGGTTTGTATCTGAAGTTGAGGAACTTAAATTTGGATCGAAGTTTCACAGCTGACACACTTTTGCTATTAACTTTACAAAGTTAATAGTGTGACTCTCCAGTTCTTTATTATTATTTATTCTATTCCAACATTAAGGCCCCAATCGAGCAAACTCTTAAGCATATGCTCACTTATAAGCATGTGAGTCGTCCCATTGAAATCAATGGAACTGCTCAAGTGCTTGGATTTAGCAGGTTTAAGTACTCTGCTGGATTAGGGCATTTAGAAAAAATGAAATAAAATATTGTCACAGTTTCAGGGGAACTGCACTTGTGCCTCCCCTCCCCCATCGCCTCTGGTCCCTTCTGCAGCCTCCCACGCAGCAGACAGGCTCCACTGTTGAGCCTGCTGCCAGCCTGATCCCTCGTCCCAGCTCAGGGCACCACCTAGCGGGACTCTAGTGGGAGCACATGGTGTCAATGTCTTTCCCAGGTACATCCCCTCAGCCATACTCAGCTTGACTCCCATGCTGGCAGAAATCTGGGACAGGCACGTGCCCCCACCCACCACCAGGCATCGCCTATGTGGGTAGGTTTCTAGAAACAAATGAATTACTTAGTACTAAATAATTCCTTTTTTAAATGCAACATAGCAAGGTGTCCAATGCCCCATTCCTCTACTAGAAATTACCCAGGCTTCTGATTCCGGTCATCCATAAAGCATCAGGCTAACGTTTTAAACAAAAAATAATGCAGAGCTCATGAAATGTTAGCTTGACAGCACCACGGACTGATTCTGATTAATGGCAAGGATAAGATACAGGATCGGTTGGGCACTTCAACCCTCCAAGGAATGAGAATTCTCTCCCCACTGTTCTATTAGTTTAGAGCAGGGGTGGGCCAGGGGCCACACCACTTGGCTCGGCCCCGCTCCGGACAGGGTGCTGGGTCGGAGGCGCACCACGCGGCTCCCAGAAGCCACAGCATGGCCCCGCTCCAGCTCCTACGTGCTCCAATGGTCCCCTCCAGTGCTCCACTTGGAGCTGCCCGGGCGGTGCCTGTGGATGGGGCAGTGTGCAGAGCCGCCTGGCTGTGCCTCTGTGTAGGAGTCAGAGAAGGGACATGACACTGCTTCTGGGAGCTGCTTGAGGTAAGCGCTGCTCAGAGCCAGCACCCCTGAGGCTCTCCCCAACCCCCTGCCCCAGCCCTGATCCCCCTCCCACCTTCTGAACCCCTCAGTCCCAGCCCAGAGCACCCTCCTACACCCCCAAACTCATCCCCAGCCCCACCCCAGAGCCCCCCCCCAACCCAACCCCAATTTTGTGAGCATTCATGGTCCGCCATACAATTTCTATTCCCTGATGTGGCCCTCAGGCCAAAAAGTTTGCCCACCCCTGGTTTAGATGGAATATATGGGCCCAGAGAGTTAACATGACCCTGTCCTTGTCAATACCAGTGTTAAACAAGGCGCAGGGTTGGGTATACAGAGACCTCAGGCTGCTTAGTACCACGGCAAACACATTGAAATTCATGCCAAAGGTTAGAATTTTATTAATCGAAACACACAAAAGGAAACAAATCAAAGCCAGGCAAAAGGCATTAAGAGAGTATATTTGGACGATTATTAAAAACCTGTCAGTCTCTTTTTAGAGTGTGTGAATTTTGGTTAGTCTCTTATTTTGTCAGACAGTCCTGGGTGGGGAAGGGTTAGTTCTGTTGATCAGTTCTGAGTTGGGAATTAGTCATTTTGCTGCTTTAGACAAAACACACAGGACATCTCCCCTTCTCCCCAAGCCCTCGTCCCCGCACTGCCCCCTCCCCCTTGGCCCTGCCCTCACACACCCCTTGGCCCTGCTCCCACGCCATCTCTTCTCTTCAAGACCACGTCCCCGCCTAGCTCCTCTCTGCCCCTATCCAGGGGTGCTGGAACAATTTGTATAGTGGAGGTGCTGAGAGCCATTGAACCAAACTGTAAACCCTGTATATGATGGAAACCACTTGAAGCCAGGGGGTGTAGCAGCACCCCTAGTTCCAGCACCTATGCCCCTGTTGCTTGCCCTTACGGCTGATAGAAAGGGAGAGGGCCATGCCCCCGCCCCGGCCCTGCCTGTTCTGGCGCCCCTGGCCCTATGCCTCCGGCTCTCTCTCTTGTGCAGGTGCTTGTGTTGCCCCTCCCCCAAGGCTCTGGGCTGGGGTAGGAGGTTGGGGTGAGGGGGACAGAGGAAGTTTGGGTGCAGGCTCTGGGCTGGGGCAGGACATTGGGGTGCAAGAGGAGGTGTGGCCTCTGGGAGGGAGTTTGTGGTGTTGGGGTGCAGGAGAGGGTGCGGGGGGGGCTCTGGGAGGGCGTTTGGGTGCAGGTGTGAGGCTCCACCAGGCAGGGGATTGAGGGTCCAGTGGTTACCTTGGTCGGCTCCCGAAAGCAAACCGCATCCCGCTCTGGCAGCAGCTCCTAGGCCGGGAGGGTGGGGTGGACAGTCTCCATGCGCCGCTGCCGGCAGGCACTGCCCCTGCAGAGCTGCCATTGGCCGCAGCTTGGGGTAGGGGCAACATGCGGAGATGCTCTCCCCCAGGGGCCGCAGGGATGTGCCGGCTGCTTCTGGGAGTGGAGTGTGTGGGTAGGAAGCCACCTTAGCCCCACTGTGCTGCCAGAGGTGGCAGCGGGGGCCCCCAGGCCCTTTTAAATTGCCTGGGGGTGACGGTGGGATGCTCCAGGGGAGGTGCGCGGGGACGGCAGGCGGGGCTGAGGGAGACACACAGCCCCGAACTTTGGTGGAGCCAGGCCCCCATTCTCTCATATTGGTGGCGCATGGGCACCACGGGCCCATACAACCCACTGCCCCTGGCCCCTCCACCTGTCAGTGGCCTGTATCAGGCCCCCTGCTGACAGACATCACAGGTGCTTAGAGCACACCTACAACATTGGCTCCTCCTGGTGAGATAAGCATTTTTCCTGCCTAGTTTGAGAATCCTGGTTCGGGACCTCCAGGGCTTCAGCATCAGCAAGGGCTCTGAGCTGCTCCTTAACTGCAGGGCAGCATCAGCATTTAGGCTGCTTTGAAAATGCTGAGCAGCAAATTTAGGCACCTGGGAGGGGAGGGGGATTAGGCGGCATCTGAGCTGCACCTTTGAAAATGTCATTGGAACCTACATGATGGAGTTAGGTACCTATCTGCCTTTTTAGGCACTTAAATCCCTTTGACGATGAGGGCACTTAGTGACATTAAGAACTGTGGTGTGTTAGCCAGAAAAATGCTAAGTGTCAACATTTTAAAGGGCTACGGTGGGTGAAGTAATATCTTTTATTGGCCCAATTTCTGTTGGTGAGAGAGACGAGCTTTCGCGCTTACCCAGAGCTCTTCTTCAGGTCTGAGGAAGGTATGCTGAACATCACAGGTAAATGCAAGGTGGGACCGATTGCTTCGCCTAAGTAGTTTTCACATATTCAAGGTAAAGTGGCCCATTAACACCTCTCCAGTCATAGGACTGTTGTAATAAACCAAAACTCTAGTGTCTCTGTTCAGTATCTGGTTTTGAGTGTCTAGCAAAGTTATGAATTTAAGCTCCCAGGCTCATCTTTTGAAAGTGTTGTGCACGTTTCCTTTGAGGATGGGGACTGATGGGTCCAATGTAGCGTGATGGTTTTCTGAAATTTCGTAACACTCAAAATCATGGACTGAACAGACACACCGGCTTTCTGGCTTATTACAACAATCTGTAAGGCTTTGTCTACATTCGCATTTTTTTCAGTAAAACTTTTGTCAGTCAGGGATGTGAAAAAACCACATTTCCTGATGGACAAAAATGCCAGTGTAGACAGCACTATGTCAGTGGGAGATGCTCTCCCACCAACATAGCTACCGCCGCTCACTAGAGATGGTTTAATTAAGCTAGCAGGAGAGCGCTCTCCCACCGGCATAGAGCGGCCGCACAAGAGACCCATGCCGCTGTAAAGTCTGTAGTAGGCTACGTCTACACTGGAAACTTCAAAGCGCTGCTGCGGAACGCTCCCGCGGCAGCGCTTTGAAGTGCGAGTCTGATCGCACACGAGTGCTGGGAGAGGGCACTCTCAGCGCTCCTCGTAACCCACCTCCATGAGGGGATTAGTGCTGGGAGCCCGGCCCCCAGTGCTCCGGAGCCTGTCTACACTAGCGCTTTAAAGCGCTCAGACTTGCTGCACTCAGGGGGGTGATTATTCACACACACACCCCGCCAGCAAGTTAGAGCACTATAAAATGTAAGTGTAGACAAGCCTGCATAGACAGCTTAACCCACTTACCCCCTCCTTTTGTCCTATGACTGCAGAGGTGTTAACGGGCCACTCTACTTTGAATGGTCCCATACAATATGTGCTAACGATTTAGGCTTATCTCTCTGTTCCACCTTGCATTTAGCTGTGATACTCCTTGTACCTTTCCCAGACCTGCAGACAGGGCCGGCTCCAGGCACCAGCGAAGGAAGCAGGTGCCTGGGGCGGCCAATAGAAAGGGGCGGCACTCCGTCCGTTGTTGGGGCGGCATGTCCGGGTCTTCGGCGGCAATTCGGCGGCGGGTCCTTCACTCCCTCTCGTCCTCTTCGGTGGCAGCTCGATCAGGGTGTGTTTTGGTTTTTTTCTTCGCCGATTGAGGCGGCAAAAAAGCTAGAGCCGGCCCTGCCCAAAGAAGAGCTCTGTGTAAGCTTGAAAGCTTGTCTCTCTCACCAACAGAAATTGGGCCAATAAACAATATTATCTCACCCACCTAGTCTCTCTAGTATCCTGGGACTGACAGGGCTACAACTACACGGCATACAATATTTAAAGAGATAGATTAGGGCAGTGCTTAATTTGTGCCAGGGCTTGTCAGGCCTGATCCCTCGCACCTCTAGGCTTTGCAGTGCATAGCGCCGCACCTCTTTCATTACAAATTAAACCCTGTTTTAGGGTATGAGCAATTCTGTGGGAGGCAATAATAGGAAGTTAGAGCTGCAGTTCAGCAGTTCCACCAGAGGAGGACTACAGAATCAGAAATTACTCTGCTCCATATTATACCTGCAGTAAACATTTCTCCTCCCCCACGAAGATCAGTGGTGGATTTAGAGTTAAGGGGACCCTGTGCTCAGCTTCATTTTGGGGGACCCTCCTTGGGACCCAGCCAAGAAAAAGAACCTTCTCTCTTATCTCCCCCGACCCTCCGTTTTTCATTCTTTTTTTTCTTCATCTTCCTCCTATAAGTAATAGGAAATAAATGAAAATAAAGTGAGGTACCTTGATTGTTTTTGTAGTCTAATTTATTTTTCCACAGACAACTTGAAAAATCGCTGAGGGTCTCGGCAGACCACTTAGTGAGCTTTCCATATATTGTTTGTACTGTTAGCTAACTATTGTAAAACTCTTTGGATAAGAGTGCTTTATATAAAAAAATGTAAAAAAGCGTTGGGGTGTGGGGTCTGGCCAGGACTTATGGTGCCGGAGGGGGCTCAGGGCTGGGGGTGCAGGGTCTGGGAGGAAGTTAGGGGGCTCAGGGCTGGGACAGCGGGTTGGGGTGTGGAGCACTTACCTGGAGCAGCTCCCGTTTGGTGTGAGGGGTGCAGGTGGGGATGTGGGGGGAGGAGCAGAGTCAGGGAGGGCAGGGGGTGCAGGAGTGGGCTGGGGGTTGGGGTGCAGGTCTGGCCAGGAGGTGAGGGAGGGGGCTCAGGGATGGGGCAGGAGGTTGGGGTGTGGAGCGCTTACCTGGGGCAGCTCCCATTTAGTGCGAGGGGTGCAGGTGGGAATGTGGGGGTGCAGGAGCTCCCGTTTGGTGCTCAGGATGGGAAGGGGGATATGGGGGGGTGTGCAGGAGTCAGGGAGGGCAGAGGGCTGGGTGTGTGTGAGGGGGTGCAGGAGTCAGAGCAGGGGGCTGGGGTCGTGGGGGTGCTTCCAGCCCCCTGCCGTGAGCCGCTCACAGCAGAGGGCTAGGGAGGGTATGTGTAGGGGGAGTGCGGGGGCCCCTCCTTTGCTCCGCCCTGCCCCAATTCCAACCCCTTCCCCAAGGCCCCACCCCCGCCTCTTCTCCACCTCCTCCCCCGAGCGCGCTGCAGCCCTGCTTCTCCCCCTCCCTCCCGGAGCGCCGGCAAACAGCTGTTTGATGGTGGGGGAAGTGCTGAGAGGGAGGGGGAGGGGCGGGAATGCAGCACGCTCGGGGGAGGCAGCATGGGAGGGGAGAGCTTGGCTGCTGGTGGGGGCGGAGCCTACAGCAGGACCAAGCTTCTGCCCCCACAGCTGCCCGGCCCTGGGGCCCCCTGTTGTTGCGGGGGGGGCACCCTCTGTTTCACTGTAAATCCACCTCTGACTAAGATGCAACACCTCATTGAACTATTACAAAACAGGATATAGAGTGGCTCATTTGTATCGGATCACACAGTCCACCTTTTCAGTTTACGGTTTGTTCCCTGTGGCATGTGCCTCCAGTCCAGCTCTGACCTTGTTACAAGGAAGCTGGAAAAGCCAGACAAACTGATTTTTAGAAGGGAAGGTCAGATGCCACAGTGATGCATGGTGAATTCTGATGGGATTAGCTGCCCACTTTTCTGCTGACCACTTTGAAACAGCTCAGCCATCTGGTTCATCTCAGTGATGCTGTTCCATGTTGACGGAGCAAACCTTGTCAGATGCTGCCATCTCCTGCTAGAACTGAAAATAAAACCAGAACCCAAGTGCTGCAATGCTAGAAGAGCTGCTGAACGAAATGATTTTAATCTGAATTATGAGAAGCTTCTAGGAGCCATTGCAGGCACATTGATGCTAGCTGATAATGTGCCAGTTGATGTCCATTAATACGGTGAATGCTGTGTTAACCTGGGACCCAAGGACTCCAGCAGTCCTGCTGTTAACGGTAATGTATTTTGCATTAGTCTAGTACAGTGGGAAATTCCGACTCCTAGCCCCAAGAGTTTAACAAAACCATCGGATACTCGAATGTTGCATGAGCAATCCTAGCTACCCAGTCCAAGAATCTAATTAATGAATTGATCAAAGCAACTGTACGAATCCAATTACATCCCCTTTTTGTGTTGGTTCTGCAGAATCCCACTAGGTTAATGAGACCCTTTTCATTACCCTTTCTGTGCCATGGGCCAGGCGTATACAGTGGGGAGTAGGCTAAGGCATCATGGCAGCAGCGCTCTGGTACTAAAGCACCAGCCTGGCCCTGGCAAGGCACACTGAGGCTGTTTGTCCCCCTCGGGTTATTTCTGTGAAAACTACAGACACCCTGCAACGTTTCTTCATGGGCGAGCGGAACGTGGCTCCCGCAGGAAGAGTACAGACTGTGCTCTGTTAGCATGCTGACAAAATTGATCTCTGCTTTAATTAAATCCTCTCCTGCAAGTGACCTAGAGCTTCTAATGCATTTTGAATTAATCCTCACTAGCGGGAAATCCAGGCCCCCTGAATGCCAAGCAGTTAACCACTGCAGATCTGTGCTAAGAGAAAACCTGCCTCTCTTGCCTGCTTTGTATTCTGCTGCGTGTTTAGTAAAACCATATCGCCGCAGATACAAATGTCCTTTCCCGGCACGCAGTAAAATCACAATCATACACGGTGGAATGTATAGGATGTTTTCAACTGACTGCAGCCAAGCGGTGTCATTCTGCTGCCATGTTTTGCAATGATCCCTCTTATTATTGGTTTCTTTTCCTGGTACTCGGTCACAGGATGTGCTGTTTCTCGCTTCGTTGGCGACAGCCTGCTTTATGCAGTCACGGAGCCCGTTAACAGTGACAGAACAAGCACCCCAAAAGGGAAAGCAAAGGGAAGAACCTTTAGAGGGGACGAGGCATAAAGCAGAAGCTGGGCACATGAAAGGCAAGCGTGATTGCTCTTCCCCGACCCTCCCCACACCGCACCTCCAAAATGCCTATGCAAAGAGGAAACAGGGCCGTGGTGTGAAGGAGACACAGACCCCAAGTGCTTCCATTGCATCCCACACAGGCTGACTACAGCAATCTGCAGTGTTCCTAAGCCTTACTCCCTCATGTGGCAGTTTGCATCCCCAGTACAACTAATTCTGGGCCTATGGGATGTTTTTTTCCCCAGTTGCCACCAGGCTACAAAAATCACTGAGTGGCCTAACCCTCTTGGTCAACCCATCCCTAGCCCCAAGCCCGCTCATTCAGGTATTGGGAAAGCTGTAGTAGTGCCTGACTCAAATTTGGCTAAGGGGTTATACCAGGTGAGGCCAGTTATCTATACTGGGGCATTAGGCACTAAAGCACCTGCTCAGGTATAGGGGGACCATATAGCCCATTTTGGCTAGGACAGTCCCTTTTTTAAACCCTGTCTTGGCCTTACCCACTTTTATGTCAAAAGGCGACAGTTGCTACTCTTGCCGACTTCATCAGTTGGCAAGAGCAAATGGGACAAAGAGCAAATGGGAGCGATACAGAGGAATGTGTGAGGGGGAAACCAGCCCCCCCACAGGGGGGGAGTAAGAACTAGGGGGGGGGGGCGAGCGGTGGGGTTCCAGCCGCGGGCAACAGCCTCATGAATCGCACACGGGGGCCCACAGGGTTCCAGCTACAGGCAACAACCTGGCGCCGGAGGGAGCGCAGGGCTCCAGCTACGGGCAGCAGCCTCTTGAGGGGGCCCCGCAGGGTTCCAGAAACAGGCAATAGCCTCGCGAGTAGTGCAAGGCCGGGGAGAGGGGGGGTGTGCAGGGTTCCAACTACAGGCAACAGCCTTGCGCCGGCGGGGGCGGGGACCTCAGGCAAGCGGCTGGCGGGGTGTCCCATTTTCTCTTTGGGAAATATGGTCACCCTACTCAGGCAGGGCTGGATTAACCACTAGGCACAGCAGGCCTGATACAGGACCTGCCCATGGCCACAGGTGGCGCTGCCTCAGGTAAGTAGCCATATGCCTAAGAGCCACATTTCCCTGGAGACGGGGGCCACCATTGGTGTCTTCTGGCAGCTTGAGGTGACGCTGGGATGGCTCCACAGTATAAAGTCTGCTCATCACGTGTCTGGTACAGGAGGGAGCAGAGACAGCTGCAGGCAGCACAGAACCAGCCCAGCAGTAATGGACCACCCCCCTCAACCCAGGCCCCGTGGTAAGTGTGTTCTCTGATGGGGAGGAAGGCAGTCAGGGTGATTGAGCGAGAAAGGGAGATAAACAGCCTCAGCACGGGGAGCCAGTGCTGGGGGTGGTGTGGGGGCACTGGAAAGGGTCCTTGAGGCTTGGAATGGTGAATCAGCATGAAAGGCGCTGGAGGGCACCTCAGCAGGCTAGAAAGGGGGGATCTGACAAGGGATTGAGGGACTATATATGGGTGGGGGGACGGCCTCAGGGCAGGCAGCGTTTGAAAGCATTGGCAGCGCCACGTGTGGGGTGGGCGCTCCCTGGAGCAAAGGGCTCTGGGAAATGAAGGGGGGGCAGATCCCCAAGCACAGGAGCTACTGCCATGCCATCCTAACCCACAGGCATGTGCGCTCTACCCAAGGGTGGTGGACGCGTCGCCTCCTCCAACCCAGGCTCTGTGATCCATCCCTCCACTGCACAGTGGGCACCATGCTGTGTTTGCCCCCACGCCCTCTGCGAAGCACTGGCTGTAGGTGGGGCCACCAGAGGGAGGCAGGTTGTTTACAGTGCCTAGATTCATAGAATCATAGAAGATTAGGGTTGGAAGGGACCTCAGGAGGTCATCTAGTCCAACCCCCTGTTCAAAGCAGGACCAATCCCCAGACAGATTTTTGCCCCAGATCCCTAAGTGGCCCCCTCAAGAACTGAACTCATAACCCTGGGTTTAGCAGGCCAGTGCTCAAACCACTGAGCTATCCCTCCCCCACATCCACAGATTGGCCATGGCTTAAGGTTTTTGTTTTTAGAAAAAGTCACGGACAGGTCGTGGGCAATAAACAAAAATTCACAGAAGCGCGTGACCTCTCTGACTTTTACTAAAAATAATGGGGTGTGGGGGGAAACTCACACGGGAACAACTGAAGCCTGAGCCCTGGGGTGAGGGTGATGAGAGCCTGAGTCTCACTGCAGGAGATAGGGGTGTCCAAAACCTACCGCCGCGGCAACTGACAACCCCGGGACCCCACCACAGCCCCAGCATCTCAGAGCTTAGGGGCCTTCTCTGCCCACACTAGCTGACAGCTCCAGGTGCCCCCCGCTGCCCACAGTGGCTGGGAGCTCCAGGTCCCCCTGCTGCTGACAGTGGCTGAGAGCTCCGGGGTCCCCCACTGCTCCAATTGTCCACATCCTTTCTGTAGTGGGGGGCCTAAAACTGGACGCAATACTCCAGATGTGGCCTCACCAGTGATGAATAATCACTTCCCTCAATCTGCTGGCAATGCTCCTACTAATGCAGCCCAATGTGCCATTAGCCTTCTTGGCAACAAGGGCACACTGTTGACTCATATCCACTACCCGTTGAGCCCGACAATCTAGCCACCTTATAGTCTATTTATCCAATACATACTTCTTTAACTTGCTGGCAAGAATACTGTGGGAGACAGTATCAAAAACTTTGCTAAAAATCAAGGTATATCACGTCCACAGCTTTCCCCTTATCCAGGGAGCCAGTTATCTCATCATAGAAGGCAATCAGGTTCATCAGGCATAGCGTGCCCTTGGTGAATTCATGTTGACTGTTCCCGATCATCTTCCTCTCCTCCAAGTGCTTCAAAATGGATTCCTTGAGGACCTGCTCCATGATTTTTCCAGGGACTGAGGTGACGCTGACCAGTCTGTAGTTCCCCAGATTCTCCTTCTTCCCTTTTTTAAATATGGGCACTATATTTGCCTTTTTCCAATCATCCAGGACCTCCCCCGATTGCCATGCATTTTCAAAGATAATGGCCAATGGCTCTCATCAGCCAACTCCCTCAGCACCCTCAGATGTATTAGATCTGGACCCATGGACTTGTGCATGTCCAGCTTTTCTAAATAGTCCTTAACCTCTTCTTTCACCATTGAGGGCTGCTCACCTCCTCCCCATACTGTGCTTCCCAGTGCACCAGTCTGGGCGCTGACCTTGTCTGTGAAGTCTGAGGCACAAAAAAGCATTAAGTACTTCAGCTTTTTCCACATCCTCTGTCACTAGGTTGCCTCCCTCATTCAGTAAGGGTTCCACACGTTCCCTGACCTTCTTCTTGTTGTTAACATACCAGTAGAAACACTTCTTGTTACCCTTCACATCCCTTGCTAACTGCAACTCCAGTTGTGCTTTGGCCTTCCTAATTACACCACTGCATGCTCAAGCAATATCTTTATACTCCTCCCTAGTCATCTGTCCAAGTTTCCACTTCTTGTAAGCTTCCTTTTTGTGTTTAAGCTCACCGAAGATTTCTCTGTTAAGCCAAGCTGGTCGCCTGCTATATTTGCTATTCTTTCAGCACATCGGGATGGTTTGTTCCTGCACCCTCAATAAGGCTTCTTTAAAATACAGCCAGCTCTCCTGAACTCTTTACCCCCTCATATTAGCCTCCCAGAAGATCCTGCCCATCAGTTCTCTGAGGGAGTCAAAGTCTGCTTTTCTGAAGTCCAGGCTCCGTATTCTGCTGTTTTCCTTTCTTCTTTTTCTCAGGATCCTGAACTTGATCATCTCATGGTCACTGCTACCCAGGTTGCTACCCACTTCTACTTCCCCTACCAATTCTTCCCTGTTTGTAAGCAGCAGGTTAAGAGGAGCATGGCCCCTAGTTGGTTCGTTCAGCACTTGCACCAGGAAGTTTCCCCAACACTCTCCAAGAACTTCCTGGATTGTCTGTGCACTGCTGTATTGCTCTCCCAGCATATGTCAGGGTGATTGAACCGGGGCCTGTGATCTGGAAACTTCTGTTAGTTGTCTGAAGAAAGCCTTGTCTACCTCATCCTCCTGGTCTGGTGGTCTATAGCAGACACCCACCATTAAGGTTACCATCCGTCCGTATTTCCCCGGACATGTCCGGCTTTTGCGTCTCTAAATAGCCGTCCGGGAGGAATTGGTAACAAGGTTAAAATGTCCGGGTTTTTTTTCTCCCTTGCCTCCCTCCCTCCCTTCCATGCACAGTGCGGCTGGTGATTGGGCGGCTGGGCCGATTGAGCCGCTCCCATTGGCCTCCAGCAGCCAGAGCCCTCCCCTGCTCCCCCCTCCCTGCAGTTCACAGATGGCTAGTTCCCTCCCTACTGGCTCTGAGGATCCCTTACTCTGCCCAGGCATTGTATGGGGAGGCTGGTCACCCAACCGAGGGCTGAGGGTTCCACTGGGCAGCAGGGCGCCTAGGAGTTACACACAACAACACTAAGTGGAGCAATGCCACCGCACCTTTGGCCTTCAGTGATTTGCCCAAGGTCACACAGGGAGCCTGTGGCAGAGCAGTGAATTGAACCCAGGTGTCTCAAGTCCCCAGTAGCACTTTAACCCCTTTGCCATCCCTCCTGTCCTAGTGCGTGTGTGTTTGTCCTTGCTTTTGGCAGTGGAATTCTGCGGCACACAGCTGTGGGGGGGGCATGTTTTATGATGGGTGCTGTACTGCGCACTCTCCTACAATGAGCTAGTGCTCACTGATGCAGGAGGCCAGTGTGAATGTGAAATTCTGAGCTCGTAGATTAATAGCTTGGCAAGCGACATCATCCTGTTACCATGGCATCTAACATTATGTGAAATACAGCACTGGCAACAACAACTGCTCCATAAGATCGATGGCCTTGCTGCCCCCAACACTGTGCTGGGAAGAGGCAGAGGCTTGGCAGTGTTCAGTAGTTGTCTCTTCCCCGCCGCCACCCCTCCCACCCCAGTCTCCTTTTTTTTTTGGTACCCAGGAGGGCTCACTGGCTTGTTAGTTTTATTCTCATCGCACGTAGTTCTGCCAGGGCCCCCAGCACATTTGACGCATTCTGCTGTGTTTCTTTTTTAAACTTCAGCTCCTCGTCTGTCACTAAAACGATCCAAGTTGGAATTTTTTTTAAATGTAATTTGTTTTCAATTGAAATCAACAAAGGACAACCAACCACCCGGTCCCAGGCACTCGCTGCTCTACAGCACTTACCATCTGAATTAGGCAGGGAGAGAAAGTGACTTGTCCCAGAAACAGCCAGGCTTAGACCCAAGCACCCATGAGTCCCAAGGCACTGGCTGCTACCCCATGCTCAATTTCCCATGTAGATAGTTAGACAGTTTGGGCTTTTTCACTCTCTGTCATCTTGGTCTTTCAGGGTGTGTCTACATTGCAATCAGACACCTGCAGTTGGCCCATGCCAGCTGACTAGGGCTCAGGATAAGGGGCTGTTTAACTGCAGTGTAGACATTCATGCTCAGGCTGGAGCCTGGGCTCTAGGACCCTGCAAGTTGGGAGGGTCTCTGAGCTTGGGCTGCAGCTCCTGCCCGAATGTCTACACCACAATTAAATAGCCCTTTAGCCCGAGCCCAAGTCAGCTGGCACAAGCCAGCCAGGGGGTTTTAATTGAAGTGTAGACATACCCTATAGGGACAAATAGGAGCTCATTGGTGGCTGGGGAATGGGATATGGAGTCTTCCCCTTCTAGTTTGTGGGTACAAACCTAGCCGGTCCCAACAGTGAGCTGAAGCTGCTACCACATAAGGGCTGGTGGGTATCGGTTATGAAACGGCGCCGGTGGTCATCACCCAGTTCATGGCAGATACATGCCCCCTTCTCAAGAACTGCCAGGTAGGGTGTTGGCTGTTGTGTTGAAGTATATGCTTGATTGCCCCTGGTCCTAGCAGGGAGTGGTCTCTGACAGAGGACGCAACAGGTAATAACATAATGAAGCACTTATAGAAGCTTTGCATTTTTACAGTATGTTATTCCCACATTAACCAATCCTCACAATGTGAGGCAAGGCAGCTTTGAAGGCAACAACAATCCCTGGGCCCAGCACACACATTGGCACAGGGCTTGGCACTTAAAAGAGCCTTCAAGGTAGTGGGGCCCGAGAGGTGACACCCCTGGGGGGCTACAGAAAGGAGGAGCTGCGGTGTGAGGCAGTAGACTAGAAATCTGAGGCTCTGAGTTCAGTTCACAAGCTCTGCTCCAGGCTTCCTTTGTCATCTCTCTGTCCCTGCAGAATGGGGCTCATAATACTCCATTCCTCACCTTTCTGTCTATTCCGATTGTATCCATTGCAGGGCAGGGGCTCTTATCATAGGTTTATACAGCACCTAGCACGATGGGATTGTGGTCTTGGTAAAGGCCTCTTGGTGCTATCGTAATACAAATAATAAGGGAATTGTAGAAGCCCCTGGGATAATTCACCCCTTGGCCTCAAACCTCCCCCCTACTTTTCCCCCTCCAGCCCCATGATGCTACTGAGCCCTGCTCCCATGCTGCTGCTGCCTTTGCTATCAGTGGCGCCAGGGGAGGCTCCATGAGGGAAAAGGAGTTTGTTGGTAGCATATATTAGCTTCCCATCTTTGACTTCAGTTTTCTTAGCTGTGCTGTCTGGCTTCTACTCTTGAATCTGACTGCTCAGGGCCTGCCTTCCATTTGGACCAGGAGAGACGCTGTGCGTTGGAGAGGGCTGTTATTTGAGGCCCTCGCCTCGTTTCTGGCCCCTGGTCCGTTCAGGCATCTCTTGTTCACGAACAGCTGGGGCTGGTAGCCCAGAATGACAAATTAGTCAAGTGTCTGCTCCATAATGTGTTTGCCCAACCTCACTATCAAAACCGCAACAGAATCAATTGGCTGTTGCAAAACTTTTGCCTTTTGGATGTTGACGTTTGAATCCATTT
Organism: Terrapene triunguis; assembly: GCF_002925995.2. Classification (NCBI taxonomy): domain Eukaryota; kingdom Metazoa; phylum Chordata; order Testudines; family Emydidae; genus Terrapene; species Terrapene triunguis. The sequence goes on along the minus strand of NW_020664540.1, from coordinate 877,148 downwards.
TTCTGCCCCATTCATGCCAGTGGTTAGGCAAGTGAACCAATCAGCACCGGGAAATGTTTGGGACCTCCTGTAAAATGTATTTAATCTGTCTGCAAAGGAAACTTTGTCTCCAGGATAATGACCCACTGGAGCTATTCAGACAGACATGTAATGTCTTTAAACACTATCTATGAGCTGTCACATTTTGTCAGAACCTGTGATAGACATAAAACCAAGTTCCAAAGCCTCTGAAAAAGGCTTGGGCCATCTAAAAACTGAAACAAAAAATAATAAACTAATCAGAGCTACTTCCCTACAGTACCTGCCGACTAGCCCTATTGACAACCCAGGAGATTGCAAATTTGCATACATTTTCACGCATCTCCATACATTCAGAATCCAAGATCTGCCCATTGATAATGAATTCCCAACATGTGAGGAGGATTGCTGCATGAATTTTTGGGCTGTGTAGGGTAGTTGAGAGGTACTAGCTATAAAAATCCAGTGATAAATAAGTAAACGTCCATACTGAAAGTTCTCCGGCCTGTGTTATGCAGGAGGTTAGACTAGATGATCATAATGGTCGCTTCTGGCCTTAAAATCAATAAGGCTACATACTTCCAATACTGTTCCTGATGCCATGTCCTAAGGAGCTGTGGAAAGGTTGCACCTCTTAGTCCCACTCTTAATTTAGCACTTAACTAGTCCCCAGAATGTCATGCAGAAAGTAATATTGGTGCCATGGTGTCGTTCCCAGGATATTAGAGTGACAAGGTGGGTGAGGTAATATCTTTTATTGGACCAACTTCTGTTGGTGAATGAGACCTGCTTCTTCAGGGCTGGGAAAGGTACTCAGAGTGCCACAGCTAAACACAAGATGGAACAGATAGTTTAGCATAAAGATTCCTTAGAATATGTGCTAGCTATGCTAAAACAGCTGTTTGATCTTGTATTTAGCTATGACACTCTCAATACTTTTCCCAGACCTGAAGAAGAGCTCTGTGTTGCTCGAAAGCTTGTCTCTCTCAAGTTGGTCCAGTAAAAGATAGTCCCTCACCCACCTTGTCTCTGATGCAGAAAATAAAGCCATTTAAAACATCTCATGCTGGACTTCTCAATGGAACTAGTGTGGACATCGTAAGGTGGCACATTGGAATGTCAGGGATGTAAAAAATGATGGGTCCCCTCTTTTGTTTTCCTGCTAAAATATTTGCTCCCTGACCTCAGGAAGCAACATGAAAAATTCCAAGGTGGCTCTATGAAGTTCTCATAACAAATGTCAAACTTGAATGGGATGGCAGGAGATATCTGACAGTGCAGACATTTCAATAAAAGACAGAGGAAGATAAATACTTGCTTAGGATTCCATCTTGTGAGATGGGCTGGGGCATCTGCATTCAGATATTCTCAATGATAAAAACCATCAGAGAAACAAAAAAGGACTCTGAAATATTTTGCTGTCAGGCCTGTTTCTCTCCACACACACAAAGCACTGGCTGATTTCATGTGAAAAGGGCTGGATCTAGGCCATAGAGCTCAGCATCTTGCAGGGATCAAGCAACTGATCTCTCTATGCCTCAGCTTCCCCTTGGATAAATGGGGATAAAGTATTGTTATTTAATTGACTATCTTTAAAGGGAGAAAAAAACAACTACTGCACACAAATGGCATGCACTGTATGAACACTGTTTATTCTATTAAGGCATTGGGAACTTCAGCTAACAAATGAATGAAAACAGCTCCTGTCATTGACAAGGAAAATTGATATGCAAATTATAACACTTCACCCTAGGGTGACCAGATGTCCTGATTTTATACGGACAATCCCGATTTTGGGGTCTTTTTCTTATATAGGCTCCTATCACCCCCCACCCCCGTCCTGATTTTTCACATTTGCTGTCTGGTCACCCTACTTCACCCACCACTGAAATGCAGCCATCTTTGGGGTAGAAGAACTCAGCAGCTCTAGAAGCAACACAAACTAACAGTTTAGGACAGGAACTGAAGAAATCATACACCAATGATGATAAAGGGGGATTTTATTTAGACCTTGTCTACATGGTAAAGGTTTTTTGGTATAAGCTAAGGTGGGAGTTTAACAGATATAGTATACCGGTGTATAATCCCTGCATGTGGACACACTTTTTCCGATATAAGAGTGGCTTTTTCTGCTTTAACGTATAACACTTGGGAAGAGGTTTAGATTAACCAAATAAAAGCCACTCTTATTGCAAAATAAAAATGTGCCCATAGAGGGTTATCCTGGGATAACTGTTGCTGTACAATGGGTAAAATATTAGCCTGAATGAAATTTTATTCCAACCTCACATTTGGCTAGGACCGCTCAGGACTTTGCTATTAAGCAATGAGTTCAGTTTCATTATATAAAGGGTTAACAAAATAAATCCCACTGTCTTTACTAGCCATCTCCTTCCGGGCCTCCTCTCTGGAGCATGCACCATGTGACTCCTACAACACAGAGAGAGAAAATGTTTAAGAAGCGGGGTGAAAAAAAAAGTGGAGCTCAGACGCTTGTAAGATGAAGCAAATCTGATGTGACATTGTGGAACTGTGCCCTACAGTTCAGCAAGCTGCATATTTCACATGGCAATGGCCAGGCTGGCTCAGACCAGCCAGCCGTCTAGCTCAATATCTTGTTTCCAGCAGTGACCAGCAGCAGAAACCCCTCAGTTGACCATTATGGCCTGAGCTGCCCACAGAGGATGTTCCTCCTTAGCCCATCGATGAAGCATGAGGCTTCCTATCTCTGTAACTACAAAACAAAGTGACCCCATCTAATGTAATGGTGGATGTTCTCATTCAGAGAAAGGAAAAACCTTCCGTGGAACCTACGAAGCTTTTAGCCAATCCCTAGGGTGACCATATTTCCCAAAGGGAAAATGGGACACCACATGGGGCTAGCCTGAGGCCCCCACCCTCACACCCGGGCTGTCCTGAGCTGCTCATCTGAGGGCCCCACCCTGTGTGCGGCTTGCCCAAGCCTCCCTCCCCACGCGGGGCTGGCCCGAGCCCCGTCCCCCCCCCCCCCCCCCCGGGGGGGGGGGGGGCCGGGCCCGCTGCCCGGGCCCGGCCCGGCCCCCCCCCCCCCCCCCCCGAAGGCTGGGGCTGGCGTCGCCCCTGTGCGGGGCTGGCATCGCCACTCATCCCCTGCCACATATTCCTCCACACCCCACTTTTTTGACAAAAGTGGGCATTTGTCCCATTTGCTGATCAAGTTGGCAAGAACACATAGGACAAATATCCACTTCTACCAAAAAAGTCGGGATGGCCGGGACAGGGCTTAACAAAGGGACTGTCCTGGCCAAACTGGGACGTATGGTCACCCTACCGATCCCTCGTGACAGCAAATTCCACACACTGGTTAATTCATGGCTCTTTCTGGGGCAAGTGTCCTTCCTCCCAGAGCAATCCTCTTCTGCTGCTGCTGACTCTTGTCACACCCTGGTTATATTAGATGGGGTGATTTGGTTCTTTAGTTACAGAGCTATGAAGGGGAGGAGTGTGGGGAGGGTGTGGAAGAAACATGTCAGTCTAAGGCACTATGGATTCAGGAACAGCACAGCTCATTTTTGCCAGTAACGTATCCAGAAAATGAAACGCCTCTGCTACATTTTGTACGTAGTGCTCTGGCACCTAGCTACAGCTGCTAACTCAGAGGACTGGCCTTCCTCAAATGTTCCACACACCCGAGCAGCTTGCAATGCACTCGGGACATAGACCTCACCTACCACTCCTTCGAAAGCCTCAGCCGTGATGGATGTGTAAAACTGGAGAGCTTCTAGAGACCCACATTGTAAAATGCCTCTGGCCACAAACAATGGCCAGCACAGTCACCAGCTGTACATCACATCTGCAGCATCGAGGTAGAGCCCAAGATCTTCCACTCACTCCAAGAGCACACAGCTCTTCCACTGGAGCTAAAGAGGAATCTCCACTAAGTACATAGGACGTATCCCTGCTGTGGTCTGCACAGTCCCATAGACTCGACGTTCCATCTAGCAGACACCACCGAGGTCAGACATTCCAGCCAGTACCCAATCACCCCACCAGCCCATTGCCTGCAATGGCAATTCCACATGCAAAGGACTTACAGGGTTACACGTTGAGCCACTTGTGGAAAGAGAGAAAGTGAGGTCACTTACAGCTCTGTTGGTCGGCGTGTCAAATATAGGATTGTCAAACCCTTTGTCACTTGGTCCTGCCACAACATCCTGGTCCTCCTTTCTGTTCCACAGGCCTGCCAAGTGTACGGATGGTAATCTGAGAGGAAAGACATTTTAGGTTCCCAAATGTGCATCCATCCAATGCTGAAGGCAACTGTCAAGCTAGTCTCCCCTAGTGAGATGGATTTCCTTCATGATACAGACGGGGGAATATTTCAGGTAAGTGTCAGGCCCTCTTGAAAAAGGGACATTGATTGTTCTTCAGGCTGTAGTTTTCAGTTTTAAAACCTGGGCACTCTGAAGAAGGACTGTTTCAGTAGCATTTAGGATGATTGGCATCCTCTGCTTTAGAGCTTCAGTGTGCTCTGAAGCTCTCACACCTCCTGGCTGGCCCTATCATTTCCCCATTTTCTAGAGCACCCTCCATTACAGAAAAAAAACTGGGGTCCAGCAGCAGTGATGCAAGTGCTGAAACAGTATTTGTGCCTGCGCTGGACTTCAGAGCCTGCAGCTGGGCAGTGAGAGCCAAGCCAAAGGCTTTGGGCTTGGGTTCCACCCGTCTTTGATTGTTTCATAAACTTTCCTCCCAAAGCAGTGAGCACGCATGTCAAACAACTGCCCAGCTTCCAAACGAACGTCACTGGGGAATGAATAATCTGGTAACAATTATGGGGGTTGGAGATGTATTTAGAACTGAAAGAAATCCTATTTATTGCTAGGAAACGCTAATCATCTCTGTGCTTGTTGAGAGGCAAGAAAAACAAATGATGCCTGAGAACTGCGCTGGTTGTTGAAAAATGCAACACTAATACATTGGCAAAAGCAGAAGCAGCCTGCCCTGGATTCGTACCCTGCTGGAGCCAGCCAGCTGTGACAGAGCTCTTTGGTATGCAACAGCAGCCTGGACATGGGATTTCATCTGGAACATCTGGCCTTGTCTACATGTAACAGTTTTGTCGCTTTAACTCTGCCATCGTAGTTAGAGCAACACCATCCCCCTAGTGCGGAAGCAGATATACTGGTATCGCTTATTCCAATTCGGCGAGGCTATGTCTGCACTTAGGAGTACTTTCCTGGACTAGTGTTATTTCCGTGGTCAGGTATAGGAATCCTGGTACGCTACACCAGCAAAGCATGCCTAGTGAGGACGCTGCTATGCTAGCAAAGCTGCATGTTGTACCGGTGAAGTAAGTCCACCCCCCAGGAGTGAAACAAGCTAGTTTTGCCAACATAGCAGTGTCTATATTATGGCCTTTTGCTGGCACAGCTATGTTGGTCAAAAATCACACCTCTTCACCCCCTGGCCCAGAGAGCAAGGCTGCCAGGAGTCTGTAGTGTAGACCTGGCCCAAGTTATAGTGTCTACACTGGGGCTTTTATCAGCATAACTACAAACCACACCCCTTACATGGCTCTGCTGGTAAAGCTTTTTAAGCAGAGACCAGGCTGTTTTGTGGTCCTTCACTGTGGTAAGGTGACCTGTGGGACAAACACCTGCAGAATGGGCTCATAAGGCCCATCTGATTACGCTGAAATCTTGGGATGGGCCCTTCCCCTGCCACCCCCACTTTTCTCCCCTTTTCCTCCAAATTCCCCCTTTTTTCCTTCTTCTCATCTCACCTACTGTGTCAAGTGCATCCGATCCAGCCACCTCCCAGTACAGCTATGCCCTGATAGCTATACATCCTTCCAGTACGCGCGCACACACACACACACACACACACATACACACACACACACACACACACAGTTAACATTTCAGAGATGTAATCTTTACTGCTTAACTCTGCTTGTTTTGCAAGCAGTCTGAAACCTTTAATAAAACATGAGTGATTTCAATTAAGTGCTGGCCAATGGAACAGTCAGATAAGCCCCAAGATACTGAAACAGGCCCCAGATCTGCAGCCCCCCCAAAAGAAGTGAGGGCCCCTGACCTGTAGACCGTACTTAGGCCTGGGTTCCGTTGGCCTCTGTGGGAATTTGGGGTGCAGAAGGAATGCAAGGCCGAGCCCTGCCCTGGCCTAGTCTCCATTTTTGACGACTGAGTAAACAGGCAGTGCTTGCTGCGTGATGATTAATAAATAAAGCAATAAGGTCCAACGGGCTGCTGCGGGCTCTCTCCATTGTGCAATTTGCTCTCAGGGACACAAAGTTGCAGAACAAGTGTTTAGAATTGTTTTGATGCATTAATATTGCCAAATGGGCCCCACCAGGCAATGTCATTTCTGCATGCAGATGCGGGGCTGCAAAGCAACAGGGAATTTCCATTAAGCTACAAAATTGAACCACATTGAACTCAAACCGGAGAACAGCGCAACAGCTATGGGCTCGTGGGCTGCAGCTGGAAGGTGCACTAATGTGCCTTGAAGCCACCAAAGAACTTCCCTGACCCTGGGGCCACTGTGCTCCTACCAGTCCCTGGGTGCAAGTCAGAGCAGCCTCAAGGCTGCCCTCATTTACTCCAGCTACCAACAACACACGCAGCCAAGGATTGTTGCAATGCCAGGATGCCCAGCCACGACCTTTCCCTTGCTGCAGGGACAGGGCATGGCGTAGAAGCTGCTCTGGCAGTTCTTTGTCACCTGAGGACCTCCCCATGATGCAAGGATATTTGGGAGGCCAGTTCTGCCAGTGTTAGCGCAGCTTGACACTGGTGGAGCAGCATAAAGTTGCTTTAATGGTGGGTAGGGTCTGGGCCAATCCCTGGATTCTTTGTCCCAGTTGTTAAACAAGACTCTTTGGTGATTATCAATCTAAGGGGTGTGAATGCCCCCGTCCCTACCTTATCATCCCCTTCCTATGGAGAAACAGCATTATGCCAAGCAACAGCAGCCCAAGTAGTAGACCAATAACCGTCCCAGCAATGGTGCCTCCTTGTCCACTAGAATTACTGCCAGTGGCTACTTGCACTGTACCTGTCACAATGCCAAAGGAGTCACCTGCAAAGTAGGAAAGAGGATTTGTCAGTACAGGGTTATACAATACAAACCTCCCCCCTCCCTTCCTACTCACCTGCAATCCCTGTACTGAACTGGTATGAACATAAAAAGCAGGGTGCCTAGAAAAATAGTCTCTGCTACTCACCGTGGCATTAGCATTTCCCCAAACATGGGCCTGGCTAAATAGCAGGTAGTGGGGCTGTGTGCAGTCAGTGGTTTCAGTTTACAGGGGTTTGTGAGATGCAGCCCTTCAGTTCTGGTTCGCACGGGTTCTCACGCACGCAAGAGTCACTTACTTGGCAATTCAGGTTAAAAAATCAATCCAAGTGAGACTTGGTCAAAACCTTCACCTGTCACAGGGGCCAAGATTTTCCAAAGTGCTGAACAGCCAACAGCTCTCACTGACGTCAAGGTATTCGGCCCCTTTGCAAATCAAGTCATTTACTTACGTGTTAGAGCTGTCCACTATAAAGTTTTGCCAGCATAGCTCTGAAAAAACTCACGCCCCCTAGACAACATTGGTATGCCAGAAAAAATCCCTGGTGTAGACACAACTATACTGATAGAAGAATGCTTCCCTCAGCTTAGCTAATGTCACTCAGGGAGGTGTTTTAGCTGTACTGGCAGAATTCCTCCTGTCAGCTTACACTGCATCTCCACTAGGGAGCTCTGCTTGGTTAGCTATACTGGTATAGCAATGCTGGCAAAACATTTGCAGTGCAGACAAGCCCTAAATGTGGATTTAAGCATCTAACTTTAGGCTAGGTCTACACTACAGCGGGGGGTCGACCTAAGATACGCAACTTCAGCTACGTGAATAGCGTAGCTGAAGTGGCGTATTTTAGGTCGACTTACCTGGCTGTGAGGACGGCGGCAAGTCGACTGCTGCCGCGCCGCCGTCGACTCCGCTACCGCCTCTTGCCGCGGTGGATTTCCGGAGTCGACGGTAGAGCCATCAGGGATCAATTTTATCGCGTCTTCACTAGACGCGGTAAGTCGATCCCCGATAGACCGATTGCTACCCGCCGGATCAGCGGGTAGTGAAGACGTAGCCTTAGGCTCCTAATGTTGGCCATGGTTCCCACTAGAGATGGGCTTGAGTCACACTATTTGAATCAGGCTCTACATCAATAACATGACACATTTCAGAGGGAACTCAGCTCTGGGGGACTGATTTGGATCTATCATAAATCAAATGATGGTCACTCAAGCGTCTTGCACAAGTTCCAGGCTCGTGAGCCTGGCTGAGAGTCCCGGTTTTATTTGAATGTTCTGCACAGCTCTAGCATGTGAGTCTCGTATTCTGTGCAGGAATGTTTGGGTCAGAGCTACCCTCCAGAAAAAGTGAACCAAGAAAATACTATGATCCCTTTTATGGGATCAGTGAAAAGGTTCAATGAATTCACTAGCCTGGCCAATCAACAGTGCTGTTCTTGGGGGAATATCAGGAGCCCACATATGGAAAATGCATTTTGCAAAAGTGAAAAACTTTATATGAAAACTCTGTTCCTTTTGCTTGTTCCTCTTTTCTGAGGTGGAGACAAGAATGGACAGGTTGTATGGAGAATGGTGGAGTCCCTAAGTTCAGACAGCCAATTCCTTTCCTTTCCACGCCAGGACAGAAAAAAGAGGCATCCGATAGATAACATTCAAGTGGCAGTTTCTTTCTTCCTGCAAACGTAAGCCTGGCCTACACCGAAAGGTTGGTCCATGGACAGCTTTGGTACTGGCATAACTATTTTGGTTAGGGAAGAGATTGTTTACCAAAATAATTATATCTGTACAGCCACTAGGATGGACATAGTTATACTGGTGTAAAGATGCCTTATACCGGTATAACTTTAGTCTTCTTAGGGATAAGCTGCACAAGTATAAGCACCTTTATACCAATATAATTGCATCCAGACTGGGGGTTTCATCACTTTAACTCTACCACTAAACTGATACAACTTTTGTGTGTAGACAAGACTAAAGATGATGAAAGCTATGATTTTATACTCATGTAGTTAAACTGGTACAACTCTATATGTGGACACTGATATACATTCACAAGCACAAGCTAAACTGATATAACCAGTTTTAAGTGTCCACATACAAAGCTGCACCAGTAAACATTGAACTTGTGTGTAGCCAAGTCCTTAGGGAGTGGGGGAGGATAGGTTTGCAAGAGTTGTGCTGGACTAACACTGATTAATTCAGAGGGGCTGTAAAATGCTTAGAAGCTGAAATGTGCTGATCTACACTTAAAATGTACGTTGGCATGACTACGGTGCTCCGGGGTATGAAAAATCCAGACCGCAGAGCACTGTAGCTATGCTGACCTCTCCGCTGGTGTAGATGCAGCTAGGCTGACAGAAGAATGATTCTGTCAATGCAGCTACCATTGGTTGGGGAGGTGAAGTTCCTATGGCGACGGAAAACCCCTTCCATCACTGTAGGCTGCGTCTATACTACAGGGTTATGCTGGCATAGCTACACCACTGGAGCGATGTCGCTATGGTCCTCGGATGGTAGACATGACCAAAGTGCTATGTACAAGCAACCAGGAGTTTTCAATACATACTTTGTTAAATAAACTGCCACTTGATTTTCTGTGATTCCTATTAACCTCCTAGAAAGCATCATTGGTGAATGAAAAAGAATCTTCCATAGGTGAATGGGAACAGTTACCGTGCTCTGCTATGTCACGCATGATGTCCTCAGCCAACTGTTCAGCATTAGTCCCCGTCTGTGACCCCGTCTTATCATCCATTAGCACAATCTGGATGACTGGAATGGAGTTCCGTGAAGTCTGAGGTTTACGCACCTTGGATATAGCCATCTGAACACCTGCGTATTTTGGCTTTTCAAAGAAAGCAAGACACATAAAACACACTAGGTCAGCAGGCAGAGATTATAGGGTATGTCTCCATCCGGAGCCGTGATGGACAGTAAAATAAGTGCTAGCTATAAATCTTAATGTAAATATCATCAAGAGCTAGTGTTGCTGTGAATCACATCACTGCTGTGTTTTCACAATGACACATTTATGTCTTCTTTCCATGCAGGGCTGTAAACAACAGACACTGGGGCCCCATGTTACTTCAAAATACTCAGGGTAGGTTACGCCTGTAGGAATACTGCTCCCTTTGGAGCTGGCTCAGGGCTCCTAGGCTCTAGTGACAGTGTCATTTGGCCCCTGTATATTGAAGCAGTGAATGTAACACACCCATTAAACAACGTATTAGAATGTACACATTTGTAAGGAGGGAAGAACCAGACTCGCATCTATTGCTACATGGGGCTATATTCTGATCTTGATTATAGCAGGGTAAATCCACAGTAACTCCTGTGAAGTTACTCCAGAAGCACAACCTGCCCCAGAGCAAAATTTGGCCCATGGGATCCATTGTGGGATCTCTGAAGCCATGTCCTCCCAGTGGCTGCACAGGGCACTAAGCTCAAGAGCATGAGGCTGGGCTGCTGCAGTGACCCCAGTACTGGCATCCTTGACTGGCCAGTTGGGCGTGAGAACGCAGCGTGGAGGAGTGGAGCCAGGTGTTCTGCATGGCACCTAAGCGAGTTTGCCTGTCGCGCAGCATGGGACCCCCAGCTCTGCTTTCTCCTGCAGTGTGCGAATGGATATGTAGAAAACTTTGGGTCAGGTTCTCTGGTCAGCCACCTTTGTGCCTCCAGATTCCATGGCTGCCAGGGACCAAACTATTCCCCAGCATAAATTAGAGCAGCCTGAAAACTGCTCTGGTTTAGGCCCAGGTGCCCACAGTCCCTAGGACCCATTCTGGCAGGCAGGGATTGGCCAGATGCACCACCTTCTTGTTCAGGCACCTTTTGCTCTGGCCATGCCCTCAGTGGTGGGATGGGATAGTAACTAATATGCCAACCGGATGCTCCTTGAGGAGTCTCCTACATCCCCACCTGTCCTGCTCCACCAGGATGAAAGCCCCTCTGTGCTGGGCCCCTGCATGGCTGTGAATCTGGCCCTGTAAACCCACCCAGCGTGAGTTCTGCCTGCTGGTGCAGCGCTGTCATCCCTTGGGAAGAGAGAGTGCCGCATGTCACTCACTAGCCAGTCCCCCACCCTCACCCTCACCCCCACCCGGGACTTAGAGAAGAGCTGAAGCCTCAAGTGCACACCTCAGCGTTTCAGACGGCTACCTGCAGAGGTCAGGAAGGGATTATGCCCCCCTGCCCCCGTACTCTGGGTTGGTGGTTTTTTTAAATCACCTTCTGCTGAAGCATCAGTAATGGCCATGTCTGTAGGGTTGCCAGGCGTCTGGTTTTTGAATGGAACGCCCGGTCGAAAAGTGAACCTGGTGGCGCTGGTCAGCACCCTGCCTGCCCTGGCTCTGCGCAGCTCCCCGGAAGCGGCTGGCATGTCCCTGCAGCCCCTGGGAGCAGGGGCAATCAGGGAAGCTCTGCCTGCTGCCCCTGCCCCAGCGCTGGCTCCACAGCTCCAATTGGTCGGGAACCACGGCCAATGGGAGCTGTGGGGGTGGTGCCTGCGGTGACAGGCAGCACACACCGTGCAAAGCCTCCTGGCCCCTCTGCCTAGGGACCGGACATACTGGCTACTTTCAGGAGCAGCGCGGAGCCAGGGCAGGCAGGGAGCCTGCCTTAGCCCTGCTGTGCTGCCAACCAGGAGCTACCTGAGGAGCTACCTGCAGCCCGGCAGGAGCCTGCACCCCGAACCCCCTGCCCCAGGTCAGAACCCCCTCCTGCACTCTAACTCCCTCCCAGACCCCACAACCCAACCCCCTACCGCAGGTCAGAACCCCCTCCTGCACTCTAACTCCCTCCCAGATCCCACAACCCAACCCCCTACCGCAGGTCAGAACCCGCTCCCACACCCTAACTCCCTCCCAGATCCTACACCCTCATCCGCACCCCAACCCCCTACCCCAGCCCTGAGCCCCCTCCCATGCCCCAAACCCCTCAACCCCAGCCCGGAACCCCCTCCTGCACCCTAAACCTCTCATCCCCGGCACCATCCCAGAGCCCACACGCCCAGCCGGAGCCTGCACCCTCTCCCGCACTCCAAGCCCCTGTCCCAGCCCAGAGCCCCCTCCAGCACCCTGAACCCCTCATTTCTGACCCCACCCTGGAGCCCACACCACCAGCTGTAGCCCTCCCCACCCCGCACTCCATCCCCTGCCCCAGCCCAGTGAAAGTGAGTGAGGGTGGGGGAGAGTGAGTGACAGAGGGAGGGGAGCTGGAGTGAGTAGGGGGCGGGGCATCAGAGACTGGGCCTCGGGGAAGGGACGGGGAAGGGGGCGGCGCAAGGGTGTTCGTTTTGTGCAATTAGAAAGTTGGCAACCCTACATGGCTGATGATGAACACTGGATGGGGTGGGACGGTGCCTTGAGATGGCACCAAGCATTCCTTCTCTCAGGGGCTTGGCTGGCAGGGGCTTGCTCCCATGCTCGGGTCTAACTAATCGCCATACCTGGGGTCGGGAAGGAATTTTCCCCAGGTCAGATAGGCAGCGACTTTTGGTATTTTTTGCCTTCCTCTACAGCATGGGGTGTGGCTCACTTGGTAGGATGATCTGGGTGTATCTCACTTAATCATTTCCCTGCCATGGAGGGGGCCTTGGGCACTGGTGCACCTCGGTCCCTCCCTCCCTGTCACACATTATAGCCTAGTCTCCTGTGGGCTGTTCAACTTTTAACTCATTCTGGGTGTTGGGTTTAGTGGCCAGGTGCTGGATGGTGTGGGTGGCCTGTGACATACAAGCAGTCATACTAGATAATCTGGCGGTCCCTTCTGGCCTTAAACTCTACAACTCTGCTAACTTCTTTGGGAGACCACACAGCCAGGAGGGGTGAGTGAAGGAAATGGGGTGAAATCAACTCCCTCTCCTCTCCCCATACCCCCCAATTCACATCCCTAGTCCCAAAACAATAGTAGGAATGAATGACAAAAAGGAACAACTCCCACTTCAGTTCAGGGGCAGTCGGGAACCCTGCATGGTCCGGGGCTGACTGTTTCACAGGCCACCTCCTTCCCCACATCTCCTGGGGACATCTCCTACTTGGCCCTCTGCTCTCTGTGGGTAGTGGCTGGGCAGCCTCATTCAAAGGAGCCCACCTTTGGGACTTGCTGCCCTGACTGTCAAAACTCAAACAATGCAGGTGTGAGCTCCTGGTGCTCGTGCTGCCTGGCTCTGTGTTGAACAGCACTCTCCTGGGACTGTAGCCTTGTTAACTGGAAGAGCGGGACAGTTTGGGGTAGTCTGGACTCAACACGCCAATGGATTCACACCAATGACATACTGGTGTGAGAGCAGAACCAGATCACTGGCTTCAATAGTAATACCTAGCTCTTACCTAGTGCTTTTCATCCCTAGATCACAAAGAGCTTTACAAAGGAGGTCAGTATCATTAACCTCCTTTGTAAAATGGGGAAACTGAGGCATTGGGCGGGGAAGTGACTGGCCCAAGGTCACCTAGCATCAAATACTCAGGGTAGGAGGTTGGATGTAGCTGGAAATAACGGAAACCCTAATGGGCCAGATGGTAAATAGAGAGTTCCTACTAGCTGAACTCTGTGTGCACCAGCAGCTGAGTTCCTGTTTGAGGTCAGAAGCCAGGGCTACAAACAGCTGTTCCTCACCCTGACTTCCAAGTTACAAGAGTATCAGCTAGGGCTCTGCAAGCAGCCACTACCCAGCCTGACATCACTGGAATAATGTACCTACCAGTCTATTAATATTATAAGATAATGGTGAGTGTCTTACTGGTGGGGTTTCCTGGCTTCTATCTGAATGATGTATTAAATAAGTCTTTCCAAACAGACTAGCATACCAGGCTCAGGAAGGCGTGAAGAATTCTGTTCTGATACTGCCTAATGTCGAAACCAGGAGTGTATTCCAGTGAAATAGTGGCTCCTGTAGTTCAAAGGCAGAAAGACAAGAAAGAGCACACACAGGTTCATTGATTTTGCATTTGCAAGCACACCTCTCATTGCAAGTGGGCTATTGTGGGGCTGGCAGCGTGGATCAATGTGGTTTTCAGAGTCTACCAAGATCTGGATCAGTACAAGATTCACAAACAATTCTCCAGTCCCATTTGTGTAATCTGGTCTCATTCTAGAGCACACAAAGGGGACGATAATTCTATCCGCTAGCGATTTCTGAACAAAGCTTGCAGAAGGAAACACCTCCTCTATTGCTGGTCTTTTTACAGGTTTCAAAAACCCAGCGTCAGTGGAGCCTTTTTCAGAACACTCCTGGGAAAACCACATCCACTGCTGACACTTACCTAGTTCTTAGAGAGGTAATGATGAGCATCCATCAATGCTTGTAAAGTACTTTGAGCTCCTTGGATAAAAAGCACCAGGGACAGGCACAATTAAATTCACCGAATCAATTGGCACCACACTAGTTGAGCTAAATATTTTTCTTGAAAAGCAGGAGTAAAAGTTTCTGGAAATATGAAGTTCCATTAATTGCTTTCAAAAGCTCTGCTGGTATGAACAGGTTTGAAAACCATATGCTAGAGCCCTAATCAGTTTGGCAGGATGACTGTGTATGAAAAATTCCCGTTCACCTTCCAGGTAGACAAGCAGACAAACACCCATATGTAGAGGAAATTCCGCCAATCTGTTGGGTATATTTTCATTTTCAATGAAATTTACCGTAGGTGATAAAGATGACATTTATTGGAACAAGAAAGTGCATTTTCCTCGGGTATTTTCCATTAGTGACATCCCTGATGCCAGCACTGAATGCAGTCCTAGCAGCCTGCACTAACAGGAATGGATTGAACTATCTTGATGACTTGTGACACCCTGACAGGCTAAACCAGGGGCAGGGCTCAGAAAAATCAGACAGGGACAACAGGCTGCAATCCAAGATAGATTCCAGAAAGGGAGGATAACGATTCAGAGACATAAATATAACTCAGCGCGCTGCATAACTCAGGCTCCAGAGACAGGCATTTGAGGCATAGTACAGGGGTGGGAAGAGATGATGGGGTTGATTTGAACCCACTGCTAGAGGATCCTGACATTGACTTCCATGGACAAGTCCCTAAGGCCAACCTTTAGGCATAGATGCAAAAGCAGCCTAATTTTCAGAGGTGCTGAACCCCTTCCTCTGAAGCCAGCCCCCGTGCCTCAGTTTCCCCATCTGTGAAATGGGGATAATAAATAGCTACCAACCGCAGAAAGGCTGTTTGACAAATAGTTAATATTTGTGTTGTGCATTTAAGATCTGACGGCATTAAAGGAAGCACTGAGCATTGTTTCCTATAATAATCCTGTGAGCTTGGGTCCCCTTCCTGCAAGGTGATCACCATACAAAGCTCCATTGAGGGGCGCAGTCCTGATGGGGATCAGAGCTTTAACTCTAAAATCCTTTTCCTGTGTCTTTTAATCTCACTTCATAGGGAGGTAGAGTAGCCCCTAGAGCAGGAAGAAGGAGGAAGTCGGATGCAGAAACAGGACAGTTCAGGAATTTGTTCAATCAATGAATCCTTTGTATTTATTCATCATACTTTGCTATTCGAGCCAATGAAGTGCTGGCTAAACCAGAACCAAGCAAAGAAACACATATGGTTTAAATTCTGGCAGGAATTTGGACAGTCTAAATCTCAAAGGAACCAAATTCTACCACAACTGATGTGCTATTGGAAGCTGTCCTGTTTGGATATCATCGGTATAAAATACTGTACTATTGGGGGAGGAGCTGTTAGAACAGTATATAAAAGACCTTTCCCTAGATGTCACCATGCTGATATGGAGGGATGATCAAAACCCCTCAGAGAAAAACCAGAAGGGCTCAGCAGGCGGAGTATGGGTTATTCCTCAACTTCAAAAAGTCCAGCCAAAGGGAATCTAGAGTCCACTGAAGGTACGTCTATACTTACCTCCGGGTCCGGCGGTAAGCAATCGATCTTCTGGGATCGATTTCTTGCGTCTTGTCTAGACGCGATAAATCGATCCCGGATCGATCCTGGAAGTGCTCGCCGTCGACGCCGGTACTCCTGCTCCGCTAGAGGAGTACACGGAGTCGACGGGGGAGCCTGCCTGCCGCGTGTGGACCCGCGGTAAGTTCGAACTAAGATAGTTCGACTTCAGCTACGTGAATAACGTTGCGTATCTTAGTTCGAAGTGGGGGGTTAGTGTGGACCAGCCCTCAGAGTTAACAGGAGTTTTCCCACTGATTTCACTGGACTTTGGATCAGGCCCTAAATAAGCCTGAGTCTCGTTACTTGCAGAGTCACCAGCATGTTTAATTATTTTTATACCAACTCAAGCCTCCGACCTTCCCACCGACCAGACCCCGCACCAGTCAAACAGCAGTCAGTCAATTCTTGGCATTCCCAAAGTATAGATGACAACCACAGGATTCAACTCCAGAAGGGCATTCAAGGCCTAGTGCCGAGGAAATAGATACAAGAAAGCTATTCCAGAAGGCCAGGCACGCTGCCCACGCCTGCTTACAGGAATTAATCCCCATTCTGCACTCACCGCATATTTCACAGCAGTGTCCGACTGGCTGGAAGGGGTCCTTGCACACAAGCACTGGGCACCGAGTCCCAGCATCCCCGAGCAAGGCAGCGCAGATCTGTCGATGTTCCTTAAATGAAAACCCAGGGTAAGTTCCTCTGATCCACCCCTGGCTGAAGAGCTGCTCCTTGCTCTGCTTTTCTGTTCAGTTTTGCAAACACCAATGAGATTGCACTGCCCTGTCTGAGCATAGTGCTGGGATGTTCCTTGACTTCCTGTCTGCATCCTGAGGCCATGAAGAGCCCACCCAGGAGTTGTGACTTAGCGGAGCTCAAAGATCCCACAGAACAGTTTGTTTAATTCCAGTGGAAAAACTCACCCCAGCATTTCCACACTCACAGCCCGATTTGTCCGGACACCTGGCGTTCGTCACCTGGAAGGTCCCGTTGCCATGGAACTGCAGCTTGGCCGAGCTTCTCTGCATGTACTCAGCTAAGGCCGCGTCACTGGTGAACTTCTACTTCCCAACCCAGAAAGATTAAAAAATAGATCAACATTTCTTACCAGCTGAGACTATGGAGTGTAAGATCTGGGAGCTCTGCAAGCAAGCAGCAAGGCTGCTCCAGCCTTGTCAACAGAGCAGTCACTTAGCCTACCTGCCCTCAAAAGTGGAAGTTGGGACATCCCCTTCAAGGTGCACTTGATCCCATGATCATGCCCACCTCCCCTTCTTTATGGAGCCTACAAAAGGCCTGAAAGGCTTTTCCAAACTAAAAGAACAATAAAAAACAACAACATGGGCTGGGTTTTTTATTTGTTTCTTTCTTTTTAAGCTGAGAATTACCAGGACTCTGGGTAATTTCTTTTCCCTCTTTGTACTGGAGGTCTGCTTAGAGGAGCCAAGAACCAGACTGAAGATCTATCCGCTGTAACAGCAGGGCTAGGGAGGTGGATTCTTTAACAGAAATCTTTTATCCCAAACTTGTCTGTCAGGCATTTCAGTTAACTCGCTGTTAGCAGTGAACCGGAGTGTACTAAACAGTCTGATTAAAAACCCCTGCCCTATTAATTTCCCATGCGTCCACACAGGCTTCCAAAGAAAGATTTGTGACACCCTGACGCTTCCAGGAAAAACAGGGGAGACAAACCCTAAGGTAAAAGCAAGAGGCCTTCTTAATAGCCCATACCTAAACGAGGGTGGGGGAGTGGGTGCACAGACTAGTCTTTGCATGTCACCTTTCAAAGAGGGGTAGAAGCAGCCGATGGGCATCTTTTTACTCTACATCACTCTTCCTTTTAATCCTGATCCAGCTGTCTTGGGAGTGAATGGGAGCTTTGCCACTGGTGTGGGTGGGAGCAGGCTAGGTGGATCCATGTTTAGGGTCCTGTCAACACGGGGCTGGGAACCAAGTTATTCCATGTGAGCTCGGTTTGAACACTTTCATCGACTCTGCCGGTTAACACTGCATGGCCCCCAGTCTGGACGAGGCCAAACCAAGAGACCTGTCTAGAACATTGTTGTAAAAAACCACCCTTTGGTACCCCATCCACTCCGCCCAGCCAACCAGTGAGAGAAACCAACTTCTCAGCCTCTCTCTCAGGACCTCACAGTGCATATATCTGACAGAGAGGAAGGATGGTCAGTTGTTAGGGCAATGGCCTAGAACCCAGGAGACCTGCAGTCAATTCCCTGCTCTGCCACTGGCTTCCCATGTGACCCTGGGCAAGTCACTTTGCCTCCTATGCCTCAGTTCCCTGTCTGCTAAGAGCTCTTCCCAGCTCCCAGGGTGTTGTGACATGCTCACTTACTGTGGTCACAGGAGCCAGATACATAGATTATCTGCAGTAGAGCGGGACGTGAGGTGCAAAGTCTGGCTCCCAATACATGCATTCCCAGTGGCCAGAAGAACCCCCTGGAGCTCAGCTTGTCCCATTCCCAAGTTGGAACCCGGCTGCACAATTTGGATCCCAAAGCTGGGAGCTGTTTGGATCTGGGGTTGTGGTTTGGATCTGGGGTTGTTGTTCATGCCCATCTCAGTATTGCACGTGATGGGGCTAAAGCAATGAGCTGAACCTGGGAGGAGGAGAAGGGGCCAGTCTCAATAAACCACCGCGCAACTTTGGTGACATTGGCCGTTTTTATTTAACAAGAAAAGCTGGGGCCAAACTTGCAGAAGGGCCTGGTGATTCTGGGAACCATTTGGAGACACCTCAAAGGGGGCTGATCACCAGAGGGTGAGTGCTCAGCACTTTGTGACAGTTAGACGCCTGAAATGTGTCTCAGGTTCAGCACCCAAACTCCTGGGTCACTTTGGAAACTCTTGGCTTAATTGTATTGAAATGCTTCCCAACACATGGATTCAAATGAACAAGCTAATCAAGGACCAGACTCATCAGACAGCTTTCCCAGCCTCAGAGCCCTCATTTACATTGGAACCCAGTCTGAGCTTTCCCCAGGCTCTCCAGGGACTCAGCATCTGAAAGCAGAACTGTTACGTTTCTCCTTCATTTGATTTAGACACAGTCAGGCCCTATTTTACCATAGCAGCCTCCAAAATTGCATGCACAGTTTTGCACACCCACATTTAAATCACATAAGAACTCTGACTTGGACAAGAGACAGCCGAGATGGTAGGGTAATAACAATTACCACCCAATCCGGACTGGACAGCAATGAGACAAATGGACAGAGGAGATCAACCCCCCAAAACAGTATGACCCCCCTCCCCTCAGACAACCATATACTTTCCTCTGAGAGACACCTGAGAGGGTCTGTCTCTGATTTATACTTCAACAACGCTTGAATGGCTTGTCATGTCAAGAAAGTCAGTGGAGTTGAAAATTGCTTTTGCATGCCCCAGATGGGGCAGTCAGTGCCTGACTCCCTTGGCTGCGGGGTCCCATGCAGGTTGCATGCACAAATCAGATTTTTTGCGCATGCACGAGCCAAACGTGTGCTTACGACTGTGGTGCCCACGGTTGAAGCCTTTTTGGAAATCTGGCACCACGGTGCATACCAAAGTCAAGCTCATGCATAGTGCTGAACAAGCGCCTGTAAGTGAACCATACTAACACACACAGCAAGTGTCACTGCACTTTCTGTTCTCATGACCTACTTTGTGGGCGCCGCAGGGGAGGTGATGAAGTGTGATAGCGTTTTGTTTTGTTTCTCAAATGTTCCACTTTACCTGTCCCATTATAGAGATGCTTCGGAGATGAATCATTCGCTCAGATGAGTCGATGTTTACTCGGAAGGAGGTTTCAGGCTGAAAGATAGCATCATCGTACTGGCACGGGACACGTTCTTCATCCACTGCGAAGATGTACTTGCCCTGGTCTAGGTCCTCCAAGGAGGTGGCAGCATGCCATAGTGCAGGGTCATGCCACTTATACTTCTCAGCATCAGTGAATGAGACAGCTGAACCTGGGAAGAAAGACAAGGGGTAAGGTGAGAGCTGGACTTGGAGCCAGTCTCCCTGCCCTGATACATTTCTTCCAATTCTTTCATCGATCTAAATAGCGTGAATGCTGGGATTGAAATGAAGGAGCTAATAGCATTTAACAAGAGTTAAAATCTACTCTCTGCTCATCCTCCCCAGGATAACAGCAGCACTCACTGCCTGGAGACTTGTCAGTGCTTTGCAAAGCCAGACAGGTGGCTTCTGTAGTCAGGACTCATGTATTCCAGGATGCTAAAGGTATAGCGTTTCCCACGGAATCCACCTCTTATATCAGACTGGTGAATCTCAGTTTCGTTTTTATGTTTCCAGCTTTCAGGGTTATGGAGAAAACCTTGACAAGATTAACTGATTGCAACAGGTGCAATAATGTCTGTCTGAGTCTGCATATAGCCTGAAACAAGAACTCTGAGAGGTGTGACCTGCCCCATTAAGCTCAGTGGGTTAACTCTGAAACCTAAACATGGCAACTGATGTGAAATTAACTATTTCATGGCTGATCATTTTTAGCAGTAACATCAGGCAAGTGTGCTTATCACACAGTCCCAAACTGCCTCCCGCATTTCCCTAGCTGAATTTGATATCCAAATAAATTACACAGGGGCTACTCACTGTCTGGTTTTGATATTTGCATTTAGTTCATTAAAACAAATTGTATTTTAAGTGAAGCTGCCACAGAATTCCCAGTTGGCTTCAGTGGAGTGCCCCAGCATCCAGCAACCATGCTGCAGAATTTAAGGCTAGCTCAAAACGGAGGTGGCCTTGGATATAATCATAATACAGATTAAGCAACAAAAAGTTGAAAAATTGCAGCTGCACCTGCCCTGTTAACATTACCGTTGAGACTGCTGGTACTGAATCTGGTGAAAGCTGAAATCCCTTCTCCATTTTTCCACAGTGAGAACTCTCAATGAAGTTAATGAGTATGTAATTGGAATCTGTTTGCCTTTGTTCTCTGTGCCCTGCACCTGTAAGTCTTTAGAAACATGGCCAGTGTGCAGAGACCCTGGCCATTTTGGTCTCAGAGTTGCTAGAGCCAATCACAGTGAAGACACACACTGTGCTCTCTCATGGTGGCTCCTTGAGTCTTTTCTTGTTTTTCTGACTCTAAATTAAAAGTTGCTTTAGACTGAAAGTGTTCTTTGGCTGTTAAATATGGAAAAAACTCATAGAGGACTTGGCCTCAGTATGAACTGAGTAAGAACCTCAGGATCCAGTCACAGATTAGCAGCCACTCCTAAAACAGAACCTGCTCAGCAACCTACAGACACTTGGAATGTGAATTTGAGATTAACATGGGGGATAGATGATACTTTATTACTGAAATGCACAAATACTAGATGGGCCGGATAGCTATCTCCCCACAGTGGGAGTGGTTCAGCTCATTATAACAATGAGGGTCAGGTGCAAATTCCCAACCGACCTATTTTTCAAAAGTCTGAAAGTGTTGAGAATGGGGACTTTGATTTGGGCCCCATGTTTAATAAATAGGTGGAAAATACATACAACCCCCCTTCCCCCCCTTTTTAAGCCTTCCTTTCAAAGTCTTCTCTGCGCCTTTGTTAGAAGGCAGATGATCTAATGAAAAAGGTCTGACATGGCCCTGGTCTACCCTACCACTTACTTCAGTATCAATAACTTACGGTATGTCACTCATGGGTGTGAATAAGCCCCACCCCTGAGCGACGTACGTTACACCCACCTAAGCCTCAGTGTAGACAGCGCTATGTCAGCGGGAGAGCTTCTCCTGCCAACATAGCTACTGC
The DNA here is from genome assembly GCF_002925995.2 of Terrapene triunguis. NCBI lineage: Eukaryota > Metazoa > Chordata > Testudines > Emydidae > Terrapene > Terrapene triunguis. Next base: position 855,373 of record NW_020664540.1, on the reverse strand, counting down.
TGCTCGCAGTGGTGGAGTGATTATGCCGATTGGAGAGCTCTCTCCCATTGGCATAGAGCGTTTGCACTAGCAGCACTAGGGTGGCGCAGCTGCACACTATAGCACTTCTAGTGCAGTCTACTAGCCCATGGAGGGGGAAAGGCAGATGCTACAAAGGAATTCTTTATTTCATTGTATTTCCCATAATCAAAGCCCACCCAGATGTCTGTGTGTCGAATTTACATGGCTAATCAACAGCGGATTGGGCACACGATACCTGTGTCACAGCCTGGATCCCAGCTGCCATCAAAAGCTGCAAATCCTGCACCAGGTGTCATGATGAACTCTCCATTCAATGGAAGGTACTAAACAAAGGGATTCAAAGGGTTACTGCTCGGCCCTCCTCCCAGCCAGACATGCTTCTGATCAAATAATGATGCTAATTCTTCAAAGCTCGATGCCACGTGCCATTGCCAACGTGTTATACAAACAGAAACAGTCGCTGTCCACACCCACACTGAGCACCCAGGGTCGTAGGGAAGTACCAGCATCTCCATTTTACAAGTGGAGACGCCACGCTACGGAGAGATGCTTTATTTTACCTTGCCATAACTACGAAGCAAGTAAAGTGAGTGCAGACATGAAGCAAGCAAAAATGCCCCACAACTTAATGCTTTGTCTCTACATTGTGCAAAACTGCGCTATTCTTCCCCATTTGTCTCTGTGTGAATGGGGAAGGCTGGGTCTGCTTCTTCACGGGAACATTGCTTGGCTGTACAGCCTCTCATCAGCTGAGCACTTTGCGACTGGAGGGGCTGGCTTCCCAGCATTCCTAGCCAATCACTGCCCCTGGGCCTGGTCTCAGGAAGGACTGTGCAGCCTCATCTCTCCTTGGACACCATTGGGCTTGAGGGGGTGTGGTTGGGGGTTTTCAAAATCAGGCCATGATGGGTTTCCCAGCCCAGGGCTAGCTTCCCTGTCAGGCCTGATCCAGATGGAGTGCTCTGAGCATGCCTACTCCCCACAAAAGAAGGCCAGGACTGAGCTGGTCAGGAATTGTTTGCTTACAGAAGATGTGGAGACACATGTTTGAATTTCTGTTTTGCCTGATATAAGGCAGGGACTTGACCCCAGGACTCTCATGTAAGAGGTCAAACCATCAGGCTCTGGGGGTGGGTCTCTCTCAATCGCTTCTGTTGAACCTGTTCCCCTTTATATAAATAACTAAAAGTTTCTTGGTGCAGGGACTCGACCCCGACTCTCTCCCATGCCAGGTGAGTGCCCTGAGCACTGGGTGAGAGAGTCAGTCTCTCACTTTGTGTGCGTGTTTCTCTCATTCTTTCTACAGATTGAAATAGCTGCAAGAGAAGGGACTGAGAGACACCAAGCAGAGGTACTAGGCACCCTCCTCCAGCTGGTCAGTCCGATGCCTGAGGTCCAGACCAATGGGAGTCAGGCACCTAAGCAGGGGTGAAAGTAAAATGGAGCTCTTTCCGGTACGGGGCTGCTCTGGCCCCCCCCCCCCCGACGGGACCTCGGGCGGAAGGGGCGGGGCTGGGGGTCAGCATCCTGCAGCCAGTCCATCTGAGCTCCCTGGCCCGCGCCACCCAGGGCTCCAGCGGTGATTAAAGGGCCTGGTGCTTCGGCTGGCGCTGCTGCGGTAGTGGCAGCCGGAGCCCCGGACCCTTTTAAATCGCGGCTCCGGGGCAGCTGCTTCTTTTGCCCCCTCACCCCCCGTCAGCGGCCGTGCTTTAACGTCACGGCTCCTTTTGCGCCCCCCCATCGGCAGCCCTGCCGGGTCGTCGCTGCCCCTTTTGCACCCCCCCATTGGCGGC